>NC_090836.1:106356000-106668600 GCF_028021215.1 Eschrichtius robustus | reverse complement strand
TCAGACGATACTACAAAGCTACAGTAATCAAGACAGTATGGTACTGGCACAAAAACAGAAATATAGATCAGTGGTACAGGATAGAAAGCCCAGAGATAAACCCACTCACACATGGTCACCTAATTTACGACAAAGGAGGCAAGAACATACAATGGAGAAAAGACAGCCTCTTCAATAAATGGTGCTGGGAAAACTGGACAGCTACATGTAAAAGAATGAAATTGGAACACTCCCTAACACCATACACAAAAATAAACTCAAAATGGATTAGAGACCTAAATGTAAGACTGGACACTATAAAACTCTAAGAGGAAAATATAGGAAGAACACTCTTTGACATAAATCACAGCAAGATCTTTTTTGATCCACCTCCTAGAGTAATGGAAATAAAAACAAAAATAAACAAATGGTACCTAATGAAACTTAAAAGCTTTTGCACAGCAAAGGAAACCATAAACAAGACGATAAGACAACCCTCAGAATGGGAGAAAATATTTGCAAACAAATCAACAGACAAAGGATTAATCTCCAAAATATATAAACAGCTCGTGCAGCTCAATATTAAAAAAAAAAAAAAAAAACCCAATCCAAAAATGCGCAGAAGACCTAAATGGACATTTCTCCAAAGAAGACATACAGATGGCCAAGAAGCACATGAAAAGCTGCTCAACATCACTAATTATTAGAGAAATGCAAATCAAAACTACAATGAGGTATCACCTCACACCAGTTAGAATGGGCATCATGAGAAAATCTACAAATGACAAATGCTGGAGAGGGTGTGGAGAAAAGGGAACCCTCTTGCACTGTTGGTGGGAAGGTAAATTGGTACAGCCACTATGGAGAGCAGTATAGAGGTTCCTTAAAAAACTAAAAGTAGAATTACCATATGACCCAGCAATCCCACTACTGGGCATGTACCCTGGGAAAACCATAATTCAAAAAGACACATGCACCCCAATGTTCACTGCAGCACTATTTACAATAGCCAGGTCATGGAAGCAACCTAAATGCTCATCGACAGACGAATGGATAAAGATGTGGTACATATATACAATGGAATATTACTCAGCCATAAAAAGGAACAAAATTGGGTCATTTGTAGAGACGTGGATGAATCTAGAGACTGTCATACAGAGTGAAGTAAATCAGAAAGAGAAAATCAAATATCGTATATTAACGCATATATGTGGAACCTAGAAAAATGGTACAGATGAACAGGTTTGCAGGGCAGAAATAGAGACACAGATGTAGAGAACAAACGTATGGACACCAAGGGGGGAAAGCGTCCGTGGGGTGGGGTGGTGGTGGGATGAATCGGGAGATTGGGATTGACATGTATACACTGATGTGTATAAAATGGATGACTAATAAGAACCTGCTGTATACAAAAATAAATAAAATTCAAAAATTCAAAAAAAACATTTTACTGTTTGCTAAGAATTATTTTGAATTGTGATCAAATCATGTGTCCTATTATATCTCTTTATTCAACTCGTATGGGCTTTTTTTTTAAATTGAAGTAGAGTTGAGTTACAATGTTGTGTCAATCTCTGCTGTGCAGCAGTGACTCAGTTATACACACAGAGACACTTTTTTTCATATTCTTTTCCATTATGGTTTATCACAGGGTATTGAATGTAGTTCCCTGTGCTATACAGTAGGACCTTGTTGTCTATCCATCCTATATATAATAGTTTACATCTGCTAATTGTATGGACTTTTTTGTGGCCCAGTACATGATTATTTTCTGCAAATATTCCATGGGTTTAAATAGATGCAAAGTTCTCTCCCTACACATAACAATTAAATCAAGCTTGATTTCTCTTTTCTCGCACTTGTTTTTTGTCTGCATATCTGTCCATTTCTGGAATGGGTGTATTGAAGCCTGGGGAAGGGTGAGGGCAGAGTTCTGGTCTGTGGCGCAGCCTGCAGGACGCCTGCCATAGCCATGGACTCCAAGGAGGAGAGGCGGGGGAGGGGAGAGGCGGGGGGAGGGGAGGGGCGGAGCCAGGTAGGACGGTCCGTCTGGTTGCCTGGAGGCGCGACCTGGACACAATGGGGTCTGGGAGCTGGGCCGGGCAGGGGCAGGAATCCAGACACCCCACCCTGCCTTCCCAGCCAGGAGACACAGGAGCAGGTCAGTGCATCAACTTCGGGGGCCCCCCTCCGGCACCAGGTCCCCCACGCCGCTCCCTCGCCCCGGTATCCTCCCCCAATGTCCCTAAACTATCCCAGTTCTCCAGAACCCCGGGGAATTCCTCTCCCGCAGTGTTGAGTCCAAAGTTGGAGCGCGCACATACACCTCCACTGAACTCATTATGGGGGTGGGGGACGAGAGACGGCCTCGAAGCTCTGTCCCTGCCCCGCGCCCCTCTGGAGCCGGAAAAGCTACCGTTTGTTTCCCTGGTACTTGGGATAGGCGCGGGCCCCGCCCCGGAGTCCGGCCCGTCTGGAGGGGATAGGGAGTGCGGTCCCGCGAGTCAGGGTGGAGGGGCCGGGGCCGCCACCTTGTGTCCGCAGGTGTTGCCGGCAGAGAGAGCTCCCACCGTACCATGGGCTCGGAAGTCTGGGTCGGCCCGTGGCGGCCGCACCGGCCCCGCGGCCCCATCGCAGCGCTCTACAGTGGCCCGGGGCCCAAGTACAAGCTGCCAGCCAGCACCGGTACCAGCGGCGGGCCGGGGGAGGGAGGCAGGCAGGGGCTAACCCTAACCCTAACCCTAACCCTGGTGATGCTGGGGCGCCCCGCAGGTTACATCCTGCACGACCCGTCGCGGCCCCGCGCCCCAGCCTTCACCTTCGGCGCACGCCTCCCCACGCAGCAGACTTCGCGCGGCCCCGGGCCAGGTCACCTGGTGCCCGCTCGCATGACCGTGCGCGGCCGCGACGGCGCCCCCGCCTACTCCATCTTCGGCCGCCCGCGCCACGCAGCGCCCTTCCTCACTCCTGGACCGGGTCAGGACCCTGGGACCCCGGCCTCCCCAACGCCGAGCCACCTCAAGGGACGCCCACTCGGGAACCCCCCCCCCACTGAGCCCGAGTCCCCCTCGGGCACCCTAACACTCCAAATTCGGTTCCCCCATCTCCGGATCTCAAAAGAGCTCCAAGCCTCACCGGGCTTTGACAAATCGTGGCTCGAATTCCCCCTAATCCCTGGACTCCAGCCCGGGCACCCATCAGGTCCCCAATGCAGTTCCGGCCCACACCCCGGTCCGCCCCGCAGGCAGGTACTTCCCGGAGCGAGCGGGGAACGCGGCGTACCCCAGCGCGCCTCGGCACACCATCGCTCCCCGAAACTGGGGCCTCCGTGCGGAGTCGCAGACCCCAGGTGAGCCCAGGAAGGCCCACCCTGCACTGGCTGCGGAGGGGAGACCGGCCGGTCCTCAAAGACCCACCCTCGCTGGCTTCCCCAGGCCCCGGGACCTACACTGTGCCCTCGCTCCTGGGCCCGCGCGTCGTCGGTAAAGTTTCGGCCCCGATTTACTCCATCTACGGCCGCAGCGCGGTGGGCAGCTTCTGCGAGGACCTCAGTAAGGTGGGGAAGGGGCTGCCCGCACCGCGCGGCGAGGGGTCAGCGGTCGACGGGCCTGGAAGCCGGACACAGCGCCCCTCCCGCCCTCCCGCAGACCCCCGGGCCCTGCGCCTACCCTGTGGTGAGCCCTGGGATCTACAAGCCCCGGGCCCCCCAGTTCTCGATGCTGGCGCGGACTTCGCTCCCCCAAGGCAACAGCCTGAATCCCGGGCCTGCAGCCTACAACGTGGACCAGGTGCTCTGCAGTTCTGCGTCAAGGGTCAGAGGCGGGGTAAAGGGGTCCGGGTCGGGATCGAGGGTCTGAGGTGCGAGGTTGGGACCCGGGAGCCCTGCGCCGGCCGGCAGCGCCAGGCCAGCGACGTCTCCTGGGTCCGCAGCACCGGAAGCCTCGCGGCTGGAGCTTCGGGATCCGGCACTCGGACTACCTGGCCCCGATGGTGATCGACGTGGATGACTGACCAGCCGGGCGGGCGCGGCCCCACGAATGTTTCTTAAAACCTCTGGAGCCAGCAGCCTGTCGGCCTCTCTGTGCTTGCGGCGAGGCGGGCGGGCAAAACGGGCAGGTGGGCGGGCCCGCGAAGTCCCGGACTTCTCGAGCTCCCGCAGGCCCTCGTGATTGGCCAGGACAGAAGCGAGCCGGGTCGTCCTGCCCCTCCGAGGCGGCGATTGGCCTAAAACCCCGCCTGTCGGGAGGCCCCGCCCCTCCGCGGCTCCGGCCAGGCGCGCAGTCCCACTGTTCCCACCCTGTGGCCTCCCGCGAGACGGGACGGAAGCCGGTTGGGATCCGACGAGGACCGGCGAGCGCCGCTGTGCAGGACAGGTACGGCCCCGGATCAAGTTGTGAGACCGAGACGTGAGAGCCAGACACGGAGACATGCACACGGGCGACACAGACACGGGACTGAGGGGCGGACACGGGAGAGAAGCGAGAACGGGGTCGGGACAAGGGCACTTGGCCTCAGTGACACGGACACAGGGCGGCGACAGGTTCCAGATGTGTGTCGCAGCCCGGAGTCGTGGCGGCCCCACCTACCCCTGTCGCACCTGCTGATCTCTCCCCGGGCGGGAGCCAGAGCCCAAGCAGCTGCCGGGGCTGATCCGCCTGAAGCAAGGGTACGTCAGAGGCTTCGTGCGCGCTGTGCTGGACCGGACGCGCAGGGCGCACACATCCGTGCGTGAGGACGGCTGGCTGCCCCTGACCCCGACCCAGAGGTCAGGCCCAGAGACTGCCTGCCCCCAGGGACGCCACAGCGCCCCACCACTGTCACTGACACTGAGGATAACCCATTGCTGTGGGAACGCCCCCTTTGTGCCGTCTACACCACCTTACCCGAGGAGACCGCGGCCCTGGCCATGTCTGGGCAGCAGCTGGAGTGGCCAGAAGCCTGGTGCCAATAGCTTGGGGACAAACATGCCCTGAGGCAGAGTCCTGGCACCTGCCCTGGCTGCCTGTGGCTGCAAGGTTAGAAGACACCTCCTCTCCAGACCAGAACCTCTGACCTCAAAAAGGCCAGCAGCCACAGGCAGCTCCTAACCTCACGCCTGACCCAGACAGAGCCCCAGAGGCAGGGCCCAGGCTTCTCACCCCCAGGACAGAACTTAGATCTCCCTTCCCGTCAGCCCCCAATAACAGGACCAAATCATCCAGCTGCCCCTTCCCCTTCGGTTCCCAAGGGAAGAGCTGTGTACTGCTCTCCGTCCATCCCCCAGACTTGTACCCCCAGCAATAGGTACCAGCCTCCTCCCCCCACTGACACCCCCCATCCCAAACCAGGACAATTTATTTTCCATTCCCTCTCCAGCTGGACACCCACTACACTGCTCAGTAAATACTTAACTCCAGCTGAGTCCTAACCAAGGAAGGTGAGGAAAAATGTGGGGGTGGGGAGGTGACTGTGCAGGTGAACAGCATCCTTGCCTAGCATGTACCAATAGTCAGCAGACGTGGTCTGGGGCACGTGGGGGGGCACCTTGGGTAAACTGGAGTCTATTCATGGATTCACTGTCACCCAGAGCATGTATAGGCGGGCCACTGATTGGTCATTGATCTGGGTTATTGATAGAAACATTGGCCAGAATCTCTGAAGGATCACTAGGGAGGATACTGATCAGTTATTCTTGGGTCATTGGGCTTTGGTCAAGATCATCAACGGAAATTTGATTGGAGTCATTAATATGGACTTGGTCAAAATAACTGATGGGCCTCTGGTCAATCATTAATGGGCCATAGGACATTGATCCATATCTTTGATGGGTCATTAGTGAGGACTTATCGGAATTGTTCACGTCACTGGTCATTATTTTGGACATTTGTCAAGGTTGCTGATGAGTCCTTGGTCAGGGTCAGTGATGCGATCACTGATCAGAGGCCACTGAGGGTCACTGGGAGTCCTGATGCGGGGGAGGTTGGCCAGATGCAAGGGCTGCCAGGGCAAGTGGGCTGCTGTATTGTGGGTCAGAGCAGGAAGCTTGTTCCTGCAGACGGAATCCTGCATGAAGCAAGAGATGTGACGGCCACTGTCGACAGCCTGCCACTCATCACGTGTGACCTGACCCCAGACTCCAGGGTCCACCTCCTGCATGTTAAAGACCCCTGACCTATGAACACACACAACCACAGGTGATCTGACCCAAACCCAGGGTCAGTGTCCCACATCACAGGATGCCTGACCACCCACTCAAGAAGGTGACCTGACTGATGCACCTGTCATCCCAGCACATAGGGGACTTGACCTTCCATGCTCAGGGTCCCTGACCCCTCATGACTGACCCGAGACTCAGCATCCCCCGCATCTCAGAGGAAGCTGCAGGATCTCCATCACCTTAGCCTCCCCCACACAGCCTTCATCCTCAGTAAGAAGGCAGTGGACAGCCTGTCTGCTCTGATGGTAGGCAGGAAGTTCAGAGAGGCCGCAGTCCTCCCCAGCCAGGCACAGGCCCCGGAGCGCCTGGAGCCTGTGTGGCCTCTCCATAGGGGTCCCCATGTGGCTATGGCATGTCTGTTGGCGTGGATCTCCTTATGTGGCCCCAACCTCCCGTTCATAACTCCAGCAGCCTTGGTCCTCAAGGTGAGCCCTGTCTCACCCTGCCTCTGCCGGGACCGGCCTCACCGCTGGCAGGCCCCCCCACCACCACTTCTTCAACTCCCACCCAGTGACCTTATCAGAGCAAGGCTGACCTGGCCTCGGGTCTGGGGAAACCCTCACGGCTCTCCCGCCCAGACCCGGTGCAAGGTCTTCCTGACCCCCACCGCTGAAGTCAGGCACACTGCCGCTTCACGTCTCCCCCGCCCCCTCACTCCAGGGGAACTGGCAACCAAGGGTGCATCAGGGGCTGGAGTTTGACTGCACGCGAGACGCGGGGAGGGTCCACACTGAACCGTGTCTCCGCAGGTTGGCATGGGGCAGCCGCTCTGACAGCCAGGGACAACCCCGCCGTAGGCCACGCCTTGGAGTGGAGGAAGCGCTGCTGTGCTTGGACGGCCTGGGGCCACCGGGCCTGCGGACCCGGTCACCCATCACCAGGCTCGGTGAGGGGACAGGGAAAGGGGCACCCGCTCTGGCTCAGCCCTACGCCCAGAGACCCCCCTCCCCTCCTGAGCCCGGCTCCTCACTCCCCGCCCCACCGCGCGCGCAGGCCGACACGCAGCAACGAAGCCCGAGAGGCGCGCAGCTATGCGGGTGCCTGGTGCGCCGGGGCCGTAAGCGAGAAGGCGATTAGGCCCGGCAACTAGGGACAGCGCCGAACAAGGAGCCGCCGCCGCGGGGGGCGGGACCGCAGGGAAGCCCCGCCTCCAACACGTGACCTCTGGCGGACCCGCCACCTTCGGCGCACGCGCACGGCCCAGCGCCGGCCAGCTCCATGCCAGTCTGCGCGAGCGCGGCGCCGTTGACGCATGCGTGCTGGCGTGGGGCGAGGTGGATGGCTTCCGCAGCTTCCCAAGTCGCGTCCCCAGACTCCTGGCACCGACCCCGGCGCGCCGGGGGCCTGGAAGACCGGCCCGCGAGGCGCGTTCCGGGAGGGCGCCCTGAACGGGGCTCCCGGAGGAAAGGGGCCTCCCGTAGAGGGGCCCTGGAAACGTTCGCAGGCTGCCTCCGTTTGCAGGTCCATCTCGTGCACCGCTTAGAACACAATTTGTAAAGGAGGAAGCTGGTGTGAACAGGGTAAGGGACGTATCCAAGGTCGTCCAGCCCAGGAACCGTCGGACGGGGCGGAGGCCGGACGTTTAGGAGTCTTCCAGAGGGTCCTCCCAGCAGCAGCTGAACAGGTGAGGCGGGGGCGGGGTCCTAAGACCTCCGCCTAGCAAACCTCCAGAAGGCCCTGAGAAAGGCACAGAGGACACCGAAGCAACAGCAGGGCGTGGGCCACGAGCTCAGAGCTGCTGTCGGGTACTCGGCTGTGAAGAGAGTGGGCTCGAGGCAAGTGGAAACCTTCTCTTCCAGGGTGACTGCCGGCCGGAAGGTTCTACGTGCGAGGGGCTCGGGGTGGGGGGGGGGGGGAGGCGCTGCAGGCTGCGGTGCGGGTGGCACAGGATTTTCGCGGGGCCGGGGGCCAAAGCACCACGGTTGAAGCGGCCTCAGAGGGGAGAGGCTGCAAAAGGGCCGGAGGAGTCAGTCTTGGGGAGGTTGCAGCCAGAGACTCACCTACCTCCTTTCAAGAAATGGGAGTTTATTGCAAACAGATAAATATGCTCAGGAATCCGGGCGAGGCATGCGCTTGGAATGCTCTTGGTCAGCTCAGACGCTCAGGTGCAGGCGAGGGCTGGGTTGGTTAGAGCTGCAGGCACAGGACCGGGGGCACGGTCCGGGTGGGATGCGATAGACTGAGACTCTCAGGCTAAAGGATAGGAGGGACAGGGGTGGACGCTTGATGACACCTAAGCTGGAGTTTGAGGTTTCAGAGGTGAAGCAGTTCTGATCCCAGGTGAGCAGCTGCTGATAGCAGAGCCTGTGTAGGGCTGGTCCTTCAGATGGCAGCAAGCGTCTCCGGAATGACGGGGTATGACCCGGGAGGCCGAGGCACCTTCTGGCTCCTGACACCCTTGCTCTTTTCCAGGAGCGTTCGGCCATGCTGTTGCTGGCTCAGGCACCCAAGGCTTGGCACAGGCTCTTTCAGCTCAAGCCTCCAGCCCTCCCTAGGACCCCAGGAGGAGAGGCCCAGCACGTGAGGTACCGGCTCCTATCAAGGCAGGGCCCTGCAGAGACGGGAAGGCAGGACCAGCCCCAGGGCCCTGGGCTACGAACTAGGTTGCTGATCACAGCCTTGATTGGGGCTGGGCTGGGCGGGGTCTGGCTGGCCATGAGGGCCGAGAAGGAGCAGCGGCAGCAGCGACGACGGACAGAGGCCCTGCGCCAGGCTGCCGTGGGCCAGGGTGACTTCAGCCTGCTGGATCACCGGGGCCAGGCTCGCTGCAAAGCCGATTTCCGGGGCAAGTGGGTGCTGATGTACTTCGGCTTCACTCACTGCCCGGACATCTGCCCCGAAGAACTGGAGAAGCTGGTGCAGGTGGTCCGGCAGCTGGAGGCGGAGCCTGCCCTGCCCCCCGTGCAGCCCATCTTCATTACCGTGGACCCCGAGCGGGATGACGTGGCAGCCATGGCCCGCTACGTGCAGGACTTCCACCCCAGGCTGCTGGGCCTGACCGGCTCTGCTGAGCAGGTTGCCCAGGTGAGCCGCAGCTACCGCGTGTACTACAGCGCCGGCCCCAAGGACGAGGACCAGGATTACATCGTGGACCATTCCATCGCCATCTACCTGCTCAGCCCTGACGGCCTCTTCACAGACTACTACGGCAGGGCCAGGTCGGCCGAGCAGGTCGCAGACAGCGTGCGGCGCCACATGGCTGCCTTCCGCAGCGTCCTGCACTGAGCTGGGTCATTAAAAGGATGTGGTGGAGCTGTGTGTGCCTGAGATCTATACCAGCAGCCCCTGGAGGCCACGGCAGGAAAGGGGCTGGAGACATGGTTGCTTCCTGGGGTGCAGAGGATGGACAGCCCTTTCCTCCACACGGAACAGTTTTGTAAAGGTTTTTTAAAGGGATTGGCGGGATGGCAACACTTTATTGGGCTGGGCGAGCCAGGAAGCAGAGTGGAGTGAGCAGATGCATGCCCAGCACCTGCGGGGGACAGGGCTCCAGGGCCCAACCCCGGTCTCAGTGCTCCCCACTCAGGGATGGACCATGGAGGGGGCAGCATAGGTCTGGAAGCGCTTGTGGGCCCGCTGGTACGTGAGCAGTCTCAGGGACATGGTATCCACCGCCGCCTCTAGCCCAGGCTGCTGGGTGATCTCCACTGTGTAGTCGTTAGCCTGTAGAGACGGATGGTCAGCAGAGACCAGGGGCCGCTTCCCTCCCAGGCTCCCAGGCCCACTCACCAGCTGCAGGGAGGCCAGCATGGAACGACACACCTCAAAGGCAGGCTGGCCAGCCACCAACTCCGCAAAGGGACACCACTGGTTGAGTTGGCTGAACCTTGAGACTACCTGGTCCCCGTAAGTGTGGATGTCAAAGGGCACATGCTGCTCCTGCAAGGGGGAGGGGCAGGTCCTGGGGCTGGCCCAAGGCAGGCAGCAGGAGGCTCCAGCCCTCCACCAGAGGCCCTGGCCCGGCCCACCTCACCTGCTCCTGGAGCAGGGGCTGGATGACGTCCTCCCAGTCCCTGATGCGCTGGCTCAGCTCTGTCTCCTGGACGAACTTCTGCGAGGTGGCGATGAAGAGCTCCTGGGGGAGGAGCAGGGGCTATCGCCTCTGTGCGGGGCCCACCGCCCGGCTCCCCCACCCACTCTGACCTGGGCCTACCACGTTCCTCCGGACCAGCTCCTCGTAGCTTAGGGACGCCGGCATGGCTTCCGCTTCTGGAAAAGGGCAGCCGTGAGGTGCTGCGGCCGTGAGCCTCACCTTCTCCTTCCTCCCCTCAGGGTCCCCTGGCCAGCAGCCCGCTCCCAGACCTACCCAGGTCTGCGTCTTCCCCAGGCTCGGCCCCCTCAGGCTCTGCGTACTCCTCGGGCTCTAGAAAATCACCTGCTGGGAGGGGAGGACCTGAGTAGAAGGCGGGTTAGCCCACAGCCAGCGCTGAGCCCCGACCCGGCCTGCCCCCCGTAGGCGCCCACCTGCCGCTCCCAGGTCCTCCAGGGAGTCCTCCAGCCGGTCCTCCTCCGCAGGCCACGGTTCCTCCTGAGCCCTCGGCTGCCACCGCTCGGCCGCCTGCGCAAAGAGAGCATCTGAGGGGCACTGCCTCTCCCACCAGGGGCCGAGTGGGGTCCAGGTGGTGGCCGGTACTTGCCTCCCTCCTCTGCAGCTTCCGGAGGGTCTCCAGCTGCTCCCTCACGTGCCTCCAGTACAGCACCTCCATGTCTGCACACGAAAGCCTTGTGAGAAGGGCTCCCTCATCCTGCCCAGGGCCACCCGAGTCCACCCAGGCTGAGGGGAGGTGGCAGAGCATGGTGCCATCATCCCTCAGAAGAGCCCACAAGGCCCCGGCCTCACCTGCAAAGGAAGGGCCCTTTCGCCGGGGCCTCCTGCTGTCAGCGTGGTCAGCATCTGCAAGAGGACTGGGTCAGCAGGCGCCAAGCCAAGTCCCACAGCCACAGCCGGGCCCCCGGGCCCTCGGGCCCTGGCCCAGCCCCCAGGCCCACGCACAGGCAGCCAGGTACCACTGGTGGAAGTCCTGCAGCTTGACAGCAGCCTTCCTCTTACGCTTCTGTCCTGGAGCCTCCTCCACACAGGGGGGCACGGAGTAGGGCCTACCTGGGGGCAAACACAGTCTCGGAGCACAACCGTGGCCCAGGGCAGATCACCGTGCCCACGGGCCCTGGAGCCCCAGCCTCCACTCAAGCCAGGTGAGCCCCGCCCCGGACGCCCAGGGGCAGTGCCCCTCCCCCAGTTACCTTTCCTGAAGGGCTTAGAGTCCAGGGAGTCGAAGGGGTCCAGGCCCTGCCAGGGGTCTGGGGTCTCCTGAGCACAGAGCACAAGCAGACACAGGAGAGTGGAGGACATGCACCCTCCCCCCAGTCGAGAGACATAGGGAGGGCGGTGCCCTGGGGCTGCAGGAGAGAGGTCCAGTTCTGGGGAAGAAGATCGCTCAAAAGACAGCCACTGCAGAGGGGCCTCAAGCATACCCTCCCTGCTTGGGGTCCAGGCCCCACCACCCCTCACCTTCAGCCGGGACGCAGGCTCCAGGGCCTCCCTTCGCTCCCGTAGTGCACACCTCCTGGGCTGGGCCGCACTCTGCAAAGAAACGCCGAGGGTTCCCCTCTCCTCCTCCACCCAAGGCTCCAGGCACCCCAGCAGCCCTGCTCTGGGGCCAGACACCAAGAATCCTGCAGGGACCTTCTCTGGGGGCAGGCAGTTCAAATAGTTTAATGACTAAAAAGTAAAACAAAAGTTCTAGGAAAAACTTTGGGAGAACATACAAATCAGTAAACTAGTGGTCACGGGGTACTTTTTCTTCTTTAAAAAACAGAGAAAAAATAATAGAACGATGTGATATCCATGTATCTACCAGGCAAAATTGACAAATGTTAATATTTTTTCCTATATGTGTCAGGATTTTTTCTTAGAAAAAAAGATTTCTTAGCTCTAGGCTGGATCATAGAGCTGACCCTCGGGGATGAGGGAGGCCGCCTGTCCACTCGTGCCAGCCTGGCCTTGGGAGAGTCAGCTCTGGAGACCAGCTGCCATTCTGGGTAGTAACCTTGAGCACCAGCCGCCCCTGTCTGAGAGCAGCAGCTGCTCTGCTCGGAGAGGGGAGAGACGTGAAAGCTGCTGCCCAAAAGGGCAGGGTGCAGGGCCAGGTCTAGGGCTGGCTGGGGGACGCACCCACTGCCCTGGTGTGCAAGGACCAGAGAGGGGGCAGAGACCAGGGGACTGCCTTCCCTGTGTAAGCGAGACTGTCCCCGCCAGGGCGGAGGGCTAGAGCTTTGCAGGCCGGATGGTGGGTCCCACCTGCTCTGGGCTCCTGGGCTCCTGCGGCTCCATCGGGACCTCAGGGGCTGAGGCCTCGGGGGGCTCTGCTGCCCCCTCTGTATCCTCTTCCTCACCCCCACCTCCGGGCACTGGGCCTTCTGGAGTGGTGCCTGGGCAGGGAAGGAAGAGACCAGTCAGCCCCAAGGAGCCTGAAGACCAGACAGCAGAAGGGGGGCTGCCCCTCCGGGATGAGGGGCCGACCCAAGGAGAACCTGAGAGGCCATTCCATTCCTCTCTCAGCTCCATTTGTTAGAACCAGAGGATGCGGCAGGGCATTTTACACTCTCGTCATACTGCTGCTCTGTTTGGTTCATTTTATTTCTTAGTAATTTTTCTCTTGAAATGCTGCCACCTCTGTCTGCCCAGAGAGGAGGGGGTGGGCCCAAACCTCAGAGCCCCAGAATGGTCAGGGGGTGGTCACTGAACCAAGACAGCACAGAGGCCTGCTCCCCACGCCTCACCCCTCCACAGGCTGTACAGCGGTGGGCAGGCTGGGGTGGCTGAGTGCAGGGCCCCATCCCCCCCCCCCAACCCTGCGGCTCCACCTGGCCGCTCGCTCCTCACCTGGCTCCTGGGAGATGCTGAGCGCCGGGACGGGACTCCTGCACGCAGAGACTTCCATTGGCTGCTCCTCAGCTCTCCCGGCCTCTGGGAAAGACGGGGGATTGAACGGGGTCAGCCCCGCTTCCCCCGCAGAAGGCCCCTTCCTTCCCACCAACATCCGAGCCCTCACCCTTCTGGTTCCTCGGCAGCAGTGCCCCCATGGGGGACATGCCCACCGGCTCCAACATGAAGGCTCCTCTGGGGTGGGGGGTGCACGTATTCATCCTAAAATCCTTCCGGCTGGCCAGGACCTCCCCCCGACAGCTGTGCTGGCAAAAACACAGGTGCTACAGTGACCCTTCCCCAGCACACCCCACCCTCCACCCACCAGGCTCGGGCCCGCACCTGTACAGGGGGTTACTATTCTTCTCTGTCTCATCAGGGGCTACCAGGGCCATGGGCAGGAGGGGGACGATGAGGGTCTCCTGAACAGAGGCCAAGAGTGGGTGAACCATGAGAACCCACGTGGCATGACACCACCTTCCAACACCCCCATCAGCTAAACGCAGGAGAGGGGCACTCACACTGGGGGCCTGGTCACTCCTCAGATCCACGTTAGCGCGGGAATCAGAGAGGTCATCCAACGACAGGAACTGCGGGGGAATGGAGAGCTCAGGAGGGTGCCTGGCAAGCACAGGGGGCAATGCCGGGCACCCAGGAAACCTCACCTCATACTCCACTTCCTGGGGGGCCCTGGAGCCGGCATCCCCAATGGGCCCGTCTTCCCGCTCACAGGAGAGCTGCTTGGCCCGCCTGAGAGAGAATCAGTGCAAGGGCATCACAGGAGGCCATGGGGCCTCCCGAGCTGCATGCAGGCCCCACCTCCAGTACTCACTTCTTGCCAGAGATGAAATCAAGAGCCTGGTAGACCAGCGAGTAGAGATATTCCACCTGGCAACCAGAAGCGGGCAGTGAGGATGCAGAAAGGAGGGGCCCTCCCCAGAGCCTTTCGAACTAGTCGTCCGAGTACACGGAGAAGCCCAGATGTCCTCTCCAAAACCCCCAGCACAATTCCTGCCAATGTGGCTGCCAAAAATACTTGTCCAATCAAACCAGTATGTTTCCCCAGAATTACCTAACAGCCGAAGCTCCCACTCCTCCTCCTGCGCCCTTACACCATGCCGCAGCAGGTGTGGCCACCTCCACACTGTGGCACCCCGCCCTGTGCCCCACGCAGCCCTGTCTGCCTTCACTGCTGGCACACCAACCAGCCTGCCTGCAGCCCGCGTCCCTGCTGCTCCAACCAGGGCCCAACCTGCAGGAGCACCTGGGGGTCTCTGCCAGCCCGTCACAGCTCCAGCCACAACCTGTGGGGCCCCACCGTTAAGGTGAGGGTTGGGATCTTCCAGACACCACAAAGCACCCAGCAGGAGGGTGCATACACGCGCTGCCCCTGGGCCATTTCCTCTGGGGTGACAGCGCCCGGTAGAAGACAGCGGTGAGCAGAACAGATGGTGGCCCCTGATCGCATGGATCCCACTCACCAGGTAAGAAACGTTAACTTTCTTAGTGTTTGTCACATACACAGGACTGTGCTTCATGCTTCGTCTCATTTACTCTGTTTGAATTAGGTGCCATCACTATTCTCGTTGTATACGAGATAAACTGAGACTCAGAGAATCAAAGTAACCTCAATCAGTAGTGGGTCCAGGACTCGCACCAGGGATGTAGAAATCCAGTGCTGCACCATCTAATACAGCAGCGGTGAGCCACAGGTGGCGCTATCAATTTAAATGTAATTAAAAGTTAATAAAACGCAAGATGCCTCAGTCACGCCTGCCACATTTCAAGGGCTCAGGAGCCGCACGTATTGGACAGCGCAGATCACAGAACGTTCCCATCAGCTCGGAAGGTCCGGCTGGACGGCGCTGACTACAGCCAACGCTCCCCTCACACCTTCCAGACTTCGTGCTAACATTTTGCTACACCTGCTTTATCACATATCTACCCGTCTACATATTTGTCTATCGGTTCACCTTAGGGTTTGTGCTTTCAAAGTTAGTTGCAGATATTCCTTCTTAGGACAAATGCAGGGCAAAAGAATCCAATTTAATTGGATCATCTAGGACAAAAACCAATGAAGTCTCAGACCATCTTAATAACTTACAGTGCCCAGAGGTAGGTCCACGGTACCGTGCGCCAGTTACCCTGCATGCAGGTTACTCCCCCTCCTCTGTCTGGTTGGGACCCCGTTACTGAGCTCCTCAACACACTTCTTCTGAATCCTTAACCTCCGGTGCACTTTTTATTTTCCCCCCTCCCACTAAACCACCAATTTGGGATCAGTGCTGTGGTCCACGTTTCCATGCTCCTCCACTAGGGGACAGCTACTGCTGCTGGAGAAGAATTTCCAGCGTTTAATCTTCATTAGACTACCCATGCTTTCAATTAATCTTTTATTTTGCATTCCCCTCAGCAAATATTTTGAACTTTCGCCAAACCTCACTCTCCAAATTTCCTATCCAGTAGCTGATTCTCAGTAGCTGACTTATATGCTCCATTGTGAAAATTGGGGCTGGCCTTAGGTGTGAACTCTGCAAACTGTTGGGCCCACCTTCTCTGCATCAGTGTTTCTCCCTGCAGTCTCCTGAGATGAGTCGTCTTTTCTTTTTTTCTTCTGGTTCTTTGTTTCATCCATTTTCCTCTCCCAGCTCCCCTTTCCCCTCCCCCCACCCGGCTGGCCACCCCAGCTCCGTGGTTTTCAATCCTGGTTGTCAGAGGGTAGTTCAGAAAATCCTGCGACCTGCCTGCCCCTCCGCCCCACCACCCGGGGATCTTGATTTAATCAGTCTGGGTTAGGGCGAGGCACTGGTGATTAACTGGAGTGTAGCCTGGGTTGAGAGCCACCGATTTAGTATTTGCCCAATCTCTTTCCTTCCCTTTACAATAAAATGTCTTTCTTTCTTTTCCTTCTTCTTTTTTTTTTTCGGCCACATTGCACGGTATGTGGGATCTTAGTTCCCCGACCAGGAATCAAACCCATCCCCCCGGGAAGCGCGGAGTCCTAACCACAGGACCGCCAGGGAAGTCCCAACCCCGCAATTATCAAATCCAAGTTTGTTCTTCGGTGTTAAAAGGTGGCGAGGAATTGGGGGAGGAGGTGGGAGGCGCTGGTGAGCCTGCCACCTGCCCCGGCAGGACAGCAGACCTCGGTCCCACGAGACCCTACAACACCAAGACCAGTAGCCAGGAGGGGCCCACCTTCTTACTGTAGACACACGCGGAGCCCTGGATCAGCAGTGCTGCCTCAATGAAGTTCATTGTGGTTTTGCCTTCGTCAAAAGAAATGCAGATCTGGTCCAGCTGCAAGACACAACGCAGGGCAGTGGGAAGTCTATGCACCCTTCTCGCCGGCAGCCCACCCGCCACCCCAGCTTCTCCCAGTGCCACTGGCCCAAAGTACCCATCACCACAAGCAGCCCCTCAGAACGACAGCTCTGGCTCTGCTTAGGGCTCACCGGTTGTGCAATTTTTTAGAGGCAAAAGACAGGTCTTTGTGATTTTCGCTACTTCCTGTAACCTCTGAGACCTAGTGTTTTGGAAGAGGGAGGCCCCTAGAGTGGATCGTCCACAAACGGCCAGAGCTACACACCACCTCCTCTCCGGAGGTGCTCACACCTCACCCATCCTAGTCGGGGCCAACTCAGCCAGACTCCAGCAGGAAGACCCCCCACCCCGAGAGAAGGGCTGAGGACCCTCAGGGGTGGGGGAGACAGAGACAAAACGCTGGGGTCTCAATCCTTGGAGCAGGAAAGTCAGGAAACACTTCCAAGTACATCCTCCTCCTTCCTCTGCAACCACCAACCCCGCAGCCCCTCATGAGCCCCAATTCCTACCACCCCTTAAATCTGTGTCCACCAACCATATGCCAACAGTCCCCAAGCCCACCTAGACCAGCTCTCTCTCCTAAGCTGCAGAACTGTGTTTATAGCTGCCCACTAGGTATGTCCACCAAGACATCCAAAGTCCCCAGACTCTATCTCCATACTTAACTCAGGATCTTCCCCACAACCCGGCGCCTCAGGGAACAGTACTCTGAAGCCTCCACGTGGTTTTCAAGCCCTTTGCCTTTGCTCTCCATCTGCCTGGAACGTCCAGCCCCAGCGCGCTCAGACTGACCTCTCCAGCAGTCTCCCTAGGACGTGCCTCGGGCCTCGCCACCGTTAGGGTGGTCTTGTCACACTGAGTCTCTCCTCCCCCAGCAGACCGTGAGCCACACTAGCGCAATTCCAGCCTTCAGCTCAGCGCCCGGCACCGGCGTTCAATACACGTCTGATGAACAAGGGGGGACAACGGAGCTACGCCTGAAGACAGACCGATGCTCCCCAGACAGATGAAGGGAACGGCATTTTAGGAAGAGCAAAGGCACCCACGCAAAGGCAGTTAGCAGACACAGGTTTCAACGATTTAGGAAGATGAGTACTACGCAAACATGTCCAAAGCAGAGGGTGTGCTGGGGAATAAGGCGAGATGTTAGGTACTACGGTGGCACAACAAAGGGGGAGAGTCTGAGAGGAGCCACCATGGCACCACTTCTGCTAATTCCTGAAAGACAGAGGAAGTGTGTGAAGAGGACAGCAACATAAAATGTGTTTTAAAAAAAAAAAAAGAAAGAATGTTCTGGTAGCTATGTGGAAAATGAAAGGAGGAGAAAGACAAAACTAGAGGCAGAGAAATCAGAACTTCAGGGGGCAGAGAAGGTTTGGAAAAGCAGACACATGAAGCAGGAGGGGAGCTGACCAAGCAAGTAGGTTTACCAGGCATCCACAAGCACCCTGCTCAATGTGGAAGCCTGAATCCACAGCAGCCCCACCTAGCATAGCTCTCTGAATGTTCTCAGGAGACTCTATGTCTAAGCAGAGGTCAATTGCCAGATCAAGTGTCCATTTCACAAACATTTGTTCTGCACCTACTATGTGTCAGGCATTCTATTAAGCAAAGGGGAGAGAGCATGAACATAGTCCCTGCCCTCACAGAATTTACATTCTAGGGTGGAAACAGACCATAAACAAGTTAGAGAATAGCTTACGATGAACATTCTAAAATACAGAAGGTACTATGACAGAGAACTATTTTAGACATGGTGATCAGCGGATATTTCAACTGAGAGATACAGGATGAGAAAGAATTAGTCATAAAAAGAACTAGGCAAAGAATTTTTGCCATTGAGTGCAGAAAATATAAAGACTCTCAGCGAAGAATGAACTTGGGTGTTGTTGACTGACAGGTTCAAAAGAACAGGTGGAGAAGAGCCTGTCACAAGGCTAAGACAGTGGGCAGGGCCAGGTTCAGAGAAGGAAATGTGGATTTTCTTCTGGGAGCAATGGAAAGCCACTGAGGGGTTTCAGGCAGGGCAGTGCTGCAGCCTGATTTTAATTTTTAAGCATCACACTTGCTGCTGGGCGGAGCATGAATTGGATGGGGCCAAAAGCAACAGTAGGGAGGCCAGGAAGGAAGGTTTTCGCAGGAATGGGAGCCAAATTGTGGCCTGGATCAGAGAAAATGGAAAATAGATGAACTGAAGTGAAATTCTGGTGGCATGGGAGAATTCACGGGTGAACTGGTGTGGAGTGTGGGGTTTCAATAGCTCTTAGCGTTCACCTTGGTTGAACAGTAGTGCCATATACCACGATCAGGAAGGCTGGGATTTGAGCAGGAAAACAAAGAGGTCCCCTTTATAATATATTAAACCTGAGTTGCCTGTGTGAAATCTAAGTGGAATGTCAAGATGAGCAGCTGGATACACAAAATAGATTCCGAAAAAAGACCTGGAATGGAAATATAAATCGAGGGAAGGGGGAATAAATAAATAAACCTAGGAGTTGTTCTCATACAAGTGATACTTAAAATCATGGAAATAAATTAAATGGCTTAGGGGAAATGCGTAAAAAGATGGCTCAGGCCACACCCTGAGGAGCTCAACACTGAGACTGGATAGGAGAGAAAAAGTAGGTAACGAAATCGGAAGAAAATCAGAACACCAAAACCTGTTTCAAAAAAGAGGACGTGGTCAACCCACCAAATGCTGCTGAGTTGAATAAGATGACACTTCTGGTGACCCTTGGATTTGGTAAGAGGTATATCATTATTGATCAAGGCAAGAGCAGTCCAAGCGGGCTGAGGAGTGAAAGTGAAGTGCAGAAACGGAGCGGACAGCTCCTTAACGACGTCTAGACACAGCTGTCAAATACGGGAAAAAGGTTAAATGCTGACGAGATGGAACATGGCAGTAGCTTGAAACTGGTTTGAAAATCTAACATCAGATATCCCTCTTACATCGTGATCCAGACCTCTCACACACCCACACATGCACACAAATCGTAATCTACTCTATTAGAGAAAAATGCTGGTCGCCACTCACTAAATCGATTTCAAGGCTCACTAACGGGCAGTTACAGGAGCTGTAAGGACAACTCCAGGCTAATCTAATAAAGGATGATTTCGAGGGGCAGAGACGGGGCTGGGATAAAAGAAACGAGCCTGAGGACGAGTGCGATCAGAGCGCCAGACGGACACACAGCAGGAGGCGGCGGGGCCCCCGGCAGCCCCTGCCCCGCGCCACTCCCCGGGGGCCGCCCTCACCTCCTCAAGATATTCGCCCAGCTGGGCCGCCACATCCACCTCCCAGTTCTTGGTGAGGTCGCGGATGGGCTGCAGGAGGTGAGCGAAGCGCGCCTCCACGTCCTCCATGTCCGGGAGGGGCCGGGTCGGCCCGGGGACCGCAGGGCCGGCTTCGAGTGGCCCAGTGTGCTCAGCCCGCCGCTAGTTCTGGCGCCATTTTACTGTTCCCGCCCAGGAAAATACGTAGCGCGCAGCGACGCGCGCACATCTCTGACGTGAAGCTGAGGAATCGCACCGGAAGGGTCTCAGGACGCGCCGGAGGCGGGGCATGCGTGGGGACGGGGCCTGCGGCTGCGTGGGGCGGGGCGGGGCTTGCAGCTGCCGCCGGCGGGGAGGGGCGGGGCGGACCGGACCCTGGTATCCAGTCCAGCCCGCAGCAGCGTAGCGGATATGGCTGGCTCTCGCCTCCCGCGGCAGCTCTTTCTCCAGGGCGTGGCCGCCGTCTTCATGTTCGCCTTCGCTTCCCTCTACACGCAGATCCCGGGTGAGGGCGCCGAGGGCGGGACCCCCCCGCGGGACCCCCCCCCAACCCGCGCCCTGTGACCGGGACCCCCCCCCCCCCAACCCGCGCCCTGTGACCCCTCATCTCCCCACCCGACACTCCGCTGTCTGGGGGCGGGAGTGAAGGCCAGGCCTTGATGCATGGGGTAGGGGGCTGCGGTTTGTGTCCTGCGGGCCGCGGGGGTGTGGGCAGTGGGAAGGCGTGCAAGGGTCCCTTTTCAGTAGGGTTCTGGGTTCTGGGTTCTGACCTGGGGCGGGGGGCAGAGCCCTGAGGGGGGTGGGCCCAGACCTGGTGGGCAGGTAAGAGAACACGCTCTGGCGTGGAGGAAAGGGGAACAGGGCCCTGCCGGGTGGAAGATCCTGACCTGGGGGAGTCGGGTAGGCCTGGGGCCTGACCTGGGTGGGAGGGTCTGGAGGGTCTGCAGGACTTGACCTGTGAACGGGCAGAGTCAGCAGGTCCTGACCTAGATTGGCGGGGGTGGGGGTGGGGGTCTGCAGGGCTTGACCTGGGGAGGCGGGTCTGAAGGCCCTGACTGGCGGGAGGAGTCAAGCCTTGGAGGGCAGTGTCCAGTGCCTGGCCCTGACGTGCCCTCTCACAGGCCTGTACGGCCCTGAGGGCATCCTGCCTGCACGGAGGACGCTGCGGCCGCAGGGAAAGGGACGCTGGCCGCAGCTGTGGGAGACCCCAACGCTGCTGTGGGAGACGCCGCTACTGGGGTTGGACACAGCACAGGGCCTGGAGCTGCTGAGCCTGCTGGGCACCCTGCTGGCCCTGGGAGCCCTGCTGCTGCACCAGCTGCGCCACTTCCTTGTCTACCTGCTGCTGTGGGCCGCCTACCTGTCTGCCTACCAGGCAAGTGAGGGCTGCCTGCTGCCCCCTGCACCACTGGGACCCTTATCTCCAGCTCACTCCAGGCCCATGCGCTCTCCAGCCCACCCCTGCCTCTGCCTTGTCTGCCTTTGCAGACACACCCCCCCTGTTCCCTGACAGCCCTTCTCCCTGCAGGTGGGCCAGGTGTTTCTTTATTTCCAGTGGTGAGTGATTTTTGGGTGTGGGGCTGCAGGAGGCTGGGTGGGTGGATGGGGTGGGCTGTGTTTGTCTCTCCCGGGAGGACCCCCTTAGGGGAGCAGCCTTGATGGGGAGGAGGCCCTTTGTGCTGTTTTTTCTCCCCACAGGGATTCCCTGCTGCTGGAGACTGGCTTCCTGGCCTTGTTGGTGGCCCCTCTGAGGCTGCCCCCGCGCCACAAGCACGCCCAGGGCAGGCTGGCAGGGGTCTTGCCCCACGAAGACCTCCCCTTCTGGCTCGTGCGCTGGCTGCTGTTTCGCCTCATGTTTGCCTCGGGTGTGGTCAAGCTGACCAGCCGTTGCCCCGCGTGGTGGGGGCTCACCGGTGAGGTCTCTGCCTGGACGTGGGGCAGTCTTGGGGGACTCTGCCTAGCCCTGACCATCCGCCTGTCACCTGCAGCCCTCACCTACCACTTCGAGACTCAGTGCTTGCCCACGCCCGCCTCCTGGTTTGCCCACCATCTGCCCGTCTGGCTGCACAAGCTCAGCGTGGTGGCCACCTTCCTCATCGAGATTGCAGTGCCCCCTCTGTTCTTCGCTCCTGTTCGCCGCCTGCGCTTGGCTGCCTTCTACTCCCAGGTGGGTGGGGTCCTTAGCCATCAGGAAGACAGGCAGGACGTGGCCTTCCTCTGCACTGCCCAGAGGGTCCCACCGGGGATGGGGTGTCTGCTGCCAGCAGTCAGAAAGGCCTCACGGGCAGAGGAGCGAGTCAGCCTGACGTTGAAGGTGTGCCTGTGGGGCAGGGCTGCAGCCTCGCTGGAGGATGTCCATCTTGGGTCAGCAGGGGCAGGTGGGGAAGGGCCGCATGAGGCGTGCCGAGCTTGAGTTTTCTCCAGGTGGTGGTGGGGAGCTGTGGAAGGTGTGAGCCAAGGGGGAGGACAGGTGGAGTGGGAAAACAGAGGCCTGCATGCGGTGATGAGGGGGGCACAGGGGCCTGCAGGAGAGATCTAGGTGGGGCGGGGAGGGATGGTGCAGAGGGGCCTGGAAGTGGGCTCTGAAGGGCGCAGGAAGGGGGCGGCCCCTGCAAGCGCTGAGTCCAGACCCTCGCCAGGTCTTGCTGCAAGTCCTGATTATCATCACTGGCAATTATAACTTCTTCAACCTGCTCACCCTGGTGCTCACCACTGCCCTCCTGGATGACGCACACCTGGCTGGCAACAGCCGCCGCAAGAAGACGCCCTCCTGTGAGTGTCAGCCTGTCCCGGACAGACAGCCGTCCTCACCCCCGCTGCCCGCCAGAGTGTTGCCAGCACCCCCCACGTGACCCTGCTCTAGCTCCACCCCAGCGCCCTGGCCGTAGACCCTCCAGCCCTGTTCCCAGCCGACGCATGACTGTCTTGCCCTGCAGCCTGGCCCAAGGCCCTGCTGGCCCTGCTGCTGGAACTGGCCGTCTACGGGCTGCTGGCCTCTGGCGTGGTGTACTGCTTTGGCCTGGAAGTGGATTGGGAACAGCACAGCGTTCACTCCAAAACCAGTGAGTGCCAGCTGGGGGCTCAGGGCAGAGGCTGGGCCATCCCTCCTCACACGCCCTTCCTTCCACAGCCTTCACCTTCCACCAGTTCTCCCAGTGGCTGAAGATGGTCACCCTCCCCACCATGTGGCTGGGGGCTGCCTCCCTTGCCTGGGAACTGCTGACCGCCCTCTGGAGGTACATAGTCAAAGGGGGTGGGGTAGGGCTGTGCAGAGCAGGCCTGACTGCATTTCGGTCCCCTGCCTGCCAGGTGGACCCAAGTGCGAGGGTGGCTGCAGAAGTTCTGTGCTGCAGTCCAGCTGTCCGTCTTTGGCACGGCCACGGTGGCTTTGTTCACGATCAGCCTGGTGAGTAGTCCCTTGCGGCCGGGGTAGGGGGTCGGGAGAGGGCTGGAAGGTCATTGCTGAGCCTCTGCCTACCTGTGTCTAGGTGCCATACTCCTACATGGAGCCCTCGACCCATGGGCGCCTCTGGACTGGGGCCCACCGCCTGTTTGGCACCGTGGAGCACCTGCAGCTGGCCCACTCCTACGGCCTCTTCCGCCGGATGACTGGTCTGGGTGGACGGCCCGAGGTGGTGCTCGAGGGCAGCTATGACGGGCACCACTGGACGGTGAGAGCTCCCTGGGGCCCCCGTCTGGGGCGCGTGGCGGGCTCCACGGGGCTGGGGAGCCCACAGGCGTGGGGTTGGGGGGAAGAGCCGGGAACCAGGTCCTGCTGGCAATGCTAAACCTAACTCTGCCTGGCAGGAAATCGAGTTCATGTACAAGCCCGGTAACGTGAGCCGGGCTCCCCCCATCGTGGCGCCCCACCAGCCGCGCCTCGATTGGCAGATGTGGTTCGCGGCCCTGGGCCCGCACACGCACAGTCCCTGGTTCACAAGCCTGGTCCTCCGCCTGCTTCAGGGCAAAGAGCCTGGTGAGGCGGGGCCGTGGGGCGGAGCCTATAGGGAGGTCTTCGGGGGCGGGGCTGCTGGAGGTGTCACGGGGAGGGGCGGGGTTGGGGGGGCTGTGGGGGCGGGGCCGCGGGGAGGGCCCAGGCTGAGGGAGCTGCCGGGTGCTGAGCTAGCTCCCCGCCCCTCGCAGTGATCCGCCTCATCCAGAACCACGCGCCCAGGTACCCCTTCCACAAGCAGCCGCCCACTTACGTGCGGGCCCAGCGCTACAAGTACCGGTTCTCGAAGCCCGGGGAGCAGGGGTAAGGCCGGGCGCCGGGTGGGGTGCGGGGCCTGTGCGCTGGCGCCGCCTGAGTGCCCCGTGCCGTTGCAGCCAGTGGTGGCGACGCCAGTGGGTGGAGGAATTTTTCCCGTCCGTGTCCTTGGGGGACCCGACGCTGGACATGCTGCTCGGGCAGTTTGGCCTTCAGGTGGGAAGGCGTCAGCCAGCCTGGGGTGGGCGGCAGGGGTGGGCCCAGGCCTTACTCCACGCCCCCCCGACCCCCTCCAGGACAAGAGCCCGCCCCGGCCCCGCAGCTCCAGCAGCACCCTGGCTCAGGCGCTCCGCTGGATGCGGGAACAGCTGTCTCCCCTGGAGGCCCCTGCCCTGCTCTGGGGGCTCCTCGGGACCGTGGTGGCCATTAGGGTCATGCAGGCCCTTCTGGGCCCCCAGTCCTCCCCTCGGGCCAAGGAGGAGAAGCACAGGCCAGCCCCCCCGGAGGACTCGGTGGCTGCCAGCAAACAAGCTTCCCCAGCCCCCGACGTAAGCAGCGATTCCCAGACCCCTCGGCGGAAAAAGTAACCCCATTCTGTCAGCCACACGTCCGGAGAGGGTCAGGGTCCCGGCTTGTCTCTGGCCTTCTGCAGCAGGACGTGGCCCAGCCACCGTGCCTTAGCCAGCTGCCACGCAGACGCAGGTTGGGGTGCTGCCCTTTTGCTTCGAGGGCCCACTCATCTACCCACGCTAACCACGTCCCGTCCCAGGGCATTCTCTGGCCTGATGGATGGCCCAGGAGGCCCGTGTGTGACTTGGCCCAGGGTCCTTCCCAGGACATTGTAATCAGGGCTGTGGGAGGTCCTTCCCTTTTGCTCCCACCGTAGGGGTCCAAGCTTGATGCCCCTGACACGAGCTCCTGCACAGAAAGGGATGAGGCTGACCTGCTGTGGGAGAGGAGGAAAGATGGCCCTGAGGTCATCTCCACAGCAGCCTGTCCTGTCATTCGGATCCGTGAACGAATAAAGGCAGTTCATGCTTGATCGTGTGCCTGCCATTTCCTTCCCACTGGGGAGGCCTGAGGGCAGTGGGCCGTCCCTGCCTTTGACGGTGGACACAGCCCAGATACTGTCTGGCTGATGGCTGACCAGTCTTCCTGGGTGCCTTCGCTGTGCAGTCCTCAACATTCTCGTCTATAAAGTGGACGCAAGGGTCTGAGCCGGTGCTGCCTGAAGCCCTGAGCCTCAGTGCAGCACAGCCTGGCCGACCTGTCAGCTCTACACATCAAGGCTACGAGGTTGGTGCTGGAACGTGGGGCCTGAAACCATCCTGAGGGCTGGAGAATTCACCAGAACGCAGCCCCTTCCTACTCTCCTGCTCCTGCTTCCTCATCTCAGGGCAGAACTGAAGGGTCAGCACACTGGCCCTTGCCTAGGCAGGGGTGGAGGAGAGATGGGGGAGGGAACTCGTCAGGCCACTGACAGTGGAATGGGGCGTGGGTGGGGAGAGCAAGGAGGAGCAGAGGCCCTGGGCCAGGGCCGGAAGAGGGAGGACACGTATGACCACCTGTGTTCTGACCGCTTCCTGGGAGCAGGAGTTGAAGGCGCTGTCCAAGTTTCGGTTTGGAGATCGGTTGTCAATCAGGAAGTCACTGCCTCCCCTGTGCCTGGCTCTGTCCTCAGCCCCTACCCCTCATGCTCTCACCTCACAGACCCCGGGAGAGCCCCCCAGTGTGCCCAACCCCTCCGCCCAAGTCACTGAGCCCCCCCCACAACTGACCCAAGTAGACAGTGCTCCACGCTCAGCCCGTGCCCACTGTCACACGTGGCTCAAGGGGACCTGTGACCTGAGCCTTCGGATGCTCTTAGACACAGTTAAATGATCTATAAGTTGACCTTTGGCTTAAGACAGTACGTAACAGCCCAGGGACTTCCCTGGTGGGAAGAAGATGGTTGAGAATCTGCCTTCCAACGCAGGGGATTCGGGTTCAACCCCTGGTCCGGACACTAAGATCCCACATGCCACGGGGCAACTAAGCCCGCACGCCACAACTAGAGAGCCTGCACGCCACAACAAAAGATCCCGCTTGCCGCAACTAAGACCCGACACAGCCATAAATAAATAAATATTTTTTAAAGCGAGCAAAAATCAACGGAATAGAAAACAATAAAGAAAACGGAAAAAAAAAAAAAAAAGTACAGTCGGCCCTCTGTATCCTCAGCTTCTGCATCCACGGACTCAACCACCTTCGGGTTGAAAATAATTGAAAAAAATTCCACAAAGTTCCAAAAAACAAAACTTGAATTGGCTGCACAATCAACAACTGTTTACATAGCATTTCCCTTGTGTTAGGTATTATAAGTAATCTAGAGACGATTTAGAGTGTATGGAGGATGTGTGTTAGTTTATGCAAACACTACACCATTTTATGTAAGGGAACTTGAGCATCCGTGGATTTTGGTGTCTGGGGGGATTCCTGGAACCAATCCCCCTTGGATACAGAGAGACAACTGTAATATATTTAAAATGTAAAAACCTGATCTTAGGCTTTAAGCTCAGTGTATGAATCTCTTTTGGAGCGGGGTGGGGGAGGTGTTTTTGTTTTCCGTAACAGCTTTGAGATGTAATTCACGTGCCATACAACTCACCCACTTAAAGGACACAGTTCAGTGGCTTTCAGTAGATTCACAGAGTTGTGCATCAATCACCATAGTCAATTTTAAAACCTTTTTATCATCTCAAGAAGAAACCCTGTTATGCCTAGCTGGCATCTTCCAACCCCTCCTTCCCATGACCTCAGCAACCACTAATCTACTTTTTGTCTTCATGGAGTTAGCTATTCTGGACACTTCATGTAAATAGAATCATACAATTTGTGCCCTTGTATGTCTGGCTTCTTTCACTTAGCATAATATTTCCAAGGTATATCCATGCAGTAGCCTGTGTCAGAACTTCATTCCTTTTTATGGCTGAATAATATTCCATTGTATGTTTATGCCACATTTTGTCCATTGATCCATCACTAGACATTTGGGTAATTCTCACATTTTGGCTGTTGTGAATAATGTTGCTGTGAACGTGGGTGCACAAGTATCTGTTTGAGTCCCTGCTTTCAGTTCTTTTGGATGTATACCTAGAAGTAGGATTGCAGGATCACATGGCAATTTTATGGTAGGCTTTTTGAGGAGCCACCAAACTTTATCACAGCAGCTGCATCTTTTAAATTTTACATTCCCTCCAGCAGTGTACCAGGGTTTCCGTTTCTTCACATCCTCACTAACACTTGTTATTTTCCCGTTTTTGATAAAAGCCATCCTCATGGGTAAGAAATAGTATCTCAAAGTGGTTTGTTTTTGTTTTGTTTTTTAATTTATTTTATTTATTTATTTTTGGCTGCATTGGGTTGCACGTTGCTGCGTGCGGGCTTTCTCTAGTTGCAGCGAGTGGGGGCTACTCTTCGTTGTGGTGCGCGGGCTTCTCATTGCAGTGGCCTCTCTTGTTGCCGAGCGCGGGCTCTAGGTGCACAGGCTTCAGTAGTTGTGGCACATGGGCTCAGTAGTTGTGGCTCGCGGGCTGTAGAGCGCAGGCTCAGTAGTTGTGGCACACGGGCTTAGTTGCTCCGCGGCATGTGGGATCTTCCCGGACCAGGGCTCGAACCCGTGTCCCCTGCACTGGCAGGTGGATTCTTAACCACTGCACCACCAGGGAAGCCCTCAAAGTGGTTTTGTTGTTGTTGTTGTTGTTTTATATTTTATTTTTGGCTGTGTTGGGTCTTCGTTTCTGTGCGAGGGCTTTCTCTAGTTGCGGCGAGCGGGGGCCACTCTTCATCGCGGTGCGCGGGCCTCTCACTATCGCGGCCTCTCTTGTTGCGGAGCACAGGCTCCAGACGCACAGGCTCAGTAGTTGTGGCTCACGGGCCTAGCAGCTCCGTGGCATGTGGGATCTTCCCAGACCAGGGCTCGAACCCGTGTCCTCTGCATTGGCAGGCAGATTCTCAACCACTGCGCCACCAGGGAAGCCCTCAAAGTGGTTTTGATTTGCATTTGCCCAATGGCTAATGATGTTGAGCATATGTTCATGTGCTTATTGGCCATTTGTATATCTTCTTTGGAAAACTGTCTATCCAAGTCCTTTGCCCCCCTCCCTTTTTTTTTGGCCTCGCCACGTGGTGCGCTGGATCATTATTCCCAGATCAGGGATCAAACCCACTCCCCCTGCAGTGGAAGTGTGGAGTTTTAACCACTGGACTGCCAGGGAAGTCCCTCACATTGTTTTAATTACTGTAGCTTTATAGTGAGTTTTGAAATTGGGAAGTGTGAGTCCTTCAGCTTTATTGTTTTTCAAGATTTTTTGGCTATTTGGGATCCCTTGAGATTTTAGAATGGATTTTTTTATTTCTGAAAAAATAAAAGTGCCATTGGAATTTTGATAGAGATTGCATGGAATAGTACAGTTGACCCTTGAACAGCACTGAGGTTAGGAACGCCGACCCTAACCAGTCGAAAATCCGAGGATAACCTTACAGTTTGCCGTCCATATCCGAGGTTCCAAATCCACAGATTCAACCTACCGAGGGTCATGTGGTGCTGTAATATGTATTTAGTGAAAAAATCCACATACAAGTGGACCGTGCAGTTCAAACCGGAGTTGTTCAAGGGTTAACTGTATTGTCTTCGTAACAAGAGTGAGTCTCCCAATTCATGTACTTTCATTTTCTCTCTTCTATTTAACTCTAGCAGGTTTTAGCAATAACTCTGAAGGGTTCCATTTATAAATTTTAAATGCCTAAAATATTCTAAGTGCTTTACAAATTTAATTTATTTTTTAACTGTTCAGTCATCTGACGCAACACAATCTTCCCAAGCTTCAAAAAAATACCCATAAATGAATAAACATACAAATGCAATGAGCCAGTAATTCACTTGAACGTCCCTTTACCAAGAATAAACTTACTAAGATTGACCAGAGGCAAAAGCTTACCACAGCCTGACCTGGTGAGGACGCACAGTGCCGGGACCCAGGGCTGACTCCGGAGTCCAGTGGGGCTGGGATGTGGGCCCCATGGCTGCTGGGCGAGCACCAAGTTTCTCCCCTTCTTGACTTCCAAAAGGAAAGGTGGGAGAGGAAGTGCAGCCCAGCCTCCCACCCAGACTCGTGGCAAGGCAGAGCCTCCGTCCACAGGAAGAGTTCCAACACCCACCCCCTTGGGTGCCCAGGCCCCTGATGAGTCCATCTTTCTGATTCACACTCCCTCCCCACTCCCACACAACGTTCCACTAACGCAAGGCAGCCACTCTACATCCCACGCGAAACCCCTCGCTCATGCCAGGTGGGGAGGCACCCACATCACTTCCAGGCTCCAGCTGGACACCCACCCCTGAGCTCAGTACAGTCGCATCTCAAAATTCTACATCTCACATCTCATTGAACAGTGCAGTTAGCCACCAGAAGATGTTTGAAGGACAGCGAGGAAAAAATACAGCTTGTGCTTGGTCCTGCAACAATCACGAGGTAGGGCTGGTCGGGCCTCCACGCTCACCATCTTGAGGTATCTGAGCCCTCGGGCCCGTCTGCAGAGGGCGCTGCCGTCTTCCACTAAGCTGGCTGCTGGACTCAGCACTGCACATCTATGGGTCTCCAGCAGCTTGTTCCCAGTTCTCCTGGCCTCTCAGTCGTGCACCAGCAGCCCTTTCCCAGTGGAGGTCAGCACTGGTCACGCCCCTCAGCTGCCTGCTCACTCAGCGGCCGAGGTGCTCAGAACAGCCACGTGGCTGGCCTTGCCCAGCTCGGAGGGCTGTCTGTGGGAGGAAGCGCTGCTTCCTTGAGAAGCGCATTCCACATGCAGCACCACCCGGTCACTGGGGCAGGCAGCAACAGTTTCTCCAGGGGTTGCGGGTGCAGGAGTGAGAGCCGCTTGCCCACGTGCACCAGATGGCTCCCAGACACAGGGCGTTTTCCACAGCCCGACTCCCAGGGGCACCGTCTCCAAGCTGGCACCACGGCTGGGGCTTCGACTGGTGGCTGCACCATTCCATCAGATCACTGATTTGGGGTCGTGGGGTGTGAGTGGTAGTTTCTTGGGGGTTTACTGCAATTTGGAATCTGAAACCTCACCAGTGAGCTTTCTGTCCTCTGCCATGTGAAAATCCATGTGTGCATCTTGCACTCTGAATGGATATTTTTACTCAGGCGTGATTTTGGTGGGTCACATATTGGTCATTTGGAAAATCTTGGCTCAGTGAGTTATGTAAATCTTCCAGATGTTGACACATTCCATCGTACAGTCTAAAAAAATCACACTCATTAATTTCACCATCCACCTTATCAGACAAATCTTCAAGTATGAGGAAGCTGTCAAGTTCACGGTGGTGGACGCAAGTTTTCCCAAATCCCAATTTTTTCTTGAAAGCTAAATGTTATCATTGGCAATAAATGCTGTCATCGTTTTCCTTTGTCCATTTTTTTAACAATAAATTTGTTTATTTATTTATTTATTTTTGGCTGTGTTGGGTCTTCGTTGCTGCGCGGGGGCTTTCTCTAGTTGCAGCAAGCGGGGGCTACTCTTCGATGCGGCACGCAGCCTTCAGTAGTTGTGGCGCACGGGCTTAGTTGCTCTGCAGCATGTGGGATCTTCCCGGACCAGGGCTCGAACACATGTCCCCCTGCATTGGCAGGCGGATTCTTAACCACTGCGCCACCAGGGAAGCCCTCACTTTGTCCATTTTTGAGGAAATGATCACCAAATCCCCAAGGCTGAGTGACTCGGGTGTGTTTGTCAGTTGTTCTCCTGAGTAAGACTGACCCGCTGAGCTGGCAGCTGGGGCCACACCCGCTCTCCCTAGGCAGCCAACCTGCTGATGCCCGCACAGAGCTTCCTCTCCCCCCCAGCTTAGAAAAGAGCTGCACTCAAGGAGGAGACTTAACAGTATCAATAGCTTTTACTACTTCATCAAAGACAATTCTTGGGAATTCCCTGGCCGTCCAGTGGTTAGGACTCGGCACTTTCACTGTCGAGGGCCTGGGTTCAATCCCTGGTTGGGGAACTAAGATCCCGCAAGCCACATGGCGCGGCCCAAAAGATAAAAAAAGACATTCTTAAGTAAAACTTACCTTTTTTTAAACTGCAAGAGTGAGGACTAGAGGGACACGGCCACGACAGCTGCCCCCATTGTGACATTCTGTCACCACGGGACTGTGGGCTCAGTGAAAAGGCAACGACGTCTCTGGGTGAAAACAGCAGTGACCTCACAGGCCCCTGACAGCCTGGAGTTTCGGGGGCAGCCAGGCAGCTGCCAACCACGCCCTAAGGGCTGCGGTCTGGGTACAGTCACAGACTGTTTCTCTTTCAGTCCAGGCTTGAGCCTGAAATTTAGGGATTTGAACTCGTCGTATTTTCTTAGGCCGTCAGTGCCCTTGGAAGCAGCCACCTTCCTCTAGTGCCCGCTCGCAGTGCCCTCGGCCTGGCCAGAGCAGCAAAGGCCGCAATCAGCCGCCGCGCTCCTGCAGGCCACGAACCCGCCAGATTTTCATTATCAGCAGGCGTTGCCAACTTTCAGCCCCAAACGGGCCTGATAACAAATTCTACATTCCTCTAAGACTCTGTGGCTTGCTACCACTCTCTTAGAAGAAACTGGCTCCTTGACAGAGAAACGTGGCTAGTTAGAAGGGTGCTGGAAGGCCTGACCCAGGCCGTGGGAGTCGGCGGGAGGCAGAGTTGGCTCAGGAGCTGCAGGAGGGGCGGGTGCAGTGAGGCAGCGGGTCGGTGGCAGAAAGCAGAGCAGGCTGGAGGGAGAGCCAAGCCCCTCCTCCTCTCTGCGGGCTCCTCAGCTGTCCCAGTGCCCTGAGGCTCCCAGCGGGGCCCTGGTAGACAGAATTACGGGAACCCTGGCCCCCGCTGCCCTTCCCCCACGCTGGGGCCTTTTTGGAGATGGCCAGGTTAGGGTCTGCAGGGCCACAGAGAGGCCTGGGGACCCAGGGGCAGGGGCAAAGGTGGCCACTCCTCCTCTGCACTGGGGAGGCTCCCCCGGGGTGGTTTCAGGGTGATAACTTCGGGCCCAGAGGGGCAGTCTGTCAAACATCCCCCTGCCCCAGCTCCGGGGCTCACGTTTCTCTTCCCCACCCCAGCCTCTTCCCTGCTCTCGGGAAGGCTGAGAGGCCCCATTGCCCACATCCAGTCCAGGCTCAGAGCCCTCTGCACCCCACAAGCAACTCTAAGGAGGGACCCCCTTGGCGCCCTGCATCTGCCCTGCCTGAGCTCAAAGGCTGAGAGGGGGCCGCAGCTGGGAAGGCTGCCCAGGGACGGTGCGAGGGAGCCCAGGGCAGGCAGGAATTCTCCAGAAGGAAGCACAGTGAGTGGGGAAGAGCTTGGGCAAAGCCTCTTGACACACTCGAGCCCATCCTCTCCTGACACCAGGGCACAGAGGGGCTGGGGTACACAGGGAGGGCCGGGGTGGGGTTTGAGCGGAACAGGAGGGTCTGACCGTGCAGCAGCCTAGGCAAGGCAGGGAGGGCAGTGGGCAACGCCACCTTTCATGGCTACAACCAGTGGACATTCAAGAAGTGATTGGGGGGCTTCCCTGGTGGTGCAGTGGTTGAGAATCTGCCTGCCAATGCAGGGGACACGGGTTCGAGCCCTGGTCTGGGAAGATCCCACATGCCGCAGAGCAGCTGGGCCCGTGAGCCACAACTACTGAGCCTGCGCGTCTGGAGCCTGTGCCCTGCAACAAGTGAGGCCGCGATAGTGAAAGGCCCGCGCACCGCGTTGAAGAGTGGCCCCCGCTTGCCGCAACTAGAGGAAACCCTCGCACGAAACGAAGACCCAACACAGCCATAAATAAATAAATAAATAAATAAATAAATAAATAAATAAATAATCCTTCCCTCTAAAAAAAAAAAAAAAAAAAAGAAGTGATTGGGTCTTCAGCCCCAGCACGTGGATTTGCAATACCACCTCCCACTCAGCAAAACCAAGGTTCCTTGGAGAAAGGGCCAATTCTACGTCTAGGGCAGCCTCTGTGGTAAACTGGAAAATGGCCCCCAAAGATGTCTACATCCGATCCCTGGAACTTGTGAGTGTAACCTTACTTGGAAAAAGCATCTTGCAGATATAATTATGGACCTTGAGATGAGGAGGTCATCCTGGATAGTCTGGTTGGGCACTAAATGCCATCACCAGTGTCTTTATAAGAGGGGCAGAGGGAGACAGACACACAGAGAAGGAGCCGCATGAAGGCAGAGAAGAGACAGGCATCCACCAGCCAGGGCGTGCTGGCTGCCACCTGAGGCTGGATCTTCCCGGAGCCTCCGGAGGGGCCACTGTTGACACATTGATCTCAGACTTCTGGCTTCTTTCCAGAACTTGAGAGAATAAATTTCTGTTGTTTTAAGTCACCAAGCTTGTGGTAGTTTGTTACAGCAGACACAGGAAACAAACAGTCGGGCGTCTTGTTACACCAGACGGCAAGACATCCCAGAGACCCTTGCGATCGTCAGAAGGAGCCAGGGGCCCACAGGAAAGACCCTCCCCAACCCTGTCTGAGCACCAGTAAGAATAACTCACTGAAGCGCAAATATGCTGAAATCTACACTTTCTTTATTCAAAAACAGACAACTTGATCATGTTTGAAGGGTGCTAGGGAACCAGCTCTTGCAAAATGGTAAATTAAGAGAGAGACAGGAGCATTTACTTCCCTTTCCTCCACAAACAGGAACCAAACAGCACCAGGGGAGCTGTTCTTTACGGCCCGGTTCTACCAGGTGAGTGAGGATGGAACTGGAGCCTTGCTGTTCTCACTCTATCCGGTGGAGGGTGTTCTCAGACCCGAAACTGCCACACAGCAGCTTCTGACAACACAGGAAACAGCGGGGCTTCCTGATAAAGCAGAGCCCCCACCTCTAGGGCACCCCTGCCCTCAACAAGTCAAAGCTGAATCTGACTAAGCCTGTAAATTTATTTACCAATTAGCAAGAAAGACGAGGAAAGTATATTAATAGATACCATGGGGACGCAACCAGCAAATCCCAACAGGAAGTCCCTAGACACATGAGCCACTTTCTTCAAAGGAATAGACCGCTAGTAGAGGGAAGGCGGACGCTGAACTGCAGCATGAGGGGTGCACACTTGGGGGACGAAACCACAAGCAAAAGAAGTTGATTGTCGGCCAAGGTGAGGGCTGCACCTTGGGGCCCACGGAGGGTTTCTTGGCGTGTTCTCGTGGGTCGTGTCCATGGCAGTTAACCTGACCATTTATCATGATGTTTCCTGTAGTGCGTTCTTCTAGCTATCAGGTATTTTGTATTATTGCTTTCTTGAAGGGGACTGAGCCCAGAGGACTTGGTGGCTGTTTTCAGAATGTGGAGGTGGGCAGGGTGACCCCAGGTTCTGACGCCAGAGCTGGGAGGACGAATGGCAGCAGGAATGGCCGGGCACGCGTGTCCACGAGGTCGCGGACTTGCCTCTCCTGCTCCCCGCTCCCCCAAGCGACTGCCCTGCCACGACACGCCTCGGCCTCAATGAGGGTTTGAGGGTCAGACTCACGAGCTGCTTCAAAGTCTTTATTGCAACCGGCGAGAGGGGCCAACAGGGCAGGGAATGCAGGTGGGTATGTGGGGTCCCCTAGAAAGGCCAGGGTGGGTCGTCACTGTGCCTGACAGTGGCTGTCATCCCAGGGCACCCAGCCGGGTGTGGGCAGGCCGGTCACCAGTGGAGGACACCAGGGCAGTACTTGTCAATGAGCCCCTGGTAGTAGGGCCGCAGCTTGTCCACATCTGGCAGGTCAGAGCTCTTGGTGTAGAGATCGAACTTGCTGCAGCGCAGAGGGACAGGGCCTCATGAAGCCCCGAGTGCCCTCCCCCCCTCCCCCCCACGGGCATGACCGTACTTGAACTCCTGCACCCAGGGCAGCATGGCCAAGTCCTGCTCATTGCACAGCTGCTGGTAGTCGCCGCCCGTGTGCCACGGGTAGAAGGAGTGGAACCGGATGATGTAGAAGGCCTGGGGCAGGAGGAACCACACCCCACGCTCCAGCTTGGGCTGGACTGGGCCAGGCTGGGCTGCACTGGGATGAACTGGGATGGACTGGGCCAGGCTGGGCGGGGCTCTCGGTTTGGTTCCTCCCCCACACCTACCTCCGGTGGGAGGGAGAATCTGTTGAACTTCATCATCTGGTACATGTACTCTGTGGGAGAGAGGGTGTCACCACCAGGCACCCAGAGGCGTGGCCCCCACCTCGGTCCCCACTGTTCCTGTCTCTAACTGGCCTCACCGTCATGGCCCCAGGACATGAGGACGTTCTCGAGCCCACAGTGGGGCTGGTACATGCCAAGCTCTGTGCTGCAGGGAGAGACAGAGGGTGAGGGGGGCTCAGGAACACCCCGCAGAGGGGAGGACCAACGGCGAGGGAGGCATACCTGTACAGAGGATCCTGGAGGTCAGGGTTGTCCTGGAAGGTAGAGTCACAGAAAAGCACAGAGCCTTGGGGACGGCAGCCAACTGGGAAGGTGTCTCCAACGACTGCCCACTGGGGAGGGACAGGCAGCGGTGGGTGGGCCTGACTGGCCTGCCCACCAAGTGGGTGTCCAGAGCCCAGAGCCGAGGCTGCCCTGGGCCCCGCCCTGCCCACCCCCTCCACCCCTCTGCTCACCTGGGGCTCCCCTGCCAGAGCCAGGACCTTCCCCAGGTCGTGCAGGAGCCCGACGAGGTGGAACCAGTCTGGGGGAGAGAGAGAGAGGCAGGGCAGGCTAGAGGGGGTGCAGGGGCCAGGGCAGAGGGACAGCCTTGGGGCTGGGGTGGGGGGCAGGGCCTGCTGGGAGAGGGCCAGACCTCTACCCTCCCCCACCACCAGCTGGGGCGGGTGGGGAGCACACCCTTGTCGGGATGGGCCTTCCGGATGCCCTCGGCCGTCTGGAAGGCGTGGAAGGAGTTGGGGAAGTCCACGTCGGGGTCCGACTCGTCCACCAGCCCATCCAGCATGTCCACAGCCTCCATGACAGTCATTCTCTTATAGGAGAAGCTCCCAAACTGGGCATGCTGGGCCAGTAAGGGAGAGGTCAGCGTAGCCCCAGGGCCGGCCCTCGGGGGGTTCGGGTTAGGAGTCGTCCAGCTACCTTCCTCCTGACGAAGTCCACGGTCTGCCACGTGTGCATAAGCTTGTAGGTGGTGAAGACACGGTCCAGGAGAGGGCCGGACTGCAAGCCAGAGGGTCCGCCGGGCAGCTCGCCAACCCCTGCCCTTCACACCCAGGGGGCCACTGCCTCCCTCTCCCGGGCCTGGCCCCACAAGATGTGAACGGGGTATCCCCAGGGTGGCCTCTGGAACTGTGCAAGGGGACAGGTGCTGCCCTTCCCAGGGGCGGGAGAGGCAGGGGCGGAGTGGGGGGCGGCCGCAGGTGCTCACCGTGTAGTTTCGGAAGCTGCCCTTGTCTTTGGCCGCCTCTGGCTCCATATCAGGCCGGTAGACCAGGGAAGGGTCCGGGTCCTGGTTGGGTGGGGGAGTGAACCCATTTCACCACAATGCCAGCTCCATGAGGAAGTGAGGACATCCCCAAGGGGGCACGAGACTGTCAGAAGTGGAGCAGCCGCGATGCAGTGGGCGCCCCAGGGCACAGCCCCTCCCAGCACAGGCGCGGTGGATACTCCAGGTTCCTGGTGTCCTTATCTGCAGGGTGGATGCCGAGGATGCCTGCTTCCCCAGTGATGCACGGCTCTGGAAGCACCCCTACCCGGCATCTCCTTCTCGAGACCTGGGTCCGCAGGGAGCCCAGGGGTTGGGCCGACGACCCTTGCCCCAGCTAGACCACGACAGGAAGGACGGAGACCTTTGACCCAGATGAGTGGGCCGGCAGAAACCCGCTGGGAGAGGGCATGGTGTTGCTGCCCCTTCCCCGAGGGAGCAGGCTGTGCGGGGTCCGGGGTGCTCACCACAGCCACCTTCATCCTGTGAGGGGGCAGAGCTCCGCAGGCCCAGGTGCCCGTATATATGCCCACAGGTTACATAAGTGACCGGACACCACCCAGCCCCTTGGCCTTGGCCCTCGGTAATGAGTGACCATCCACCCTCCTCCTGGCCTCTGAGAGTTAATGTGTCAGCACAGGAGCAGCCCCAGCGGCCCGGCCCCCCACCACCGCCAGCCAACCTCAGCGTCCCTGGAGCAACTGACCTGCCTGGGAGGTCGAGGCTGCTCTGTAGCCAGACTCCCACTCCTGCTTCCCAAGCTTTAAACACCTCCATGCCCCAGGCGGTAGGCCCCTCCCAACACCCTATCATCCCCAGGCACCTGGGATTTGGGGCGGGGCGGGGCTTATTTCAGAAAGTCATTTTGACACTTGTTAAAATGGGATAGAAGACTTTTATTCACATTTCCCTAGAGGGGAGAGGTTGGGCTCCACTCTGAACACAGAGTAAATCCCCAGCACAGTCAGCTGGGGATTTACAGCCACCAGGCAGGGCGGGGGGCTGGGGTGGGGTGGGTGGGCAGGGGTCAGGAGGGAAAATTGCCAGCGGAGACATCAAGGGTGAGGGCACTCTTGCTAAACCCCAGGATTCTGTCAAGGGCGTGATTCTCGCTAATACTGGGTGAGGCTGGAGCCTTGGGCTCACGTTTGGTCCAGGGGGTCTTTGTCAGGCTCTTGAAGTGAGGGGCTCCATCTCGAGTCAGCGCAGACATGAATTCACAGCACTGGCCATGTGTGGGCTGAGTTAGGCAGGGAGGACACAGCAGGGACCACACCGCCTGGAGCTGACGGTCCCGTCATTGGAAAGAGGCCGGCGCTCTGGCGAAGGACGGGGCACTGAGTGTGGTCAGGGTGCAGTGGGACGGGAGAGGGCAGTGGGCGAGATGCGAGGGTGCTGGGCACTCCGCGAGGCTCCTCCTGCCCACGCTGAGAATCAACCGGGGCCCACTTAAAATGGCAAAGTGCTCTCGGCCCCTGTGAGCCCACAGCGCCTCCAGCTTCCCACGTGCATGTGCATCCCTCACGCGCTGTACTTTTGAGGTTGGTTTCCTCTGCCTCCTCCCACTGGAATCTCAGTCCCTGGGGGTGGGGGGGGGCGGGGTTTATTCGCTGTTTCCGCAAGTGCTCAGAAAATATTTGCTGCAAGGATGGAGAGGGGACTGGGGAGGTGGGACGGGGACTGGAGCCATCACCCCAAAGCAGGTGGTGGCTTGGACCAAGAGAAGGGACAAAGGGCCGGCCAGTGGATCCGGATGAGGAGAGAGAGGGGCAGCAGCAGGGGGAGGGCAGCGGGTGGGGGAGCTGGGGGGTCTGGGGGGCTGCCACCAGGCCTCCAAGCGGGGTGCCGGATAGGCAGCCAGGACACGGTCTGGAGCTCAGGGGCCATGCGGACGACAGTGCGACGCTGCGACCATGGCAGGTGACCATAAGGAAAAACAGCCCAAGGCTCAGGCAAGGGCACCAGGTGGTGCAATCCTGGGGGCCTCCTGGCATTCTGTGTTGCCACAAGGAGGGTGCAGTGTGGGGTGGTGTTCTGGCAGGGGGAGCATCCTGCGTGGAGAACCAGACCGCAAGGGACTTTGCCCCAGGGCCGGAGCCAGGGAGGGTCTTGGCCGAGCTGAGCTCCTGACTCTCCCTGACTCAGCCCTCCTGGAGCCCTCCTCTTCCTCATCCCCCAGTCGCCCTGGCCCTGTGCCATAGCCCCCCCTCCCTGCCTGCTCTACCGACACCCCTCGGTGACCACAGGCTCCCAGCTCTGAGGCCCAGCCTGCCGCCCATCCAGCCCCCACGCACACACCTGTTCCAGCCTCCCCCCAACATCCACGCCTCCCCTGGGCTCAGGGCCTGGGCGCTCTCAGCTCCTCCCCTGGGGCCCCTGCCGTCCTCAGTTCATCTCCCCAGTGGGGCAGGGACCAGCCTGAACTATTCCCACGGGGCCTGGTGGAGGGAAGGTAGGCCCTGAGCTGGAAGAGCAAGCACAAGGGTGGGAGGCCAGATGGTGCTTCCAGGAGCCTCCCGCCCTTAGGGGGCCCCCGGGGGTCTGAGGGGCAGGCCTGCCAGCGACCCAGGGTATGGGCTGCAGGGACCGCAGGCACCTCCCTGATCTCTGGCTGCAGAGCTGGGATAAAGGCATGCTCTCTTCACAGGGTGGCTGAGAGGGTGACAGGGCAAACGTCGACAAATTAAGTGCTGTATGAACATTTGTTAAATAACGGAAACCACATTTCTGAACCCATGAGGCATAGGGTGCCAGTACTACAGAACTGGCAAAAGGCTCTGGTGTCACAGCACTTAAAGCCCCTCCCCCTCCCCCCATCCCAGGTGGGGGGGGCAGACACACACCGAGAACTCCGCCCTCTGGCTGTGGACTTGTTCCTATTTGAGGCCAGTCCCCTCCCCCAGGCTCCTGGCAAGCCTGCTCCAGCCTCCTGTTGTCCCCACGCCGGGCAGGATGGGGCTCAGGGAGTCCCTGTGGCCCGCGGAGCCCCAACCCTTGTTCGGCCATCCCTACCCACCTTGAGGTGGTGGTGCTTCTGCCTTAACTGAGACATTTGCGCTGGGAGATTTGCCCCTCCCCACTCCCACCCTGCCCTAGGGAGTGGGAAGGGTGTTCTGCCCTGCTCTGCCCCGGAACCCCTACACCCTTTCCCCAGCTGCCCTCAGGGCACCCAGGCAGGGAGTCTCCATTGCGACCTTGGGCCCAGCTGGAACAGGGCAGTCCAGCCTTAATCCTACCATGTCAGGACCAGCAGGGAAGAGGCCATGCTGGGCCCACTCCGGGCCCCTCTCTCCTGCTTGCCCAGAGGTGGCCCAGGGTGTTCAGGTCCCTGGCATCTGCCCCACGTGCCTGGGCAGACCCTCTCCTCTAATGCTGCCAACCACCTCCAAGTGTTGCACTCCCCAGGGGCAGAGCCCCTGGGTGTTCAGGCTCTGCTGGGTCCACACACGTGCACTGGCTTCTGTGTCCGCGGTTGTTCGAGGTTGGCTGCTGCAGAACCTGGTGGGGGTGGGGGGGGCGGGGGTGTCCTCAGGGGCCTGCACCGCTGTTCCAGCGACCGCTCTTTGCAGCGGCTACGGGGCTGGTTCTGGGTTGGGGGCTCAGCTGCAGCTCCGGGATTAGGGCACAGCATCCCAGCTGGGACAGGCAGGGGTACGGCCCGCCGCGCCTCAGCCGTAGCTGTGAGGGCTGCTGGGGTCCACAGGGGCTGAGTCGTGTGGGCCGGCTGAGCCGACAAGCTGCCATAGGCGGTGGCTGAGGTTCTGCACCTGGCAGGTGCCCAGCACACAGCCGACACGCAGGAGCTGGGCTCGGGGCCTGCGGGGACCCAAGTGTCGGCGGGGGCCGTTCCGGAGAGGCTGACCCATAGCAGGGGCCAGGCTGGCACTCCTCTGGGGCTGGAGGGCCCGGTGCAGCTTCCAGACCACAGACCGGGCTGCAGGGTGCCGGGACTGCAAGCCACTGGAAGGAGTCCGGGCTGGGGGCTCCCTGCAGAGGGAGATGGAGGAAGTAAGCCCGGTGGGCCAGCCTTTCAGGGACCCATGAACCCACCCGCTTTCCCTTCCACACAGGCCTGGGGTCACTGGCAGGGGAAGCCCACTGAGCTCAGGGCTCAGGGCCTGGCCCTCAGCCATCTCAGTAGCCCATTTACCTGCCCCTCCCTGGGCAAGGGGCAGCCCTGGCCTCTGTGGGCCACTAAGCTCAGGACTCAGGTGACTCCCTCTCAGCCCTTCCCTTGGGGTGGGGGAAGGTGGGCAGGCCTGAGGGCCCCTCCAGCCTCGCCTCCCACAGCTGACCTTTCCTTTTGAGGGGTCTGCTTGCCAGTGGAGGAGTGGGCATGCCTTAGGAGGAGAGGCAGAGAAAGAGGGGCCTCTTGCCCTGCTCTAGGGGTTGCTTAAGGCCTGGGGCTGGCCCTTGATCTAGGGGGTGAGCCCCAGCAGCAGGTGGGGGGTTTCCCCAACCAGGGGCTAGAGGGCCTGGGGAGGGGGAGTGGTCGGAGGGAGGCCTCCCCCAGCACTCCGGTTTCCTGCCCCGGCAGCCAGGGTGGTCTGAGACCTGCTCACCTGGGTCGCGCGGGCGGCCGGCTCCGGGCCAGGCCGAGGGACAGCGCGCCTGGGAGCTGCAGGTAGAGGAAGCTGATGCAACCGAGGGTGACCGTCAAGAGCCGGGCCATGAGGGCGGGGCCGGAGGGGGCAGTGAGCCGGGCAGGTGTTGGGGGCGGCCCTAGGCTGAGCCACCGCTTCCGTCCGCACCTCGGGGCGCGCGGGCTGGCGCCGGTGGGTCGGCGAGGGTCTCCAACACAAAGCGACACGAAGCGGGCGGGCGAGTCTCCTGCCGGGGGCGCGTGAACCTCCTCGGTCAGCTGGCGGTCGGAGCCCTGCTGGGGCCAGAGCCTCAGCACCTCGGGGCTAAATAGTCTTCCAGGGAGGCGGAGCCGGACGCGCCGGCGGGGCGGGGCGGGGTGCTCCCGCCCGGACCCCAACTCCGCCCGCCGCCCGAGAGAGGGCGGCGGCCGTAGGGAGCGCGGGTGACTGGCCAGAGACCCCGGCAGGCCAGCCTCACCTCCGCCACCTTCTGGTGGGGGACACTGGCCCTGAGCCTGGAGGGGTAAAGAGCTGGGTGCTGCGGAGTGCGATCGGCGGGGCTGGGGGGCTGGGTCCCGCCCGCCACCTCTAGGTCCCTGGGCCTCGCCTCCCAAATGTCCGCGCCAATGAGTGGCAGGGGCCTGGCCAGAGGCGATTTTGAGACCCCTCCTCAAGAGGTCCTAGCAGCTCTATTACTAAAAACTCTACCCTCCCCGCTCCCCACCCCCCACTATTACTGAAGTATTAACTGGTTTTTGTCAGAAATTTAAATGAGTAAAAAGTGAGAACCTCTCACTGCCATCCCGTGGATTCCTCTCCCAGGTCCGGATGGGTGCCCCGTTCTTGACTTTCTCTTGTGTGCATTTTGTTGAGGGGGGGTTGCATCCTGTGTGTGTGCACTATATACAGACACATATGCATATATAGGTAAAAATATATGTAAACATAGAGACTGCCATTCTTTCTTATGGTTGATCCTACACCAAAATGTAGGTGTTCTGTGGCTTAATTGATCCTTTACTGGGAAGCAATTAGGTGATTTCCAAGCTTTCCGAGAGCAAGAACCCTTCTTCATGAGCTCATGGATGTGTCTCTATATGATACTTCCGCAGACATGGGAATTCTGGCTGAAGGTGAGCCCGTGTTTGTGTTGACAGATGGAGCCAAACTGCTCTCCACAAAGCTGATGCACTGTCCACCGATAATGGACTTGGTGCCCGGGTTCTTCATCCCTTTGTCCCTCTGAGAGGGGACAATTATTCCATCACATGCTCAGACATTTCTGATCATCTGAGCATCTCTGCACCCATTTGTATTTCCTCTTCTGTCTTCCCTGCCCCAGTCTTGCTCCCTCTATCGGGTCATCATGAGTGACCCGGTCACTCTCCGTCCCTCCTTCTGCACACGCCATGGGAGCTCAACAAACATTAGCTGCATGAATAAATCAACAAGTGGTGACCACCTGCCATGTTAAAGAGCGGTAGGGAAGCATCAGCAGGTATTCCCGTTTTTACTTGTTTATTTATTTTTACCGGAAGGAGGGTGGGTGATGTGATCACATCTATGTTAGAAAAGTGGAATTCAGCAGGGAGGTGGGTGCTGAAGGGCTGGCAGGAAGGGTGCAGTGGGGACAGAGCGGATGGGTCAGAGAAACAGAGCAGAGTGGGGGGGCAGATGAGGAGGGTCAGCCCACCCATCTGTTTGCTGATGCAGGGAGAGTGGGGGGAGGGGTTAGCTACCTGGGGGACATCCTGGCAGGAATGTCTTGCTGGCCTCCAGCGTCCTGGGCCTCGGACTGAAGAGAAAGCAGCCCTGGAACACAGTCTGGGGAGTTTCGGAGCTGGCAAGGCTCTGAGAGGTGAGGAGTGTGGTGAACATCACCCACAGAGAGTGAAGAGAGAGGACAGAACCTGGCGTGGGAAGAGGGGCAGGCAAGGGACCCCAGGGGTGGGCCCGGTTCTGCAGCTGCTTCTTCTCCCACCAGCACCCCCGTCCTCCCTCAATCTGCCTTCCACAGTGCTGCCAGTACCGTCTTTCCAAAACACATGTGACCGTATCACTCACCCCACCAATAAAGAAGAAATAGATAAATATTCGCAGTCTCTTAGGCCGTCGGCCACTGCATTCTTTCTCTCAGAACACTGGCTGCCACCACAGGCCTAGGGTCTCATTTCCCCGACAGCCCACGGGCAGGGTGTCCTCTGGCCTCAGGCCTCAGCCTGGGAGCTTATTTCGCCCCTGTCCCTCTTGACTGGATCAGAGACCCCCTGTGATCCCACAGCCCCTGCACAGCACAGCTCGTGGCACTTGTGGTCTGTAAGTGTCCGCGTGCCCCCCGGGGGGAAATCCACGGGCTTCCCGCACTGATCCTCAGTGGAGGAGCCGCCGCTGTGGAGGCACCCAGAGCACCGCTCACCCGTGGAGACACACAAGAAGCAGACCAGAGGTTCCCCTGGAGCAATGCTTTAGAGAGAAATCACCGTGGAGCAGGAAAAGCGAGGGTGGCAATTGGCTGGGCAGACAGCATCTAAGGAGGTTTCTCTTGAGTGTTTTAAGGTGGGAGAGACTGAGTGTAATCCCGATGGCGAGGGTCCATAGAGAGGGCAAGATTGAGGGTGGGGGTACCTAGCAAACAGCCAGAGGTGGGGAGGGGGCGGGAGGGGCAGAGCCTCTGTGGTCGCTGTGGAGGGGGAGGTGGGGCTGAGGGGGGCAGACTTGGGGTGATGCAAGTCTGTTTTCTCTGTGAAGGAGGGCAGTGGGGTCATCTCTGAGACACGGGAAGGGGGTCAGAGGAGACTGCAGAGAGAACCGAGCTGACCAGATGCCAGCAGGCTGGGCAGTGGGGAGAGTGCATCCACAGCTGGGGCCGCGGTGTCACTGTGGCTACTCTGCACCAGCTGGCGCTGCAGGCCTCGAGGAGACGGATGGGCAGGACTGTGCGTGGCTGGGGTTTGCCAGGTGAGGACAGTGACAACAGTTGCGGGGGGGGGGGCGACGATGTTGGCAGGATGACAGGTGACTGGAGCCACACTGGGAGGAAGCGGGCGGCAGCGAGTGCCTCTGAGGGTAACATGGACAGTGTGGTAGCCGGGAACTTGAGTGGGGCTATCTATCATGGTCTAGAAGTGACCCCAAACCTACCCTTGACCCTAAGGTGCTCAAGGAATGGGCTCCTTGCAAGGAGGGCATGAGGGTGGAACAAAATGGAGTGCAGGGTCCCCACCATCTCTGTGGAAGAGCCAGTCCTGGGCTCATGTGCTAGGCCAGAGGGCTTCCCTGGGACACTGCCTGCCCATGCACAGGCTCAGTGGTGTGGTAATGTGGCGGTGAGGACCTTTTTGGGTGTAAGTGACAAAAACCAACTCAAGACAGCTGGGGCAAAAAGGAGGGGTTCTCAGCCTATCTACCCAGTACCGTACAGAAGCAGAGGAGGCTGTGGCTGGGCATGTGCCCAGGGGCAGGGAGGGGAGCCTGGTGGTCCTCCCCCTCAGCTCTTGTCTCTGGGTTGGGTTCCACTCATTCTCCAGGCGGGCCCCTGCGAGGGGGTGGAGGAGGAACGCCAGCAGTTTGTTCCTTCATAGGTTCTTGAAGCAGCCAAAGTCACCCCAAAACAAGTTCAACCCTGCCTCCCCCTCCCAGCCTGTCAGCGAGCAGCCCTGAGGCTCCCCTCCCCCCACCCCATCTCCTCTCCTAGCGTGTTCTGCCCTAGACTCTGTGTCCCCCTTGCCCATCCCTGTGTCACTGCGGGGGAGGCCCTGGCCGGCCCCGGCCCTGAGGGTGTTGGGCACCGTCAGGGACCCTGAGTGGTGCAGCCTTCTCCCAAGCAGCGCACCCGGGCCCCGGCGCCTCACGGCCTAGTACGCGGCTCTTTACAGCAGGACGTGCAGCGCGCCTTTTAAAAAGTACATGTGTTAAAAATAAATGAATGCATGAATGAATGAATGAATAAATAAATAAATAGAAATAAAAAAATAAAAGTACATGTGTTAAGCGTTTCACCTCACTTAGACTGGGCTTCCAAGTGGGGCCAGAGCCCTCCTCAGGCTGGGAACCCCACGGGTAGGGCCTGGGTGGGTACTCCCCCCTATCACCAGGCTGGCAGCCCCAGGGGATGGCTTAGGGCCCCAGTTTGGGAGACCTGTGGGTAGGGCCGGGCCTTCCAGCTTTCCTCCAGACTGACAGCGCCGGGCCAGAGAGCCCCGGGAGCCGCGCGGACCCCAGACAGAGCTCCCAGAGGCGGGGCCCGACCCCTCTCCGCCTTGCGTGGGAGCCGCGACGGCGAGGCGCGCCCTGACCCGGCCCGTGCCTGCCGCTGACCCGCCCGAGCCGCCGTCGCTGTCACCGCTTGAGGGTGGTGAGCGGCTGAATCCCGCCCCCGGGAACCGAGCCCGCGCCGCTGGTCCAATGAGGGAGCTTCGCTCAGGACCCCGCCCACAGGGGGCGGAGCGAGGCCGCGCAGGCGCACGGCGAGGCCGGGCGGGCCGGCTGGCTGGGAAGATGGCGGCGGAAGCCCTGGCCGCCGCTGTGGAGCGGGCCCGAGGCGTCCGGGGTGCGCGGGCCAGGGCCGGGGCCGGGCCATGAGAGCGCCGTCCTCGCGTCCCCGAGCCGCGGAGCCCGCCCGCGCCCCTCGCCATGGCGCGGCTCGCGGACTACTTCGTGCTGGTGGCGTTCGGGCCGCACCCGCGCGGTGAGTGCCGGCGCGCGGCCGAGGGCTGAGGGCCGGGGACCGGGAGCCGGGAAGGGTCAGCCGGGGCGGCGGGGCAGCCCCAGGGTCAGCCGGGCACCTGCCGCCCTGGTTCGGGGTCCGGGGTCGGGGGTCACGGAGGGCCGACCTCCCCGAGGTGGGCAGCGCGGCGAGACGGGGCGGGCCGAGATTGCCCACCCCAGTCAGGGCAGAACCGGACCGACAGCGCCTCGGCGTCGCCCCGGAGGTGGGAGGGCCCTGGGGCGGCTCGGCCTCCCGACTCCCAGTTGGGTGGGATGGGCTCTCTCTGCCTTGGCGGACTGCCGGGCGGCTCTGCTTCCAGGGGCACGGAACGTTCACTTGCAAGCCCCTCCTCTGACCCCCAGTGCCTCTGGTCTGGAGCCTCCGGCCCCTGTGCCGTGTCTCAGGTACAGGAGGCTGGGGGGCATGCAGAAAAGGGGTGGGGTTCAGGGACTACTGCTTGAAGAGGTGGTGTTTGAGTTGGAGGAACTGTGGAGAGGAGAGAGAAGAGTGTTCCTGGCAGAGGGCCTGCCGACTTCATGCCTGCAGCCAAGCCCTGGGTGGGAGAGTGGCGTGGTGACTGGTGCCGATGGCCAGGAGGTCCGTGTCTAGGGTCAGCGCCTGTGTCTGAGAGCCCTTCAGCCCAGGAGGTAGGAGAAAACAGCCTGACAGTGACATCAGCAACAGCCGTGGAGACAGCGGCGTTGGGGTGTGCACTCAGCGTGCCAGGCCCTGCACAGCCCTTTGTTGCGTGATCTCACTTCTTCCTCCCAGCAGCCCACCGAGGTTTCCCTGTCATTGCCCCCATGTGTAGAGTGCAGTCAGGGCTGAGAGGTTGAGTGCCTGGTCTGAGCCCCCAGAGGGGCTGGGACTCGCACCCAGGCTACCCCAGAGCTAAGCTGGGGTCTCAGATCCCAAACTGCAGGAGGGCACGCGTGTCATTGGGGGGGTGGGGTGGCTGTGTGGTCAGGCTGGGGCTGAACCTTGAGCCTGAGAGTGGGGTCGAGACCCTCAGTCTACCCTGCTTCTTGTCACCCCAGCTGCCTCTGTCACCATCCAGGACCCGGACTTGCACTCCTCTTTGCTTTTCTTCTTGCTGAGCCTATACCTGCTGGACTCCACACTCTCCAGACCCTCCTCATGCCCTTTCACTCAACACTCACTCCTCCTCTCCGCTCCTCCTGTCGTATGCATCCCGACACCGTCAGTCATGAGCATGTCTCTCCCTTCAGGGAGGACATTCTTGTGGGCAAGGACCAGTTGTCCTCGTCCTGCAGTCTGCACGTGGCAGGCTCACTGTCAGTGTTGAACAGGCCCAGAGGGAGGGCCGTCTGCTCCAAGGCATGTGGGGAGGGGGCAGTGAGGAGGACATGCCAACTGCAGCAGCGGGGTGCACTGGATCCAGGGAGACGGGGCTGGCCAAGGTGCTGCCCCAGCGTGAGGGCCCCCAGGCTGCGTGCCAGGGCAGGGGCTGCATGAGCAGAGTGAGCTTGGAGGCTGAGGAGGCTGAGGGCAGGTGGGAGGCGCGCTGATGGTGGTGGCAGCTGGAGTGAATGTGAGGGAGGTGCGAGGAGGCATGGGTGGGCTCCGTGACAAGCTGGCTGGAGCCACACGGGCGGTGGGCACCGCAGGTGTGTGTGGCCTCTGAGCAGAGCCGGGGAGAAGGCTGGTGCCACAGTGCCGGCTCACCCCGTGACTGGAAGGAGTGACTCTCAAGATGTCCCTTCAGTAGGGCTGGGGGGCCATGGAACCCCCTAACCACTGTCTTCCGGGATTGGAGCTGGTCAGCTGCTGGCTGGCTGCCCAGCCTCAGGGCCTCCCTTGGCATGGCCGGTCCATCCCTGTGAGGAGCAAGCCCACGAGCTGGAATCCCGGCTGTGGGACTGAGGGCAGAGCGAGGTGGTGGGGACGTCTGAAGCAGAGGAGCCCCGCGTGAGGCTCAGTGGTCCCTGCTTTGCCACTGGAACCTCTGTGACCTTGGACCAGTCTTTCGGCCCTCCGCACCTCACCTTCCTCATCTGGGGGTAGGGTGAGTGACACAGACCTCCCGGGCTGCCGTGAGCACAAGGTGGACATGCACACGTGGAGCTGCTCACACAGAAGGCTCCAGGAAGTGATGGGTGTCTCATTAGTGCTGAGCAGCCAGTGTGTGGACGCCACTTGGCACAGACAGTGGGCACCTCTGCGGGAGGTGGGGACCCCTGCGTGCTGGCAGGCCTAGGACACTAGGGCAAGACATAGGGTCTTTTGGGTTCAGCGGAGGGTGTAGGAGGGGTAGAAGTGTTGTCCTTGGCCTGGATCTGGACATCCTGTCTGGAGCTTCTGGATGCAGGGCCTGGGTGCTGAGTCCTCGAGTCCTACCTGAGGAAGTATCCTGGCTTCATGGTTACTACCTGGCAGACCGCTCCAGGCAGGAGGAGAGGGAGGGGGTTGGGGGGTTCCCTTTCATTCATCCCAGAAGGTGTAGGCTCCTCCCTTGGTGAGTTGGGGGAGCTCCTTCACTAAGGACATGGGTTTAGCCTGTATTGCACCCTGGCCCAGCTCTGGGGACATCATGGGGGCCAGAGAGACTACCTTGCCCGGTTCCTGGCCAGGGAGTGCCCTGATGGTGGTCAGCTGATTTTACACAGTGTGACCAGTGCCGGGGTGTGTCTTTGATCTGACCAGATGGCCGAGTGCATATCTGCCAGGGAGGAGGGGCTGGACCCCTCCTGGTGCTGGGGGTTCCACCCCCAAACATCTGAGAAGAAGACTTTCCACCCCTGGCCTGGCCTCTTTTGGTCCTGACCATGTTGAGCTGGCCACATTCCTCTGCCCCATCTACTCTCCCCACCCATATTCCTGCCCTCTCTCTGGAGCAGGTTGGGGCTGTTTGGGATGGCCTTGGCTGGCTCCCAGCCCCACCCTGGGAGCCCGAGGGTCCAAGTCCTTGGGTCAGAGCCAGTCGGGTCTGACCAGAGAGGTTGGAGAGGTTGCAGCCCCTCTGCACATGTCCCGTGCTGTGGCCAGCTGGGAGCGGCCTGTGTGTTGAGGATTGTGTTGAGGTGGGAGGTTGGGTTTGCAGCAGGACGGTGCCGTCCTTCCTACGGCCCGGCTGGTCTCAGGGCGTGTGTGCTGGGTGTGGGGAGGGGCGGGCAGAGGAGGCTGCCATCCTCCCTCGCCTCTGCCCACAGCACATGCTGGCCTGGGCCGGCCCAGGCGTCGGAGCCTGGCACTGGTGACGGCGTTGCCAGCAGATGACGGACGTGAGCTCTGGGTTCCCCGCCCCGGGGCTGGCTGTGGGGACACAGCTCTTGTCCCCGTCTGTGTTTCAGGGGACCTGTGTGCCCTTCCTCCTAGGGCCCCCCCAAGTCCCGCCCTGTGACGCACGGCTGTGCTGGTTGGATTAGTCCTGTCACCATGGGGTGGAGGTGTCCTCTCTCCTGTCTACCCCAAGGTGGGGCAGCTCTGGTGGGGCAGGGGACTCAGCTGCTGTAGGTCCCCTTCACGGCCTCAAGAGCTCGACTGGGTGGGGGACACTGGGAGATGTGGCAGAGCCCTACCCCCACCCCCAGGATGCAGGCCAGCAGCCAGATTGCAGCCCGGCCCCTGTGCCTTGGCACAGAGCTGAGGCATGGGCTGGGGTCTCAGAGAAGGGTGAGGGAGTCAGGACACATCCACGGTGCACCCTTCCAGGGAGGGCCGGCGAGCGCTGGTGTGCCTTGGGGCTCCAGGAGCTGCCCTGGACTTCCTACTTAGGAACCTGTTTGCCTGTGGGGTGCGAGCAGGGCTGACGGTGGGGGGAGGGTGGTGCTGCGGCTGTCTGCGATCAGGAAGCCCTAATTAGGCGGGGGGCTGTGCAGCGCTGGACGCGGAGACGTGGCTTCTTGCTCGTGGAGCTCCTGTCTGGCTCAGCTGGCCAACAGGTGCACCAGGAATCCCAGAAGGCTGTGGTAGAGGGTGGGAGGTTCTTGGGGTCCCACTGCAGGCCCCAGACTTGGGCAGGGTGCAGAGAGCTGGCTAGAGGAGGTGACGCTCTTTGGGCTGAGACCTGAGGGCCAAGTTTGGGGCCATCATGGCCCAGAGGAGGAGCTGGCGGGAGAATGCTCACCTGCCTAGCCTAGCGCCATTCTCCCGCCCGCCCCGCCCCCCGCCTCTGTAGGCGGCCCGGACACCTCCAGGAAAGCCTGCGCTCAGTTCTTTGGAGGGTGGAGCCCTGCACGTGGGAGTAGAGTAGACGTTGCACACGATGAATGGGGTAGGGAGGGTGGGCAGTGGCCGGTGGCCAGCCACTCTGCCCACTTCCCTGGGGGAGAGGCTGTGGAGAGCAGCCCCCGAAGGCCACCTGCCCACTGGCTTTGGGAGGGAGATGGGGCGGAGGCTACTGTCCCCATCCGCACACACCCCCCTTCCTTCCTTCTCCTCCTGCCTCGTGGCAAGAACTGGGTGAGCCCTGGGTGCCAGCCAGGGCTGAGCCCAGATGGTGGTTTGGGGCTGCACACAAGTTGGCCCTGGGGGAGGAGCCACAGTTCAGGGTGAGCCAGCCTGGGCCTGTTGAGGGTGCCCCTTGGGAGTGGGCCTGGAGGGACCCTGGGGGCTTCGGGGGGTGGGTGTGTGTGTGTGTGTGTAGGTAGGTGAGGCACCAGCAGACACCTGTCCTCCCCCACCCTGTCTTGTCTGCCACCTCCTCTCCGTGTCAGTGGTGGGAGGGGGAGGGGAGCAGGAAGCTGAGGTTTGGTGAGGCGGAGTCACAGTCCCTCACTACCCCTGCTCCCCCAGCCAGCAGCAGCCTGCCTGCTGCTGACCTTTTAGGCCTTGCCTCCGTGATCCTGGAGGGTGGTGGGTTCCTAAGATTACAGCCCAGCTCCTCTGCCTCTGGGGGCCTGGGGAGTGTGTGCTCTTGGGCTGCTGGGGTCCGTTTGCCAGTGCCCTTGGGTCCAGGCCTGTGCCCAGGCCCCCAGCTCGGTCTGAGGCTCCTGTGCCCACTCAGGTCACAGGTGGACCAGACAGGCTGGACGTGGGACTGCATCTCACAGGTCCTCAGAGGCTGCACACAGTGGCTTTCTGGGCCTTCCCTATCCGCCCCTGCTCTTCTGCTGGTGTGGGCAGCAGTGTTGAGGCTGGTCTGAGTGGAGGGCTGGACCTGCTTGTCGAGTGTGGGAGGTGAAGGTGGAGAGCTTTTGTCTTTCCTGCTTCAAGCTGCTGCAATGCTGGGTGGGAGCTGGGGGAAGAACAGGGACCCCCGTCCTTCCTCCACGACGCCTGGGTGAGTGCTTCCCCGACTTGACCCTCGTCATGCCTCCAGGTTTGTCTCCACAAAGGGTGGGCAAGAGGCAGGGGCCTCCAGCTAGCCCTGCCAGTGTGGACTGGACCTGGGAGCACTGCCCTGGGCATGTAGTGGGGGGAGCAGACCGGAGGGGGCTCAGCGGGCCAAGTGGTTTCGGGAGTGGAGGGGGGTCTCTGGGGAACACATGGGGGGCTAGCAGGCTGGGGGTGCAGGGACATGCCCTTCTCCCTGGTCTAGAGGACCCTCAGGGCTGCACATGGCGACCTGGTCTGTGGCTGTGTGCAAGGTGGCCTTTGCGGGCAGGGAGCAGGCCTGTGTGCCACCATCTTCAGGGCTCAGGAGAGCACTCCTGTCCTTCCTGCCAGCCCCACCCCTCTCTGGCTGTCTTCTGGGACCTTTGCTTGTTGCGTCTGCCTCCTGAGGCAGCGGGGACAAGCAGCAGTTTGGGGCTGTAGGCACGGGTGGTCCTTCCGCCGGCACAGGTGGCAGGTGTGAGACCTCTGCACCTCTCAGGTGGGCCCAGGGCTGGCAGGTGAGGCGAAAGGCAGGGAGCAGGGCTGTGGGCCGAGTGCCTAAGCCGGGCGCTGGCTGTGGAACAGTCTGGAACAGCTCTCCCCTTGCTGGAGGGGCAGGTGCTATGCAGTTGGGCGGGCACGCTGGCATGTGGCGGGCTGGGTGTGGGTTCTGGCTGGGGGTGCTGACACAGTGGGCGGGACCCAGGAGGTGGGTAGTGGGGGTGGGAGTATCCCCCCCTACTCCCCTGGGCTGGGGCTCCTGTGCCCTTTTTTTTTTTTTTTTTTTTTTTTTGGAGGCTCTCACAGTTTATTTTATTTTACTTTATTTTTTAAAATTTCCAGGTCATTTAAAAAAAGTTTTCTATTGGGGTATAGTTGATTTATAATGTTGTGTTAGTTTCTGCTGTACAGCAAAGTGAACCAATTATACATATACATACATCCACTCTTTTTTAGATTCTTTTCCCGTTAAGTTCATTATAGAGTACTGAGTAGAGATCCCTGTGTTATACAGTAGATCCTTATTAGTTATCTGTTTTATATACAGTGGTGTGTATATGTCAGTCCCAATCTCCCAATTTATCCACCCCCCGCCCCCCACCGGTAACCAGAAGTTTCTTTTCTGCATCTGTGACAGGCCTCCTGTGCTCTTGGTGCCTGGCCCAGGCAGAGGCTTGCAGGGACCCCAACCCCACAGCAGGGGCTTCTCTCCATGCCCTCTGGTGGTCCTGGGGTCTGTGGCTGCCTAGCAGCCCCTCCTCACAGGACTGTCTTTAGGGAAACCATAGGTTTGGGAGCTGGGACTGGTCTGGTGCCACATGAGGGCCAGGATGGGTGAGATGTTTCCACTCGGACCCTCGAGGCTCCTGACCGGGTGCGGGTGTGGGAGGTGGGAGGTGCTCTGACCCCTGCTCCTGTCCTCAGGGAGTGGGGAAGGCCAGGGCCAGATCCTGCAGCGCTTCCCAGAGAAGGACTGGGAGGACAACCCGTTCCCCCAGGGCATCGAGCTGGTGAGTGCGGGCGCTCCCCCGGGGCCCGGAGCCGAGGGCTGGGGTGCTGAGACGGTGGGGGGCAGGCACCGTGAGGACCCCGCTGGGTACAAGCAGACATCAGCTGCGTTGGAGAACATGGGGCGGGGGTGCAGGCTTGGCTGGTCGGCGCTTGGTGCCCACATCACATCCTGTTGTCCCTCCCTCGTGATGGTGGGGACCGTGCCCTGCGTCACAGGGTTCTCGCCCCACACAGTGAGGCCGGAGGCTCTTACTCTCCTTTGTGGGGGAGAAGGCTGAGGTCCAGGAGGCAAGGCATGTGGGTCGCAGAGCAGGGTGCTGCTGGCTGCACTGGAGCCCGGCCTCCAGGCCCTGGCTGTGCAGTCCCTCGCAGGCAGGGGGCTAGAGGGAACTGACTGCTGACCCCCGTCCCCTTCCTCCCCATAGTTTTGCCAGCCCAGTGGGTGGCAGCTGTGTCCTGAGAGGAACCTGCCGACCTTCTTTGTTGCTGTCCTCACCGATATCAACTCCGAGCGGCACTACTGCGCGTGCTTGACTTTCTGGGAGCCCGTGGAGCCCACACAGGTAACCCTGCAGGGGCCGAGCCTCTGGCTGTGGCCGACTCTCTGTCCTGTGTGTGTCTCCCCGTGTGTGTCTGGTCCTGGTGACCCAACCCCACAGAGGCTGAAGTTTCCAGAGGGCCAGTCCTGTCTGAGTCACCTGTGTCCCATCCGCCACCTTCCCCCCGCCACCCCCGCCCCGGGCCTCAGGAGACCTGCCTGAGAGCCTGGCACATGGAGCTTCTGTCCACAGGAAGGGCTGTGCACCGAGGACACTGCTGAGAGGGAAGAGGAGGCAGGTGAGGGAGGCCTAGTGGGACTGTCACCCGCAGCTCCTGGCCCGCCCGGCCAGCTTTTTGCTCCAAAGACGCTGGTGCTGGTGTCTCGATTGGACCATGTGGAGGTGTTCAGGGTGAGGTGGGCAGCCAGGGCACAGGGCAGGATGCGGGGTGCTCCCACTGGCTGGGCCGTCATTCCCCGATCTGTGGTCCTTGCAGAACAGCTTGGGTCTCATCTACACCATCCATGTGGAGGGCCTGAACGTGGGCCTGGAGAACGTGGTTGGGAACCTGCTGACGTGCGTCATCCCTCTGGCCGGGGGCTCACAGGTGGGTCAGGAGGCAGCTGCTGTCCACCCACAGCCACAGGCCCCGCTGGTGCCTGAGGCCACGGGGTGGGGCCTGCTAGGCATTCGGAGTCCAGCCTGGGCAGAGTGCGGCCCCGGCCTCGGACACTGTCCTGCGTCTTGGTGCCGCCGCCTGTCCCCTTTCCTTGGCCCTGCCTGTCTCGTGTCCCATGTCGCACCTGGCTCTCTACCTGGCACCCTTTGGTTCCTCTGTCCTCTCGCTCCTTGGGTGTGCCTGTCTCTGGGTGTCAGTGTTGGCTTATCTGTCCACCCCCCGTCTGTGTCCCCGCGTGTGGGTGTGTCTAACTGTGTCTCTCTGCCTGTCTGTCCCGTGCAGCTGGACTCTGTTGAGGACGGAGTGGTACGGATTCTTTGTTTCTTCTGCCCACCCAGGCCCCGTCCCCACCCCAGGTCAGAGGCCCGGAGTTTTCTCTGCAGCACTGCTTGGGCCGACAGAGGCCGGGCGTGGCCTTTCCCTTGTGCCGTGCTGCCCGTCCCGGCCAGTCCCGCCTCGGGGTCTGTCCTTCCCCCAGGCCTGCCTGAGGCTGTGAAGCTGGGGGTGACCCAGGTCTGGGTGGAGCAGCTGAGCACTGGTCCCTCTCTCTCCACAGAGAACCATCTCTTTGGGGGCTGGGGACCGGCAGGTCATCCAGACGCCACTCACCGACTCGCTGCCCATCAGCCGCTGCAGCGTGGCCCTGCTTTTCCGCCAGCTGGGTGAGCCTGGTGCCCCCAGCCCCAGCCCCTGCACAGTCCTTCCTCTCCCCTCCCGGGGCCGCTGGACAGACATCGAGGTTTCGCTGCAGGGCGGGCGCCTGCGCCCTCTAAGCCTGTCCTCCTCCTCAGGCATCACCAACGTGCTGTCTCTGTTCTGTGCGGCGCTCACGGAGCACAAGGTGCTCTTCCTGTCCCGGAGCTACCAGCGGCTCTCGGACGCCTGCCGGGGACTCCTGGCGCTGCTCTTCCCTCTCCGATACAGGTGCTTACCTTACCGCTGCCCACTGCCCCGCGGTCCCTCCGCTCGGCCCCGGCCCTCGGGCTGTCGCACTGAGCCTTGGCCTGTTGCAGTTTCACCTATGTGCCCATCCTGCCGGCGCAGCTCCTGGAGGTGCTCAGCACGCCCACACCCTTCATCATCGGAGTCAACGCTGCCTTCCAGGCAGAGGCCCAGGAGCTGGTGAGGGCCCTGCTTTGTGTCTGCCTCGCTGCTCCAGGCTGGGCCGACCCCAGGCCCCGCTGACCGGCCCGCGGCTCCCTGACCTCTCGCTCCCTTTGGTCCACAGCTGGATGTGATTGTTGCTGATCTTGATGGCGGGACGGTGACTGTGCCCGAGTGCGTGCACATTCCACCCCTGCCAGAGCCACTGCAGAGCCAGACGCACAGTATTCTGAGCATGGTGAGGCAGGACCAGGGGCCTTGGGGAGGCTGGTGCCTCGGGCAGGCTGGGGTGGGGTCACTTGGTGGCCAGAGGAACCCAGAGCCTGGGGCTCGTGTGCAGCTGACCCTGCTCCCCGCTGCTTCCACAGGTCCTGGATCCAGAGCTGGAGCTGGCAGATCTTGCCTTCCCTCCACCTACGACGTCCACTTCCTCCCTGAAGATGCAGGTGGGGGTCGCTGCCCCTCTGGGGGCCCAGGCCCACCCGGTGCTGAGCGCTCCTCCAGGGGGTCGCCAGGGCCGCGTGGGGTGGGTGTGAGCCTCGGAGGGTCCTGCACAGGAGTGGCCGTCGGCGCCGAGTCTTAGAGGAGGCACTGTGGCTTGTGTGGAGGAAGGTTGGAGGGTCAGGAGGGCGAGGTGCCTGGAAGGCTCAGGGCCTGGCACTCACCTGCCCTCACGTATGCCCCAGGATAAGGAGCTGCGCGCCGTCTTTCTGCGGCTCTTTGCTCAGCTCCTGCAAGGCTACCGCTGGTGTCTGCACATGGTCCGCATCCACCCGGAGCCTGTCATCCGCTTCCATAAGGTGGGCGTCAGGCGGGGGCGGGGGCGGGCAGAAGGTGAGTGCCCGAGGGGCTGACCTCTTTGTGCACCGCAGGCAGCCTTCCTGGGCCAGCGTGGGCTGGTGGAGGATGATTTCCTGATGAAGGTGTTGGAGGGCATGGCCTTTGCAGGCTTCGTGTCGGAGCGCGGGGTCCCCTACCGCCCTACGGACCTATTTGATGAGGTGCACCCCGACCCCACCTGGGAGGAGCCGCCATCACCCCCCTCCCTGCCCCAGCCAGCCCGCCTGACCCTGCTTCCTCCCCCAGCTGGTGGCCCACGAGGTGGCACGGATGCGGGCGGATGAGAACCACCCCCAGCGTGTCCTGCGTCATGTCAAGGAACTGGCAGAGCAGCTCTACAAGAACGTAAGGCAGGCGGCACGAGGGGGCGGGCTGGCCAGGTGAGGTCACTGTGCTGCCCTGGCCCGGGCTGCTCGCCCATCCTGCCTGTGTCCCCCCCCAGGAGAACCCGTACCCTGCCGTGGCTATGCACAAGGTGCAGAGGCCAGGGGAGGCCAGCCACCTGCGGCGGGCGCCCCGGCCCTTCCCCCGGCTAGACGAGGGCACGGTGCAGTGGATCGTGGATCAGGCCACAGCCAAGTTGCAGGGCGCACCCCCGGCCGTGAAGGCCGAGAAGAGGACCACCGTGCCCTCAGGGCCCCCCATGAGTGCGTAACCGGGAGGGGGAGCCTAAGTGTGGCCGAGGGTGGACGTGAGGTCAGAGGTAAGCACGTTCTCTGCTCCCCAGCCGCCATACTGGAGCGGACCAGTGGGCTCCACGGCAACAGTGCGCGCCGGCTGGAGGTGGTCCGGAACTGCATCTCCTACGTGTTCGAGGGGAAGATGCTTGAGGCCAAGAAGGTGAGGGTAACCCGGGCACAGGGAGCGCTGTGGGCTCTGGATGGGGGCGGCCTGGGCCAGGGCAGCGGCTCTCAGAGGAGCCCTGGCCCTCGTTCTCCTGCAGGGGGCTGGAGGGAGCTGGGCTGGTGAGACGGGCAGGTGGACGCCAGGTCCGCCTCAGAACAGCTGGGGGCAGCCTGCTGGGGAGGCTCAGCGGGAGGAATTTACTTCAACTTTTAGTCATCAGAACGCTCTGAAAGTTCCTACTGTTAAGTTTCTTCTTTATCTCTCACAAAAACTAGTGTAGACTCACACGTGTGTTTTGTTTTACTTGCAGAAAGTGGAGTTCATTTAGCATTCTGCCCTCTGTGATGTCCACTGACACTTTGGGTCTCTCAGGACAGCCAGTTTGAGTCTGTCTTGTGTTTCACAGCTGCGTGGTTCTCTGTGAAGCACCTAGTTCTTAAACCAGCCCTTTATCGGGTTCCTGGTTGTTTCACAGTGTGCGGTAGTGTCAACAGGACAAGTGCAGCCCTTTCTGTGGCCCGCCCAGTGCTGAGCCGGCTGCTGGCTCTGCGTTAGGCTTGTGCGTTCTAGGCGCTGGGGCCCCGGCTGGCCATGGGGCCTCGCTCAGAGCGCTGGCAGTGTCGTGAGCTTCGCGTGGGGAGGGCTGGCTCCACTAGAGCATTGGTCTCTTTTGGGCAGTGAAGCCCCAAGTCTGGGCACACCTGACCAGATGGCTTCCGGTCTCCTCTGTGCTGAGAGCCTGGGCTCTGGCCCCCACATCTGGGCCAGGCCTTCCCTGTGCCTCAGGGCACGGTTGGGTCCACATAGGCTCGTGCCCTCATCCCTTTGTTTCCCCGTCCGCAGCTGCTTCCGGCTGTGCTGAGGGCCCTGAAGGGGCGTGCGGCCCGCCGCTGCCTTGCCCAGGAGCTGCACCTGCACGTGCAGCAGAATCGGGCGGTCCTTGACCACCAGCAGTTCGACTTCGTGGTCCGCATGATGAACTGCTGTCTGCAGGTGAGGCCGGGCCTCACACCCTGCTGGCGCTGTGGCCACAGGGTGGGGCCGGGCAGGGGTTCCCCGGCCTACCCATAAGGGTGCATCTTCTGGTGGAGCCGACAACTGGGGAGACCCCGGTCTGCCGGTGAGGGTGGCGTGGGGAGAATCCTCGTTGGAGGCTGGTGCAGGGGTCTCCTGCCCTCAACCTCTGAGCAGCCCTGGGGAACTGGTGCAGACGGTTCAGGGACTGACGGGAGGTGCTGCTCTGTCGGCGGTGCTGGTGGGGGTGTGAATGGCGCGGGCCCGGGATCCGACGCCCCCGGCCCTACCGCAGGACTGCACCTCCCTGGATGAGCACGGCATCGCAGCTGCTCTGCTGCCCCTGGTCACTGCCTTCTGCCGGGTGAGTGCTGGGGCGGACAGAGTCTCCCCAACCCCCTCCCGGCTGCACCCGCTGACTCCCTCTTGGCTTCTGCAGAAGCTGAGCCCAGGGGTGACGCAGTTTGCGTACAGCTGCGTGCAGGAGCACGTAGTGTGGAGCACGCCACAGTTCTGGGAGGCCATGTTCTACGGGGATGTGCAGACCCACATCCGGGCCCTCTACCTGGAGCCTGCCGAGGACCGAGACCCCTCCCAGGTGTGTGGGGACTCCCTGGGCCCACGGGGTGGGGCTGGCCTGGCTCTGGCTCACCCGCGGCCCCTGGGGCAGGTTGGGGAGGCACCCGCACAGGCGGACGAGCGCTCTGCCCTGGACGTGGCCTCTGAGCAGAGGCGCCTGTGGCCCACGCTGAGCCGCGAGAAGCAGCAGGAGCTGGTGCAGAAGGAGGAGAGCACCGTGTTCAGCCAGGCCATCCACTATGCCAACCGCATGAGCTACCTGCTCCTGCCCCTGGACGGCAGCAAGAGCCGGCTGCTCCGGGAGCGCGCAGGGCTGGGTGACCTGGAGAGCGCCAGCAACAGCCTGGTCACCAACAGGTGCGGTGTGGCCTGGGGGCGGGACCTGAGCGGGACAGGCCTTGGGTTGGGTGGCCTGTGCCCACCGTGCCCCTCCCCGGCCCAGCATGGCAGGCAGCGTGGCGGAGAGCTATGACACAGAGAGCGGCTTCGAGGACGCAGAGACCTGTGACGTGCCCGGGGCCGTGGTCCGCTTCATCAACCGCTTCGTGGACAAGGTCTGCACAGAGAGTGGGGTCACCAGCGACCACCTCAAGGGGCTGCATGTCATGGTGCCAGGTATGGGGTCTGGGCCTGGAAACACTCCCCTTGGATGGGTGGGCGCAGGCCAGGGCATCAGAACTGCTCTCCCCCAGACATCGTCCAGATGCACATCGAGACCCTGGAGGCCGTGCAGAGAGAGAGCAAGAGGCTGCCCCCCATCCAGAAGGTGAGTAGGGGCCGGGGGTGGCGGGCACTGGGACTGCGCTATGTCTGAGGCGCCGCTCCTGTCCCCACACAGCCCAAGCTGCTTCGGCCACGCCTGCTGCCCGGTGAGCAGTGCGTGCTGGACGGCCTGCGTGTCTACCTGCTGCCGGACGGGCGTGAGGGGGGTGCCGGGGGCAGCAGGGGCGGCCCCGCACTGCTCCCGGCGGAGGGCGCCGTCTTCCTCACCACGTACCGGGTCATCTTCACGGGGATGCCCACCGACCCCCTGGGTGAGCCTTTGGACCCCTCTGCCCCCGCTCCCCTGGCCCAGGTCTTCGGACTAGTGGGACTTCTTCTGCCTCTCCCTCTCCCCTTCTCACGGGTTTAGGGTCTCTGTGGGAGATAGGCTGTTGTCTTTCCTCCCCACCCTCCCGGTCTACCCCATAGCTCTGGTACCCTGAGACTCTGTGACCCCTGGCTCCTCCCGTCCCCCTGACTCTGCACCCGGCTTGTTATAAGTGGGGGAACAGGTGGTGGTCCGCTCCTTCCCGGTGGCTGCGCTGACCAAGGAGGAGCGCATCAATATCCAGACCCCCAGTGACCAGTACCTGCCGGACGGGCTGCAGCTGCGCTCCTGCACCTTCCAGGTCGGCTGGGGTGTGGGCTGGGTTGGGTGGGGTCTGTGGGCCCCTGAGTCGCGGCCCTCTCCAGGATGCAGCATCTGAGCCCTAGTCTTGTTCTCGTGAGCGGGTGTTGAGCCAGCATTGAGCCCTTTGTGATTCCTGAGTTTACGGGGAAGTCGCTGTGCCTTAGCTTGGTGTCCTCTGCCTGCGCCGTGTGCCAGTCTTTTGGGGCTCTCCCGTTTCCCGTGCAAGGCCCGAACCCTAGAGACCGTGTCTGGAGCGTGCTGCGTGAGCCCAGCCCACCTGAAACCTACACAGATTAGATGGAACACAAAGACTGGGTTCCTGAGTCTCCTGCTACATGCAGTCTGGGTAGCAGGCCCTCGGCTAACCCTCTGTCCTTGGGGCGCTCCTTCAGGACGTGTCCATCACCAGATGGAGAGGCGAGCCTGGCCCTTCACAGTCCCACGGTAGACCTAGCCGCCTTTCTCAGGGCCGTCTGGCCACAGGGCCCTCACCCGTCCATCCTGTTAGAAACACCTGAGTTCCAGTGATGCAGCATGGGGCGTCCCGTAGGCCTGTCCACCTTTGTGGCCAGGGCTCAGGCCCACGGGCCTCCCAGCCTCTGAGGGCCTCATGTGTGACACAGCTGCTGAAGATGGTCTTTGACGAGGAGGTGGGGTCTGACAGCGCTGAGCTCTTCCGCAAGCAGCTGCACAAGCTGCGGTATCCGCCAGATATCAGGGGCACCTTCGCACTCACCCTGGGTTCTGCCCACACACCCGGCCGGCCGCCCCGTGCCACCAAGGACAAGGGTCCTTCCTTCAGGTAGGGAGCTGGGCTCCAAGGCCAGAACACCTTCCCTTCGCAGAACCACTGTGTGTGTGTGTCCCCTTGTCCATCTCCTCACCTCTGCTGACCCTGCAACTGTACTCCTCGGGCGCCCCCAGGACCCTGTCCCGGAACTTCATGAAGAACGCTAAGAGGACCATCGGGCGGCAGTATGTCACTCGGAAGAAGTACAACCCCCCCAGCTGGGAGCACCGGGGCCAGCCATCCCCTGAGGACCAGGAGGATGAGATCTCAGGTGGGGGTGTGGGAGCCATGGGCGGTCTGGGTGAAGACGCTCACGTGGAGGGGTAAGGGACCCGGGCAGCCTGTGGGTAATGACCCCCGTGTGCCTGGCCTGCCCCAGTGTCGGAGGAGCTGGAGCCCAGCACGCTGACCCCTTCCTTGGCCCTGAAGCCCTCGGACCGCATGACCATGAGTAGCCTGGTGGAGAGGGCGTGCTGCCGGGACTACCAGCGCCTGGGGCTGGGCACGCTGAGCAGCAGCCTGAGCCGCGCAAAATCCGAGCCCTTCCGGATCTCCCCGGTCAACCGCATGTACGCCATCTGCCGCAGGTGAGCAGTGAGTGCGGCAGGCTTGGTGGCCTCCAGGAGGCCGAAGGCCCAGGGGCGCCTGGCTGTGGGTCCAGCGTGCCTTTGGCCTGCTTCTCCCCTCACATCCGCCTCCTCGCAGCTACCCGGGGCTGCTAATCGTCCCGCAGAGCGTCCAGGACAACGCCCTGCAGCGCGTCTCCCGCTGCTACCGCCAGAACCGCTTCCCGGTGGTCTGTTGGCGCAGCGGGCGCTCCAAGGCCGTGCTGCTGCGCTCAGGGGGCCTGCACGGCAAGGGGGTCGTCGGCCTCTTCAAGGCCCAGAACGCGCCTTCTCCGGGTAGGCTCCCTGCTCACGCTACAGCCCGCCCCGCCCCCGGCGCCCCGGCGCCCCGCCCCCAGCGCCCCGCGCCCGGCGCCCCGCCCGCAGCTCCACTTCCTCCCGCAGGCCAGTCCCAGGCCGACTCCAGCAGCCTGGAGCAGGAGAAGTACCTGCAGGCCGTGGTCAGCTCCATGCCGCGCTACGCCGATGCGTCCGGTCGCAACACCCTCAGCGGCTTCTCCTCGGCCCACATGGGCAGCCACGGTGAGGCTGCTCGGGGCGGGAGGACCTGGGGGGTTGTGACGGCATTTATGGAGGGCAGGCCAACAAGGGGGCAGAGTGGGGTGCGGGAGCAGGTGAGTGTCCTGAGGCCCAGCTCTGACCACTTCTCTGGGGGTTTACAGAGGAGGCAGCAGGCCCAGGAGTTTGGGGCATGCGCCCAGGGGCCATCCTGGGCCCTACCCCTTGCTGTCGGGGTACTGGTGCAGGGTGACCCTTAGAAGAGCATGTTGTCCACAAGCGGTGGTCTGGTCTCCTGGGGTGACAGGCGGGGACCCTGTTGTGGCAGGGTGAGCCATGTGGATGCCTGGCGCTGGGAGAGGATTTTAGACAGAAGACACCCAGGAGGGCCCCAGGGCGTGCAGGCAGGGGAGGGTTTGTGTCAGGATGGGCAGCCTCACCCCAGGGTCTTGCTCCAAGGCAATCGCTTCTGCACCCCGCTTACCCTCCACCTGACCCCATCCTGCCCCCGCACCTCCCCCATCTCCCCCCGTGACAGCCTCTCCCCTACCTGCCCCTGTCTCCCCCCATCTCCCCTCCTGGACCCTCCGTCACTGATCTTCTGGTCCCGTCTGGTTCATCCTCTTGGCCCTCCTGGAAGCTGCTGGGCCTCCTCGAAGCTGCCCTCTAGCCCATGTTGGTGCTCATGTTGGTGATCCACGAGCTGCCTCTCAGTGCGTGCTTGGAGGTTTCATCACCCCGCTGGAGGCATGAGGGCTGGGGGGCTGCCCGCACTGGGCCTGACCATTGCCCAGATGCTGGCCTGAGCCAACCCCCGCCTGTACCTCAGCAGATGCGGTGACAGTGTCTACCAGGGATCTGTACACACCTGGAGCTGTCCTGGCGGTTGTGTGTGCAGAGTTGGCAGATGTCACACGAGGGTCACTTCTCTCTGTGAGACCCTTCCCCCACCCTGGCTTGTGCAGGCATCACACCAGGGGTCACTTGTCGCTCAGGCCCTCCTGATTCCCTCCCTCTCCTCACACTTGTGTGCGTTTTTCTCTGCTGCTGCTCTAGCTTCCAGATGCACTGGCTCCCAGATGCATTGCTCTAGCTCTCAGGTGGCTTGGGGGCTGGCAGACCACCTGTGGGGCTGAACCTTCTAGAAGCCCGGGCATCGTCCTTGATTCTTCCCTCTCTGCCCACCCTGAGTCCTGTGAGCTCACGACCCGAGTCTGCAGCCATCCCCATGGCCAACTGCCCCCACGCTGGCCCAGGCTGCTCCTGCCCGTGGCACAGGGCCTCCTGGGGCAGCCGCCACTCGTTCCTGTAGCTGGAGGGCCTTCACCCCTCCCAAGTGAGGCCTGAGGAGCACCCCAACCGCAGGCACCTCCGCTGCTGCTGGCGCACAGCAGCCCCCAGTGCCCGTGCAGCCTGTAGCTCGGTGCTCCGTCTGCAGCTGTTGTCACCACTTGCTGGGCGCCGGGGCCAAGGGGGCTGGGAACAGGGTGGCCAGGCTGTCCTCACGGTAGTTAATGGGGACGCTGCCCTAGGAAGCGCTGGACGCGGTGCCACCTTCCGAAACGGCACAGGCCTTCCTCCTCTTGGTCCTCTGCTGGGAATACCGCTCTCTAGTTTGAGTGGCTTTTAGTTTTCCATACATCAGAGTCCATCACTAAGTATGTTTCATGGTTACGCTGTCTTCCTGCCTTCTGCCCCCTCCAGAGGTTCTGATTGGCCCCTGCAGGCAGCACCCTCCCCACAGGATCTTTCGTCTCCTAGTGCCTGTGTCTTCCCTAGTGTTGCTTGGGCATCTCTGACTGTCCCCAGAGCCCACTGGTGGTGCTTCTTGGTGTCCCCCGAGTTCTGGGCACGGGCCTTCCCCCTCATTGCCTAGGGGCGTACAGGGTCTCGGCTCGCCTCAGCTGTACACCGGTTCCAGTCCAGACTCTGTGTCACGAGGACACACCATCCTCACTGTGGGTGACCGTGCTTCTGCCTGCAGCGTAGTGGGCTGGCGCCATGCTGGCCTCTGGTGCCCTGCGCCCTCTCTGTAGAGGCGAGTGAGCCCGGGTCAGAGCCAGGTGCAGGCTTTGGAATCCAGAGGCCACTGTGGATCCGCCTCCTGTGGGCTCCCTGTGCCTCCAAGCTGGGCCGTCCCAGCCCGTAAGCCTCGGGCCTGGTCCTCACAGGTGGCTCTGTGCTGGGACTCGGGCCTGCCTGTGTCCTGGATTGAACCACCCTCCGAGGTTCCAGGCTGGGAGCTCCCAGGCTGGGCCTCCTCTTCTCTGGGCTGCGCCTCACGGGCACCTCCTGCTGCTGTGTGCTGGGCAGAGGCCGCTTGGTGGCTGTGTGTCATGAGCAGCTTAGGCAGTGTCCATGGGGCTGAGGGTGCAGAGGAGGCGGCCCAGGGTCCTGCCTGTCCCCTGAGCCTTTCTACCTGCCACCGGGTCCTCTGTTCCCTAGTTTGCCCTGGGGGCCCAGAGGGCCTTGGTGCTGATCCTCACTGTCTCTGGAGCCCCCGGGGGGGTTGGTGGCGACCCAGCCCTGCACCCAGTCTCTTTGGGCCACAGCTCCCCCCTTGCTGGGCGCACCCCCGGGCCTGGGGCCAGGCCTGAGCCTTCTCTCTGCTGTGCCCCCAGTGCCCAGCCCCAGAGCCAGGGTCACCACGCTGTCCAACCCCATGGCGGCCTCGGCCTCCAGACGGACTGCGCCCCGAGGTACCGTACTGGCCGTGCGGGCTGGTTCCCCACTCCTGGCACTGATGGCCCCGTGTGACTGCTCATGGGCACTAACGTCCCCCACACCTGGCACTAACGGCCCCGTGTGACAGACCAGCATAACCCAGCCCTCCCCACAGCCCCGGGCACTAACAGCCTGACGCCCTGAGTCCCGCCCTTGCCCTCCCTGGGAGCTCAGCCCCAGGTAAGTGGTGCCCTGGCCCTGCTTCGGTGCTCACCTGGTTTCTCTGTGCAGGTAAATGGGGCAGTGTCCGGGCCAGTGGGCGCAGCGGTGGGCTCAGCACTGATGTAGGCACCCGGCTAGCAGGCATGGGTCCCCCCCAGGCCAACGGGGCCCCCCCCGACCCAGGCTTTCTCCGGCCCCAGCGTGCAGCCCTCTACATCATTGGAGACAAAGCCCAGCTCAAGGTGACTGGGACGGGGTCCTGGGGCCAGGTCGGGGCACGGGGCCTGGGCGCGTCTCACCACAGCCGGCTTCCTCCAGGGTGTACGGCCAGATCCCCTGCAGCAGTGGGAGCTGGTGCCCATCGAGGTGTTCGAGACACGGCAGGTGAAAGGCAGCTTCAAGAAGCTGCTGAAGGCGTGTGTCCCCAGCTATCCTGCCACTGAGCCGGGTTCAGCCTCCTTCCTGTGCTCCCTGGAAGACTCAGAGTGGCTGATCCAGGTCTCTCCACTGTCCCTGCCCCACCGTGGTGGAGGGCTACCCGGGGGGAGGGGATGCAATGGGCCGGGCCCCCCACTTTAACCTAGAGCCATGGGTGGGCGGGGTCTGGGCTTGCTCTTTTGATAGCATTGGGCTTCAGGAGGGGATGATGGCCACTTCCCAGTGGTGGTACCTGGACAGGGGAGGGAGGCCAGGGCCCAGCTGTGTTGGAGACCTCTGCTCTCTGTCAGGGTGGGGCTGGGCACGTCGAGGAGAGGGGGTGCCTCTTCAGGCCCAGAAGATGCTGATAGGCGGGTGGGTGGGCGGCCGGGCGGGAGGAAGCACGCCAGAGCATTTCGGGTCCATCCAGGCTGTGCTGCCTCGCGGGGTGTCCCCTGGCGTGGGCCCGCGCGGCCGCCGCTCCTGTGGATGTGTGGGTCCTGGGGGCCCGGCTGGGTGCTGGAGTCTTAGGCCACGGGCTCTGGGAGGTGCTGAGGGGCTGCGGGTCCCTGCAGATCCACAAGCTGCTGCAGGTGTCGGTGCTGGTGGTGGAGCTCCTGGACTCGGGCTCCTCTGTCCTGGTGAGCCTGGAGGACGGCTGGGACATCACCACTCAGGTGCGCAGTGGCCGGGGTTGGGGGGGGTGGTTGGGCCAGGTCCCCATGCCCTGCTGACCCACGGCGCTGCTGGCAGGTGGTGTCCCTGGTGCAGCTGCTCTCGGACCCCTTCTACCGCACCCTGGAGGGCTTCCGTCTGCTGGTGGAGAAGGAGTGGCTGTCCTTTGGCCATCGCTTCAGCCACCGCGGGGCCCACACCCTGGCCGGGCAAAGCAGTGGCTTCACGCCAGTCTTTCTGCAGTTCCTGGACTGCGTGCACCAGGTGAGCGGGCGGCCGTGGTGGGGGGCGCTGTGCGTGCTGACCGCTGGCCGCTGACTCCTGACGCCCCACAGGTCCACCTGCAATTCCCCATGGAGTTCGAGTTCAGCCCGTTCTACCTCAAGTTCCTCGGCTACCATCACGCGTCCCACCGCTTCCGGACCTTCCTGCTGGACTCGGACTACGAACGCATCGAGTTGGGTACGGCGGGGGCGGGGGCGGGGGACAGTGGGCGGGGGCGGTGGGCACGGGGGCGCGGTTGGCAGCCGGGGTGGGGCCACGCTCAGCGCTGCCCCCCGCAGGGCTGCTGTATGAGGAGAAGGGGGAGCGCCGGGGCCAGCCGGCCTGCCGCTCGGTGTGGGAGTACGTGGAGCGGCTGAGCAAGAGGACGCCGGTGTTCTACAACTACCTGTACGCGCCCGAGGACACAGAGGTGAGCCGGGGCCTGGTCGGGGCGGGCGGGCCCCTCCGTGCCCCGGTGCTCACGCCAGGCCCGCCCCCAGGTCCTCCGGCCGTACAGCAACGTGTCCAACCTGAAGGTGTGGGACTTCTACACCGAGGAGACGCTGGCCGAGGGCCCCCCCTATGACTGGGAGCTGGCGCAGGGGCCCCCTGAGCCCCCGGAGGAGGAGCGGCCCGATGGGGGTGCCCCCCAGAGCAGGCGCCGGGTGGTGTGGCCCTGCTACGACAGCTGCCCCCGAGCCCAGCCCGACGCCATCTCCCAGCTGCTGGAGGTGCGTGTGGCCCCTGAGAGGGGAGAGGGGGTCCTAGCGCACGTCAGTTCGGTGGCCCTGCCCCTGGCCCCCCCACCCCGCCCCCCGATGTGGACGGTGCTCTGCTGGGTTCCCTCCTGCCTGGTGGTTCCCCCTTCAGAGAGAGATGGGCCTGGAAGCTTGGGGTTGATGTTCAGGCTTCTCTCACCCTCCCTTTGCCAGACTTAGTGGGCGTGTCTGCTTAGCCTCAGCAATCAGGATTCAATAGGACATGGGCCCCCGGAAGAGAGAAAAGAGCCCCTTGGGGTTGGGGTTTGGGGGGAGGCTGGGGTGGCATGGAGGGTGGCTGTCCGGTGGCTGGAGTTCTCCCCCGGGGCCTCAGGTCCGGACCACAGGAAGGTTTGCATGCCCCTCCCCACCCCTTGGCTGGGTGTCTTTGGAGGGATATCTAAGCATCCTGATCTTCTGCTTCCTTGTGGGGAAAGTGGGGAGGCTGATTCCTGCCTCTCGGGGAGGCGGTGAGGTGTAAACAAGCAGGTGACAAGGTTTTGACAGCCCAGCAGTGGCCCAGGCTGAAGGCACTGGCCACCCAGGGCTTGGGGAGCCTGGGTCATGGTTTTGTGGGTGAAGGGGATCCACAAGCACAGAGAGCAGAGGACCGTCCTCTTATCTCTGGTGCTACTCGTGGTCTTGGAGTCGGTGTCCCTAGGCCAGCGTCTGTGTGGCGTGATGTCTGTAGTGCTTTCACTTCTGACAGGTCTGTGTCTTTACAGTTAAGGTGAGTTTCTGGATGGTACTCAGCATGTGGTTAGGTCTTCTTCTTACCCATTTCTATCTTTCATTGGACTTTTTTTTTTTTTTTTTTTTGCTGCTTTCTTCCTTTTGTTATTTTTCCTGACAGTTGAGTATTACCTTTCCATGTTATCTACTTTGTGTGGCTTTTGAGCTGTATCTTTGTGTTATTTTTAGTGGTTGTCAGTGACTGCAGTCCCAGCCCATCTGGGATTGAATTGCGCACCCCCCCCCACGGGAACTGCCCACTCCTGTCCTTCTGCCTTTGTCATCACCCCTTTTACTTTTACCTGTGACATCAGCACAGAGCATGGATTATGGTTGTTTTAAGTGGTCAACTTTGTTTTAAAAAAATTAGGAAACAAGAAAAAAGCCTTCTATGCTTTTATGCTTTTTGCTGCAACCCAGTATTTTTCATTCTCAGTGTAGATCTGGTATTGTATCATTTCCCTTTAGCCTGAAGAACTTTTAATGTTTCTTGTAATCCAAATCTGCTAGTGACAAATTCCCTCAGCTTTTTTTTTTTTTTTACCTGAAAATGTCTTCATTTTCTTTTCTTTTCTTTAATTTCACCATTTCTGTTTTTATTGTATAATTTACAATGTTGTGTTAGTTTCAGGTGTATAGCAAAGTGACTCAGATGTATATATATCCTTTTATAGTGTCTTTTCCATTATAGATTATTACAAGATGTTAACTATGGTATGCTGTGCTATTCAGTAGATCCTTGTTGATTATCTGTTTTATAGATAGTAGTGTGTATATGTTAATCCCAAACTCCTAATTTATCCCTCCCGCCATCCCCTTTGGTAACCATAAGTTTTTATTTATTTATTTATTTATTTATTTATTTATTTGCTGCGTCGGGTCTTATTTGTGGCCCGCTGGCTTCTCTCTAGTTGTGGTGCGCGGGCTCCAGAGCACGTGGGATCCAGAGCATGTGGGCTCTTTAGTTGTGGCCCATGGGCTTAGTTGCCTGACCAGGGATCGAACCTGTGCTCCCTGCATTGGAAGGCGGATTCTTAACCACTGGACCACCAGGGAAGCCCCCATAAGTTTGTTTTCTATGTCTGTGAGTCTATTTCCGTTTTGTAAATAAGTTCATTTATATCATTTTTTTAGATTCCACGTACGTGATATCATATGATATTTGTCTTTTTCTGTCTGGCTTACTTTACTTAGTATGATAATCTCTAGGTCCATCCACGTTGCTGCACATGGCATTATTTCATTCTTTTTATGACTGAGTAGTATCCCATTGTATAAATACGCCACATCTTCTTTATCCATTCATCTGTTGCTTCTGTGTCTTGGCTTTTGTGAATATTGCTGCTATGAACATTGGGGGGGTGCATGTATCTTTTTGAATTAGAGATTTTGTTTTTTCTGGATATATGCCCAGGAGTGGAATTGCTGGGTCATATGGTAGTTCTATTTTTAGTTTTCTGAGGAACCTCTATCATACTGTTTTCCATAGTGGCTGCACCAATTTACCTTCCCACCAGCAGTGTAGGAGGGTTCCCTTTTCTCCACTCCCTCTCGGCATTTATTATTTGTAGACTTTTTTTAAATTTACGTTTATTTATTTAATTTATTATTTTTGGCTGCGTTGGGTCTTCGTTGCTGCGCGTGGGCTTTCTCTAGTTGCGGTGAGCGGGGGCTGCTCTTTGTTGCAGTGCGCGGGCTTCTCATTGCGGTGGCTTCTCTTGTTGCAGAGCACGGGCTCTACGCGCATGGGCTTCAATAGTTGTGGTGCACAGGCTTAGTTGCTCCGTGGCATGTGGGATCCTCCCGGGCCAGGGATCGAACCCTTGTCCTCTGTGTTGGCAGGCGGATTCTTAACCACTGCCACCAGGGAAGTCCCTCCCCTGTAGACTTTTTATGATGGACTTTCTCACTGGTGTGAGGTGATACCTCATTATAGTTTTGATTTGTATTTTTCTAATAATTAGTGATATTGAGCATCTTTTCATGTGCCTGTTGGCCATCTGTATGTCTTCTTTGGAGAAATGTCTATTTAGGTCTTCTCATTTTTTGATTGGGTTGTTTGTTTCTTTGATATTAAGCTGTGTGAGCTGTTTGTGTATATTTTGGAAATTAATCTCTTGTCCGTAGCATTGTTTGCAAATATTTCCTCCCAGTCCATAGGCTATCTTTTCATTTTGTTTATGGTTTCCTCTGCTGTGCAAAAGCTTTTAAGTTTAATTAGGTCCCATTTGTTTATTTTTGTTATTATTTGTTACTCTAGGAGATGGATCCAAAAAAATATTGCTGTGCTTTATGTCAAAGAGTGTTCTGCCTGTGTTTCCCTCTGGGAGTTTTATAGTATCCAGTCTTACATTTAGATCTTTAATCCTTTTTTTTTTTTTTTTGGTGGCGCCATGCAGCTTGTGGTATCTTAGTTCCTTGACAAGGGATCAGACCTGTGCCCCCTGCAGTGGAAGTGTGGAGTCCTAAGCACTGGACTGCCAGGGGATTCCCTTTAATCCATTTTGAGTTTATTTTTGTATATGGTGTTAGAGAATGTTCTGATTTCATTCTTTAGCACGTAGCACCACTTATTGAAGAAGCTGTTTTTTCTCCATTGTATATTCTTGCCTCCTTTGTTGTAGTTTAATTGACCATAGGTTCATGGGTTTATTTCTGGGCTCTCTATCCTCTTCTATTGATCCGTGTCTGTTTTTGTGCCAGTACCACACTGTTTTGATTACTGTAGCTTTGTAGTATATTCTGAAATCAGGGCACATGATTCCTCCAGCTCTGTTCTTTCTCAGGATTGTTTTGGCTATTCGGGGTCTTTTGTGTTTCCATACAAATTTAAAAATTTTTTGTTCTAGTTCTGTGAAAAAGGCCATTTGTAATTTAACAGGAATTGCATTGAATCTGTTGATTGTCTTGGGTAGTGTGGTCATTTTAACAGTATTGATTCTTCCAATCCAAGAACACAGTATATCTTTACATCTGTTTGTGTCATCTTCAGTTTTGTTCATCAGCATCTTATAGTTTTTGGAGTACAGGTCTTTTGCCGCCTTAGGTTTATTCCTAGGTATTTTATTCTTTCTGATGCAACGGTAAATGGGATTGTTTCTTTAATTTCTCTTCCTATGCCTTTATTTATTTATTTTTTAAAGGAATATTGATTGATTGATTGATTGCCACGTTGGGTCTTCATTGCTGCGCTCGGGCTTTCTTTAGTTGCGGCGAGCAGGGGCTACTCTTTGATGCCGTGCACGGGCTTCTCATTGCGGTGGCTTCTCTTGCTGTGGAGCACGGGCTCTAGGTGCATGGCTTTCAGTAGTTGTGGCTCGCGGGCTCTAGGAGCACAGGCTCAGTAGTTGTGCACACAAGCTTAGTTGCTCCGCATCTATGCCTTTATTTATTATTTTTTTTTAATTAATTAATTAATTAATTTATTTATTTATGGCTGCGTTGGGTCTTTGTTGCTGTGCGCGGGCTTTCATTGCGGCGGCGTCTCTTGCCAGAGACCACAGGCCCTAGGCGTGTGGGCTTCAGCAGTTGTGGCTCACGGGCTCTAGAGCACAGGCTCAGTAGTTGTGGCGCACAGGCCCAGTTGCTCCGCGGCATGTGGGATCCTCCCGGACCAGGGCTCGAACCCGTGTCCCCTGCATCGGCAGGCGGATTCTTAACCACTGCGCCACCAGGGAAGCCCTATGCCTTTATTTTTTAAAGGGTGTTTTCTTTGGATGTAGAATGCTAGGTTGACAGCTTTTTATACCTGGCAGTTTAAAGATTGTCGTTCCAGTGTTTTCTGCTTGCATTGTTTCTGATTGAGTGTTGGTGCTCGTTCTTATCCTTGTAAACCGTGTGTAACATCACCCTTTTTTTCCTTGACTACCTTTAAGGTTTTGTCTTCATCATTAGTGTCAGCAATTTGGCCATCACATGGTTTTTTTGTGTGTTTGTTCTGCTTGGAGTTCTTTAAGCTTCTTAGATGCGTGGGATGATAGTTTCAGTCAAACTTAGTACATTTTAGGCCATTCTTTCTTTTTTTTAGTCTGTGCCCCGCGGCATGTGGGATCCTAGTTCCCCGACCAGGGATCGAATCCACGCCCCCTGTGTTGGAAGCGCAGAGTCCCAACCACTGGACCGCCAAGGAAGTCCCTAGGCCATTGTTTCTTTAAAAAGTTTTTTTCTGCATGATCTTGTCCCTCATTTCCTCTGGGACTTTTTTGCCCGATAGGTCACTGAGGCTGTATTTGGTTTTTTCCTCCAATCTCTCCTGTCTGCAGTTTTTTTTATGATTCCTATTAACATTATTTTCAACTCTACTGCTCTTTTCTTATGTTTAATGTGCTCTTAAGCCTATTTAATGAATTTTCCACTTTAGATATTGTATTTTTCAGCTCTAGTGTTTCCATTTTTTTTTATAGTTTTTCTTTTCTGTAGAGATTCCCCATTTGCTCAACCATTATGTCCATCTTTAAATCTTAATTGTATTTATAACAACTGTTTTGAACTTCTGGTATGCTAATTGAGTGTCTAGTTCATTTCTGGATCTGTTTCTTTTAACTTTTCCCCTGAGGATGCTTCTTATTTTCCTGCCGTTCTGCTTGTCTAATAATTTTTTTTAAAATTTATTTATTTTGGGCTGCGTTGGGGTCTTTGTTGCTGCACACGGGCTTTCTCTAGTTGCGGCGAGCGGGGGCTACTCTTCATCGCAGTGCGCGGGCTTCTCACTGCGGTGGCTTCTCTTGTTGCGGAGCACGGGCTGTAGGCACATGGGCTCAGTAGTTGTGGCGCACGGGCTTAGTTGCTCCGCGGCATGTGGGATCTTCCCGGACCAGGGCTCGAACCCGCGTCCCCTGCATTGGCAGGTGGGTTCTTAACCACTGCGCCAGCAGGGAAGTCCCTTGATTATATTTTTGACGTCTCTTCAACTGTTGTCTCCAAATACTGATTTTGCCCAATCCCTCCCCCTTGCCTCCTCCTCCTCCTCCTCCTGGACGACAGTTATACACTCGTTAGATCTTTTCCCTGTCTCCTTTCGTACATCTTCCATCCTTTTATCCTTTCGTGTTCTAGTCTGGGTACTTTCTTCTGCGTCATCTCTCACTGATTCTTCTCCAGGAGCTGCAGCGGCTGGAGACAGAGCTGGGCCGACCCCCTGAGCGTTGGAAGGACGCCTGGGATCGGGTGAAAGCTGCCCAGCGCCTTGAAGGCCGGCAAGACGGACGTGTGAGCGGGGGTGGGTGTGGGGGGCTGGGGTGGGCTTGCTGCCAGGAGGAGGTGGAGGCCACCCCCCTGACACGGGCCCACCCTCCTGCCCCCAGGGCACCCCCAGCTCCCTGTTGGTGTCCAGTGTGCCCCACCACCGCCGCTCGCTGGGTGTGTACCTGCAGGAGGGACCCGTGGGCTCCACCCTGAGCCTCAGTCTGGACAGCGACCAGAGCAGCGGCTCAACTGCGTCCGGCTCCCGCCAGGCAGCCCGCCGCAGCACCAGCACCCTGTACAGCCAGTTCCAGACAGCCGAGAGCGAGAACAGGTGTGAGAAGCAGCTCTCTCTGCACCACGGACACCTCTGAGCTAGAGGGACTCAACTGGGGGTCCCAGGCAATTCTCAGATGGGTGGGGGGCAGGTGCCTTTGGGGAGCTTCTAGTTATTTCTTAGGTGGACTGATTTGCGGGGGAGGCCATGATGGTGGCCTGAGCCTAAGCTGTGACCGTTACTGGGGAGAAGCAGGTGGGCTTCGAAGGGGTTTGGGATATAGAACTGGTGACCACAGCCAGGCCACGGTGGCTGCGGAGGAGGAGAGGGACAGGGACCATGGGACACCTGTGAGGGTGGGCCAAGTGCCCAGTGAGGTTGGGGCCCGGCAGGCTGCATGCCACCCTCTGGGCCTGGAGGGGCCACGTTGCCGCAGTCGCCTCCCCAGACCTGCCTGCTCCGTGTCAGGGGTCCCCGCTCTGCACGTAGGGCTGTTTCCCTGAGACCCTGAGGCTCTGGTGTGGGACCCTCCCGAAGTGTCTGTGCTGTGACGGGCGTGAGGGGGTCCTTTCTGGGAACAACCCCAGGCTTCTTCGTGTTCCCTTGCCCAGTGCTCCGGGCTTGGGTCGGCCTGGGGACAGGGACCTCGGTCTTGCTGCTGGGGCTGGCGGGGCTGGCGAGGCGGGGCCGTTGCCGGGCCCTGATGGCTGTTCTGGCCGGTTCTTCTGCAAACGCAGGTCCTATGAGGGCACCCTGTACAAGAAGGGGGCCTTCATGAAGCCCTGGAAGGCCCGCTGGTTTGTGCTGGACAAGACTAAGCACCAGGTGAGTGGTCAGTGGGCCGGCAGGGGTAGGGAGTTGAGGGAGCCCTACCCTGACCTCCTGCCCTGCTCAGCTGCGCTACTACGACCACCGAGTGGACACGGAGTGCAAGGGCTTCATCGACCTGGCGGAGGTGGAGGCCGTGGCGCCTGGCACTCCCACTCTGGGTGCCCCCAAGACCGTGGACGAGAAGGCCTTCTTTGACGTGAGCTGCGGCTGGGGGACGGGGGGGGGGGGGGCGCGGGGGGAGGCGGCCCGCGTGGGGCCGTGGAGTCAGTGTCCCGTGTCCCCAGGTGAAGACGACGCGTCGTGTTTACAACTTCTGTGCCCAGGACGTGCCGTCAGCCCAGCAGTGGGTGGACCAGATCCAGAGCTGCCTGTCGGACGCCTGAGCCCGGCCCTGCTCGGCGGCTCTGCGTCCAGTCGTTACAGACCACTAGGGGTGGGCAGGGCCCCCCGGCCATGTTTACAGCCCCCGCCCTTGACAGTATTGAGGCCCCGCCCCCAAATGTGTGTACAGCCCCCACCCCCGCCCCGCCCCACCCCGCCCGGCCAGCTCTAACTTATTTTGGAGCCCTGGCTGAGCACCCGCCGGGAGCAGCCACGGTACAGCCCTCGCGGTGGGCCTGTAAATATCCCCCCTCCCGCCCTGTCAACGTGCTGGCCCCGGCCGGCCAGCCGCAGACAACCTGTTCCTAGAACCAGAGTCTATAAAGAGCGCTAATGACACACCGCACGCCTGCGTCTCCTCCGTGTCCTGGGGCCGGGGTGGGCGGCGGGGGCCAGCATCACCAGGCTTCTGCTTGGTGCCCGGCCACCCATCCCTCCAGGCCTCAGAGGCGATCCTGGGGCTGGTGCAGAAGGCGCCACCTAAGAGGTGTGTGTGTTGTGAAGAAGGGGGTACAGGGGAGGTGGCCCCCAGGAAGCTGTCCGGAGTCCAGACATGCTGGTTCTTCCCTGGTCAGATGAGAGTCAGTCAGTCAGTGGGATGGGACGGATGGAGGAGTGGGACGGGGCCTGAGGAGGGGGAGACAACACCAAAGAGGGTGGGCTCTCTGGAGAGCAAGGGTGCTTGAGGGCTTGGCATGGGGGGCTTATGTATGGGGAGGTGGGTCCCCAAGGACCCGACGGCCTCCATTATGGGCACTTTGCTCCAAAAGCCTGTCTCTGCCTCTCCCCTGGGGTCCTGACCATCCTCACCCCGCCCCAGTCTTGGCTGTAACGCGGGTCACTCTCCCATTCAGACGTGAGTCCCACCCAGGCTAGGGCCTCCCTCGCAACGGGTGCCAACCAGGGGCGGGGCGGGGCTGGGCTGGGCTGGGTGGGCAGCAGGTGGGGGTGTGTGGGGTGGAATGTGGCACCGCGGAGGCTGGGAGAACATCCCAGAGTGGTCGGGGTGGCGGCCACAGCTCCTGGTCAGAGGCGCCAAGGCGGGGCTCACCCAGGTCCTCCCTGGGCCCACGGACAGCCGCCGGGCCGATGTTCCTGTTGCCCAGGAACCTGTGGGTTTGGGGTCCCTGCCCGAGACTCAACCTCCAGGCAGAGCTCGTTTCACAAAGAAAAAAAAGCTCAGTCTTTACTCAGGAGTTGACTCAAAGACGGGCCCGGGGGGCAGCAGACGACCCCTGCTGCCAGCCAGGCTGGGGATCCAGGGCCCCCAGCGTAACAATACGCGGGTCTGTCGGTGAGAATAACAACTTTTATTGGGAGTCGTGGGGTCTGGGTGCCCTGTCAGATCATCAGAACAGTAACATGAGATACCCCGCCCTTCCCGGCAGGTGCAGGGTAGCCCCCCACGCCCGGGCACTGCTGGGCCCTCCACGCCCCGTCCTGCACGCCTGTGGCCAGCTCCTGCCAGGCGCCCCCCACTGCCCACTGTGGACAGCCTGCCAGGCTGCGGGGGGCTTGTTTTTTTTTTTTTTTTTTTTTTTAAGGCAGTCAAGTTCGCAGCCTGGCTCAAGGCCAGCTCCCAGGGCCACCGGGCAGCTAAAACCCCGTCTGGCCAGCCCAGCTCCAGACCCACATTTGTCCCCAGAGCCTAGGAGACCCTCTCCTGCGCTAGATTAAAAAGTGCAAACACGTGGCTCTATCCGCATTTGTTAAAAAATGGATAAAAACAGGCTCAGAGCCTGTGGCGCAGGCAGAGCCCCTGTCTGAGGCCTTATTGCTGTGCGTGGGGCTGGACCCTCAAGGCCCACCCGGAGTCAGGCAGGAGAAATGCAGGCTGGGCCGTCTGACTGGTTCCAACTGCCAGCTTTACCAATGCAGCATTTATTTTAAAATTAAATTAAGTTAAATTAAAAAAGACAAACTGCGTCACCAGGTAGTTTTCTTGGTTGGGGTGCCAAGGCTGGGCGGCGGCAGGGCAGCATCACACGAGGCCATTTAAGGCGGCTCCCGCGGGCGGCGGCCCGTCAGTCTGCCTGCGGGGGTGGGTAGGAGTCGCTCAGGGCAAGGGCCCCCACCCAGCCCCTCCCCTGGTCCGACCTGCTCACCTGTCCTTTGTCACCGTCCCCAGGGTGGCCGCTGTGGAGACAGCTGGGCCAGCTGGGGCTGCAGGGGTGACGGCCGCGGCCAGCACAGGAGAGACTGCTGGGGTGGCCGGGGCGGGGCCGGCGTTGCCTGGTACTGTGGTGGCCGCCACGGCAGCCTCGGGGAGGACGGCCCCGACTGGGGCAGAGGTCACTTCCACAGGCGCAAGGGAGGCCAGGTCTGGAGGCGTGCTGGTGGCGCACTCAGCCCTGCGTGGCAGACAGGCTCCGGTTACTGGACCACCTCTGGTGGGGCTCCACCCTTGCAGAGTGGCCCAGGCCCCTCCGCCACCCCAAGTTCCAAACACGCCAGAGACCGCCTGTCAGTCCACCAAAGCGTTGAGCCTCCTCCCCAGCAGCACTCATCCCGGGCATCCCGTCCCCCTCGGCCCCCTCCAGACGGCCCTCGCCACACCCCCACCCCAGTCTGGAACACGCCGCCTAGGTGCTCCCAGCAACCCTCCCTCACCACTCTGTGGACCACACAGGCCCAGGGCCCTTCCCTGGACACCTCTCAGGCCACGTCTGTCCACAACACTCCCGCCCACACCTAGAAAGGCTGAGAGCAGGAGGCAGGCGGCCTCGGGACACCCAGCCCTGGCACTCAGCTCTGGTCTGGGGCCCGGAGAGCAAGCCCATGGTCCCCCCACCAGCCCAGCGCCTGCTTCTGCTGTGTGACGTCTCCTCCAGCCTGGCACTGACCCTTGCGAGCCAGTGAGGGCAGAGCCTGGAGACAAGCCCCGCGTGTCCACCCACAATGGCCCAAGGCTTGTGAAGACCGCAGGCTGCGCGAAGACCACCCCGAGAACCAGAAGGCTTGCTTTCAGAACATCAACTGCTTCTTGGAGCCGGGTGGGTTTTTTTGGGGAACGGGGAGTTAGGAAGAGGAAAAAGGTTTTAAGAATTTCGATGACTCTAAGCTTCAAGAAGGAATCAAACCGTTTGGGAGCCGCGTGTGCACCTTTACCCCAGCGCTGACGTTCTCCCTGGGCCCAGGCGTCAAGCTCGCGCCACCCTGCAGCGGCGGCGTGAAGCGCGCCTCCCCCGACACGCACTGCGTAAGCTTGACCCTGCTCCCTCCAGGCTGTGCCCACTGCCGCGAGCCCCAGCGCAGGGCGCCAGCGGGGACAGGCGCGCCCTGGGGTCCTGGGAGCTGGACTGGACCCCCAGCATCAGCAGGGACGCTCCAGGGTCACTGGGTGGGGACCTCACAGGAACAGCACCGTCACTCTCTGCTCCTCGTCCCCTCGTGGGGGTCTGGCCTGGCCCCCCGGCCCCCCGGGCCCCGCCAGCCCCTTCAGGCCTTGACCCCAGCACCACCTTCTCTCCCTCACATCTCACCAGCCCTCCTGCCCCGTTCCGTCTTCACCACATGCGGTTCCTCACGCTGCCCACCCGCCCCACCCACCCAGCCAGGAGGCATGTGTCCACCAGCCGATCCCAGAGGCCTGGACCTTCCCCCTGGGCGCAGGGGTGGGGTGCGCGGGCCAAGCCTGCAGGGAGGACGACCCGGGTCAGGGCCCCAAGCAAAGTCCCGAGACACCCCCGTCCTACCGGTCCAGCGTGATGGACATGTGCGTCCGAGGCGCCCGGCTGAGGTGGGCGCAAGTCTGGGACTAGGCACCCGCCCCAGGAGAGCGGCAGCTCCAGAGCCCACCCGGAACCCCAAAAGCCCGGCCATTCTCCCCGATGCGGCCTGAGATGGGCTAGCCCCGTGCTGTCTCAACGACCACCCCAGCTTCCGCTTGGACGAAGCGGTGTCCCTCCTGTCCAAAGCTGGCCTCCAAGGAGCCACGGGGCCACCAGGGCAGGAGGGTCGGCCTGCTCCCAGGCCAGCGGAGTGCTGGGGACAGCCAGACCTCCGTGTGCACCCGGGGGCCCCCCACCCAGCCTGTCCTGCTCACCTGGGGATGAACACAGGCGGCGGGGGGGCCTCCCGACCGGGGCCCATCCTAACGGCCTCCGAGGCGACAGCCACCTTCTGCTTGTCCTCGCGGCCGCTGGAGGCCACCAGGGGCGCCTTCCTGGCAACACGTGCGTTCCAGGCACCCGGAGCGGCCGGGCCAGCTGCAACACAGGGAGCCGGCGACACCAGGTGAGGACAGAGGGACCAGCACGGCGCACGCGAGAACTTCAGCCTGCAACTGGCGACAGACCTGCCCCCCACACCCCCTGCCGTGTGCGTGTGACATGCACACGTGCGTCTGTGAATTCACAGGAACTTCAGGAGGAACGGTCCTCCCTGCAGGGAGGGCCACCACTCAGCCTTGCGGCTTCCAAGTCCCTCCCCGTGTGGCCCTGATACCCTGCGGGGGCTTCCAAGCCCATCTGACAGGGAGCTCAGGGCCAGGGCCCTGAACAGGTCCTAGGACAAGCACTGGGGTGGCACGGCGCACACGTGTGATCCACACCTAGAAGGCGGCCGGGCCTGGGGAGACAGGCTCTGCCGGGGGTCCTGGCAACACAGACGGGTGTGGGCTGTTCGGACCTGTGCGCTGAGGCCAGCCCAAGGGCCTCGCCGGCCGTCCTGTGCCTGGAGCCGGGGCCCTGCCCCTTCCACACACCCACTCCAGTCCCCGCACGTGGCGCCAACCCCAGCATCACCAGGGCAACACGGCGGCCCCCGAGGTCTTGGCCTCCCTCTCCCGCCCCCCTGCCCCTGGGGCCGCCCCTACTCACGGGTTCTCTCTGGGCCCCGGTTCAGGCCACCCTGGGCATCGCCAGGACCTCTGTCCACGGGGGAGCTGCACCTGGGCCCCGACTCAGAGCTGCAGACAAGGCCAACTCTGAGCCCACGCCCAGGAGACCCGGCCGCCAGGCGGCCGGGGCCGCCCCCTGCCCCAGCCCCGCCTCACCAGCAGAAAGGCTGGAAGTCGGCGAACTTGGCCCAGCCTCTCTCCTCTGCAGCCGAGGCGCTGGGCGCGCTGGCCGCCCACACACTGGAACCCACGTCCATCGCCACTGCCGGGGCCAGGCCCGAGGCCGTGGAATTCACCGGCTCATCAGACACCGTCCACGGGGCGCCTGCTGGGGGAGACGTGGTGTCCAGGCCCCACAGCAGTGGTGCGGGTGTGCCTTCCCCCACGGTACTGGGGCACACCCGCCTCTAGCCGTGACGGCATGGCCACGAGTGACTGTGACGGGGCGGGAGACCAAGGGCTGAGCGTCACCACAGTCAGGGGCATAGGAGCATATTTGAAAGTGTGTGCCGGGGGCGGTCAGTGGGCATCAGGCCCACGGCAGCCCAGCCACGCACACACACAGGCCAGGGCACCAAATCCTCTGTCCCCCACGTTCCCGCCCAAGCCCCTTGCCCGGCCCGCACCCTGTGGCCCCATCATCTACCTTCTGAGCCACCCTCAACACGAGGACCTTCCTTCTGGACGGCAGCCCGAAGGGCGCCCGCCCGAGCCCCGTCCCCGTCTGCTTCCGAGCTCTCCTCCCCACCTTGACCTCGGCGCTCCGGGCCGTCCTTCCGGCAGCTCTCTGAAGCGTGAGGGCCCCCGAACCTGGGGGGAGACCCACGGTCAGAGCAGCCCTTCCCGCCCGCCCCGGGCGCCACGGCACGGCTGAGACAGGGCTGGGGCCCGCGTGGCGCCCAGGCCCACCTGGCCCACCTGGCTCTGGTCACTCGGGCCACACAGTGTGTCTCCTCTTCCTCCCAGAGGTCGTCGTCCTCGTCGAAGGGCTGGATGTGGTCACTGCAGCAGGCCTCAAACAGAGTGGCACCGGGCTGCAGGAGAGCACACGTGGGCCACATGGCCCCCACACCCGGCCACCCCCAAGGGGCACCCACGGGACTCACGCTGTCCTCGTCAGCGTCGACGCTGAAGTTGATCTCCGCGATCCTGTCAAATGGGGCGCTGCGAGGACAACAGGGACGCCGTCAAGTCCCACCAAGAGGGAGAGAAGGAGGAGGCAGCCCACCAAGGGAGGCAAAGGCAGGGGCGGGGGGCCAGGGCTGCAGGCCAAGCCCGGGTGGGTGCACGGGCTCCCCTCCCCCACCTCTGGATGGGCGGCCAGGGGTGACTCCCCACCCGGCTGCTCTGCCTCCCCAGAGGGCGTCTCCAGGCCGTTGGGTCACATGTGGCTTCCAGCTGAGGAAGTGGTGTGATGGCCCCGAAGGCCAGGCAGGGCTGAGCCACAGGCCAGGGAGCTGGTCACACCGAGCAGAGCCTGGCTCCCTCCCAAAGGCAGGAGGGTGGGGCAGGTGGGCACGTCCCACTGGGCTCACTTGACGCTGTCGTCCTGCTCAGCAAACTCCTCGTCACTGAAGCCAAATTGGTCCACGAAGGTGGCCGTCATCTGCTGGACCTGGTACTCGGAGAAAGCCTGGGCGACAGGACCCCGGCTGCTCTCAGGAAACCCCCTGCTACTTCAGTGGCTTCTCCCAGGTCCTGCCCTCTCGGCTGGGCGCCCACAGGCAGCCACGTCCGAACAGCCTGTGACTCTAACTTTCCATTCGCCTACCACGTCCCCAAGGGTCTCATCAATGTCAAGTGGCCCTGGGGGGCGCCCCCTAAGCAGAGGAGGGTGAGGCTGCGCCCCCTGCAGGAGCGCGGGGATGAGCGCCTCCCCGGGTCCCGCCCGAGGCTCTGGTGACGCGGGCAGGACACTCTCGAGGCCGAAGCGCCGCCGAGAGTGTGGGGATGAGGGGGCCTGGCCTCACGCACCTGCTGAAGGGACAGCTCATTAGGGAAAACGCCCTCCATGTCCTCGTCTTCACTCGAGGGGTGAAGATGGTGGGTGCTAACCTGCAACGGCCAGGGTGGGTGGGCATGAGCCGGCGTCCGGGGCCGCGCCGACCCACCCTCCCCACGCAGGGCGCACCAGGCCTCGGGCACCAGGAGTCCAGCGAGCCCAGGGCGGGCAGGGACCGGGGGGAGGACAGCGCTCTGCCCGGCCGGCCTGGGGCCTGCTCACCAGGTCCACCGCGTTCCTGCGGTTGGCCTCCGTCAGCGTCTCCTCCACAAAGCTCTCCCAGCGCCCGCGGCAGTCCGAGGGTAGCCCTGCGCGGAAGGCTGCCCGGTGAGCCCTTGAGACGGAGCCAGCGGCTGCATCCTGGTCCCGCGAGGGCTCACGGGCCGACCGGGGAGCCCCGGGGACACAGGAACCACGGGGCACAGTCACGTCCCTCTTGGCCTCACAGGCCCAACCCAGCAGGCCTGGGTGTGTCTGTTTCTCTGGGGGAGGTCGGAGCCCAGAGACATTCACAGTCCAGAAGGAGAGAGCCTCACGCTCGCCCCCAACCCCACACCGGGCCGTCCCGGGTGCGCACAGGTGCCGACGGGCTGGGGGCCAGACCCCAGCCCAGACACCACCGACCGAGAGCACCCCCCCGAGCCTCCTGGCTCACAGCTGCCCCGGGACCGCAGGGGGCCACGGCCAAGGTCACCATGGGGCAACTAGGCAGGGGCACGGGGGCGGGGGGCCACGGAGGCCACGCCCACTGCACGACCTACTGGACGTCTGCGGGGCAGCTTCCCCAGCCCAGGACAGGGACAGACCCAGCACCTCCCCTGCCTGCCCCGGGCTCAGGGCACCACGGCCCCCAGAAGGGATGGGGACCACCCCACCCCGACAGCACACACAGCGCTCAGGGGCCCCTCAGACGGTGCTCACTCCCGTTCGCTGCTCACTGAGCACACGCGCCCCCCGCGCCCCTCCCCCCTCCCCCTTGGCCAGCCCTGTCCTCAGGCCCCCACACAGCGCGGGGGACGAACTGTCTTGGCTGTGAGACCAGCGTGAGCCCCCAAGTGCTCTGTGGGCCGCCACTGTCCATCACCCTCAGGCCGCCCCGAGCGCACGCCCCTCCTGTCACCCTAGCACGTGCTGCTCCTCCCCAAGAGGCCACACAGACCCTTCTAAGCTGCCCGCCTTCTTCCATCTGAACCGAGACCCCTCGGGCTCTCCCCAGCTCAGGCCAGAAAGCCCAGTGCCTGGGAGCTGCAGACTGGGTGCCCAGGATGTGCGAGGGCTGGGAGGGGGCGTGGGCGGTGGCCCCCCGGTCGGGGCCCCGGATCGTGACGAGGAGGCCCGGGGGGTATGAGGGAGAGAAGGCCTGGCCAGGGGGGCCTCCGCTCAGGCCCTGCGGCCGCTCTCAGGACACAGAGGCCCCCTCGCCAGGCTCCCCAGATGAGCCACGAGCTCAGAGAAGAGCCGGACGGTGGGGCAGGAGTGCAGGTGTTCGGGCAGGCGCGGGTGGTCCAGGGCACAGGGGAAACTGCCGCCCAGGCCCAGGCCCAGCTGACAGGACAGCCCCCGTGGGAAGGTGGGCCAAGTGCCTGGTACCAGTGCTGGTCCCGTCCACTGAGGGGCCGAGGGCAGGGGCAGGGCACCTCGAGTAGCGACACCTGGGCCTGGAGGCGCTCACCTCGGAGGACCTCGCTGACCTGGGTCTGCACGGGGCCCCCCTCCAGGCTCTGCACCACTGCGTTGGCGATCCGCGTGAGATGGCCCATGTTCCCGCGCCTCATGCCACCCGCTGCCCTGAAAGAGAGGGTGGCGTCAGGGCTGCCGCCGGCCCTTCTCTGCGGTGCTTCCACCCGGCCCGGCCTCGGCCCTGCAGCCTCCCGCGGGCCCCCTCCCCGCGGCCCCCACTGCCCTGCGAAATCTGTCTCGTGGCCTCGCCTGCAGACTGCTTGTTTTTGGAGCACCTGGCCCGCACCAGCGTCACTCCACTCCCCGCCTAGAAGTGAGATGGGCATTCGCTGCTCCCACTCTGCGCAGACCGCAGGCCTGCAGACCCGCACCCAGTCGGGGCTGCGAGTGTTGACCTAGCACGTCCCGAGCCCCCAGAGAAGACCGAGGATGGACCCAGGACCCGGGAGTGGGCAGAGCAGCGGGGGCAGTGGCCTGGCTCCCGTCCACATGCACGTCCCACACGGCCGCAAACACGTGGCTCTCCCTCAACTTCTCATCTCTCCCACACAGGACCCAACAGAACAGCGAGTCTTCAGATCCCTGATGCACTAGGAAGAGCGTCAGATGTAAGACTTCCGCGCGCATCTGTTACAGAATCACAGCCCTTGAATCCCAGAGTGGACAGCACTTGCTTTCAGCAGCGTTCTCTCTCCTCAGAGCCTGACGACAACCAGAGGGGAAGCGAAGGTGGTCCTCAGTCGGTGGGCCCACCCGGCAGAGGAGGCGGGTCAGGAGAGACCGGGTGGAACTGGCCCAGAGGTGAAGCGGGGCTGAGGGTGGAGGCCCGTGGGCAGCTGTCCAGGTCGCAGAGGACTGCGCTGAGGCCGCGGCCTGCAGGCATCCAGGCTCCCACGCCCGTCCACGGCTTACTATGGCCCAGGGACCCCTCGGTGACAGCAGTGAGCCCCACCCCCCCCGACACAGGCACACACATGTGCACCAACACGCAGAACACACAGGACCCCCTGGGCACTATGCACACCGGCCCCATCTTGCTTGTTGCTACTTGGGAGCGGGCGCAGACGTGTGGATTCAGTAACAGCAGGACAGAAGGGATGAACTAGGTGAGGTCGCAGAGCTCTCCCCACCTGCCCAGAGCAGCCCCTGGTAGGGAGTAGGAGCACAGGGGGGCCAGGGCTGCCCACTGGACCCTGCGGTCACACCAGGGACCTGGGCAGTCAAGACTCTCAAGCAGGAGGTGACACCACCTGCTGGTTTCAGAAAGACACCAGCTTATCATGCAACAAGGGGGCAGATGGGGCAAGAAGGAAGCAGAAAGTGGCCCAGATGCTCTTTCAAGGGTTTGAGGCTTCAGTAAGAGAAGTGGCTGGAGGCTGGGACGGGGACGTGGGAGGATTCGGGACACAGTGCAGGCACAGGGTTGGGGTCTCCGCTGATGGACGGGCAAGGGAGGAAGAGGGTGAGGGGCCCACGGAGCCAGGGGCTGGGGTGTGCAGGCCGCGAGGAGCAGGACCAGGACCACAGCCCAGGCCGCGTTACCCTGCCCCGCGCCCCAGCCCCGCCAGCAGCACTGCAGCTGCTCCCACAGCGGTGGGACCCTTCCTTGAAAACAAACCCTCCGTGGCAGCCCTGGATGGAGCCCCACGCCGAGCCCCAGTGGTCCTTACTGTGTGTGGTCATTGGCTTCCCAGGCCTCCAGGATCCTCTGGACCAGGCAACACTTCTGGAACAGCTGGCAGACAGGCGGCATGAGTCAGGGCCAGCAGGGCTGCACACTCCCCTCCACCCACCCCTGAGTGGGCTTAGCAGGCAGCAAGCTCACACATCAGCCCCAAGTTCGCTGTGGGCAGTGACAGCATTACAGCCCAGCCCTGTGGTCCCCATCCGACACCCAGGCCGGCGCTGCTCAGGGTCGTCCACATGGAGACGGGGGTCAAGTCAGGACATTCTCATTCCCCGCAGTCTCCTGGCCGGTCGTGTACTCCCCCTTGGGCCACTCTACTGCCTTCTCTGTCCAGGAGGAAGGCCAGCGGCCCCAGGGCTCACTTGCTTCCAGGCCCTCACCACAGGCAGCTTCCCGCACCTGGAGTGTTTGTTCCGGGCCCCAAATCACATGCCCACCCGCGTGTGGCCTCACCCTCTGAGTGAGGGTCCCTTGCTGGCCTGCATGGCCGCCGCACACGCCCAGCCCCTGTGGCTCTCAGCACTGAAACCGCCCGCTCCGGGCCATGTACCCCCTTGGCTGTGTTCCGGCTCAGGCCTGCAGGTGCGGCCCTTCACGACCCTCTCCCAGGCCTCTGACCAGAGACCTAGGGGCCCCGTGGCCAAGCCCCTCCTGTCTGAGCCTTGCAGCCACCTGGGGGTGGGGGGCAGAGCTGACCCCCAGGGCCCCGCATGCAAAGGTGGGCTCCTCGGCTTGGGGACCGTCTGTGCCACGTGCTCCACCCACGTGCTGCTTCCTTCTTCCTTCCTTAGCGAACACCCACTACGGCCGACTCCCTGCCGGCCCCGCGCGGCCGCTCAGGATGCCTCTTGCTCGCGGCCCCGGGAAGGGCAGCCCCAGGCGGTCTCCGCACGGTGTGCTCGGGTGAGCGGGAAAGCGTCAGGGAAGAGGCGGGCCGTGCAGGGCACCCACACTTTCCAGAGGCTCAAAATCCCAGAAAGTCTTCTTGTGAGAACTGGCCACGTTCACGCCTCCCCTGGCATTTTCCCGGCACGGCATTCACACGACGGGGCTGCTCGCCCTCACGGCCTGGAGAAGCCGACTCGGGGGCAGCAACGGGGCTTCTTCCACACCCCTCCCGGGCCCTCCACTCGAACAGCTCTGGGGCCCTGGCAAACAGGGACACCTTCCTGGTGACTTCCCGCCTCACAGGTGAAAGGAGAGCAGCGCACCCGTGTCACGGGAGGATTAGAGGAGAAAACACACGAGGGCCCAAAGCAACGCTAACGTCCCTATGGTCTGGGTGGGGTTCAGCACACGCAGCAGCACACAGGATGCACAGGACACGCAGTGACACACAGGACATGCAGGACACAGCTACACGCGTGACACTGGCTGGACTTACGTGGGTCACCATCGTGCTCTCGGGGCGGCTGGCGGCAGGTTGGGGGGTCTCTGGGTCCCCGCTGGAGGGTGGAGGCTCCACCCCGCCCTCAGGTCCACTGGCCACAGCCCTGTCCTCCTGGGCAGCGTGGGACAGGATGGCGGCTATGCACAGCTCCACTTGCAAGTGCAGGAAGTTATTCCAGGCGTACTTAACAAACAGGTCCTGGGGAGACAGAGGGTGAGGGAAGCCCCGTGTCCTGCAGACTGAACGTGAGGGGCCCTGCTGCCCTGCCCACCTCCCCATGCTGTGTCCTGACGTCCGGGCGGCCACGGGCCTTCCATCTCCATCCAGCTCCGTAATCTCTGCTCATATGACCGCTTCCTATGGTTTCTTTATCCTCTGTCCTAGGTTAGAAGCTTCACCCGCAGACCCTCAACCTCCCTCCTTCTCCAGTGCATCTTTACAAGGCTGTACGTTTCCCTGTAAAATCCACCTCAGCTACACTCTACACATTTTGCTATGTAGTATTTTTATCGTCTTTCCTTTATGATTTTATCTTTGACCCACAAGTTACTGGGAGTGGGTTCAATTCTCCAACCCCTGGGGATCCTATTCAGGAGGGCCATGGAATCAGGAGGCGCACACATGGACACTCCCCAAGGGAGCCCGAAGGGGCCCAAACAGAAGCTCCCAGGCGGACGCCCCCAAGGAGGCTGCATCCCCCCTCTCCCATGGCCTTTTCCAGACCTGCCCCCGAGGTGAGCAGGGTGGCACCAGCAGGGAGGCGGGACAAGCACACCTACCACGTCCGCAGGGGCACCTCACACCCAGCAGGGGCCACAGCTGCCTGCACCCTACACCCTCTGCTGCCTACATGGAAGGAAGTGGGGTGTGCAGGATGGGGAGACGGGGCTGGGGAAAGGGGTGTAGACTCCAGCCCAGGATATAAGTCTGGACCCTTCTTTCCCACTAGGGAGTGGGGAGCTGGATAAGGAAGGAGGCCCGTCTGCCTGACACAGCTCTCCTCCCCCACAGAAACACAGTCTCCAGTCTCGGCTTCACCTTCTCTGCCTGTGTGACTTTGGGTGACACTGGAGGTGGCTTCATCCATGCTGCCTCGTCTTCAACAGTGAGACCCACCTCCCAATAAAGAAACGCCCATACCAGTTGCCTCAGGCAAAACAACCAACAGGGAGGGAACCCAGCCCCACCCATCAACAGTCAAGTGGATTAAAGTGTTACGGAGCTCTGTCCGCCACGGCAACAGTCAGCTCTACCCACCACCAGAGCCTCCCATCAAGCCTCTCAGATAGCCTCAACCACCAGAGGGCAGACAGCAGCAGCAAGAAAAACTACCATCCTGCAGCCTGTGGACCAAAAACCACAGTTACAGAAAGATAGAGAAGATGAAAAGGCAGAGGGCTATGTACCAGATGAAGGAACAAGAAAAAAACCCCAGAAAAACAACTAAATGAAGTGGAGATAGGCAACCTTCCAGAAAAAGAATTCAGAATAATGATAGTGAAGATGATCCAGGACCTCGGAATAAGAATGGAGGCAAAGCTCGAGAAGATGCAAGAAGTGTTTAACAAAGACCTAGAAGAATTAAAGAACAAACAAACAGAGATGACCAATACAATAACTGAAATGAAAACTACACTAGAAGAAATCAATAGCAGAATAACTGAGGCAGAAGAAGGGATAAGTGACCTGGAAGACAGAATGGTGGAATTCACTGCTGCGGAACAGACTAAAGAAAAAAGAATGAAAAGAAATGAAGACAGCCTAAGAGACCTCTGGGACAACATTAAACGCAACAACATTCGCATTATAGGGGTCCCAGAAGGTGAAGAGAGAGAGAAAGGACCAGAGAAAATATTTGAAGAGATTATAGTCGAAAACTTCCCTAACATGGGAAAGGAAACAGCCACCCAAGTCCAGGAAGTGCAGAGAGTCCCATACAGGATAAACCCAAGGAGAAACACGCCGAGACACATAGTAACCAAATTGGCAAAAATTAAAGACAAAGAAAAATTATTGAAAGCAGCAAGGGAAAAACGACAAATAACATACAAGGGAATTCCCATGAGGTCAACAGCTGATTTCTCAACAGAAACTCTACAAGCCAGAAGGGAGTGGCATGATATACTTAAAGTGATGAAAGGGAAGAACCTACAGCCAAGATTACTCTACCCGGCAAGGATCTCATTCAGATTTGATGGAGAAATCAAAAGCTTTACAGACAAGCAAAAGCTAAGAGAATTCAGCACCACCAAACCAGCTCTACCAACAAATGCTAAAGGAACTTCTCTAAGTGAGAAACACAAGAGAACAAAAGGACCTACAAAAACAAACCCAAAACAATTAAGAAAATGGTCATAGGAACATACATATCGATAATTACCTTAACGTGAATGGATTAAATTTTCCAACCAAAAGACACAGGCTTGCTGAATGGATACAAAACCAAGACCCACATATATGCTGTCTACAAGAGACCCGCTTCAGACCTAGGGACACATACAGACTGAAAGTGAGGGGATGGAAAAAGATATTCCATGCAAATGGAAATCAAAAGAAAGCTGGAGTAGCTATACTCATATCAGATAAAATAGACTTTAAAATAAAGAACGTTACAAGAGACAAGGAAGGACACTACATAATGATCAAGGGATCAATCCAAGAAGAAGATATAACAATTATAAATATATATGCACCCAACATAGGAGCACCTCAATACATAAGGCAACTGCTAACAGCTATAAAAGAGGAAATCGACAGTAACACAATAACAGTGGGGGACTTTAACACCTCACTTACACCAATGGACAGATCATCCAAAATGAAAATAAATAAGGAAAGAGAAGCTTTAAATGACACAATAGACCAGATAGATTTAATTGATATTTATAGCACATTCTATCCAAAAACAGATTACACTTTCTTCTCAAGTGCGCACGTAACATTCTCCAGGATAGATCACATCTTGGGTCACAAATCAAGCCTCAGTAAATTTAAGAAAACTGACATCGTATCAAGCATCTTTTCTGACCACAACGCTATAGATTAGAAATCAATTACAGGGAAAAAAAACGTAAAAAACACAAACACATGGAGGCTAAACAATACGTTACTAAATAACCAAGAGATCATTGAAGAAATAGAGGAAATCAAAAAATACCTGGAGACAAATGACAATGGAAACACGACTATCCAAAACCTATGGGATGCAGCAAACGCAGTTCTAAGAGGGAAGTTTATAGCTATACAAGCCTACCTCAAGAAACAAGAAAAATTTCAAGTAAACAACCTAACCTTACACCTAAAGGAACTAGAGAAAGAAGAACAAACAAAACCCAAAGTTAGCAGAAGGAAAGAAATCATAAAGATCAGAGCGGAAATAAATGAAATAGAAACAAAGAAAACAATAGCAAAGATCAATAAAACTAAAAGCTGGTTCTATGAGAAGATAAACAAAATTGATAAGCCATTAGCCAGACTCATTAAGAAAAAGAGGGAGAGGACTCAAATCAATAAAATTAGAAATGAAAAAGGAGAAGTTACAACAGACACCAAAGAAATACAAAGCATCCTAAGAGACTATTACAAGCAACTCTATGCCAATAAAATGGACAACCTGGAAGAAATGGACAAATTCTTAGAAAGGTATAACCTTCCAAGACTGAACCAGGAAGAAATAGAAAATATAAACAGAATTACTTTCAGTTTTAAGTAGTGAAATTGAAACTGTGATTTTAAATCTTCCAACAAACAAAAAGATGGCTTCACAGGTAAATTCTATCAAACATTTAGAGAAGAGCTAACACCCATCCTTCTCAAACTCTTCCAAAAAATTGCAAAGGAAGGAACACTCCCAAACTCATTCTATGAGGCCACCATCACCCTGATACCAAAACCAGACAAAGACACTACAAAAAAAGAAAATTACAGACCAATATCACTGATGAATATCGATGCAAAACTCCTCAACAGAATACTAGCAAACAGAATCCAACCACACATTAAAAGGATCATACACCATGATCAAGTGGGATTTATCCCAGGGATGCAAGGATTCTTCGATATACGCACTCAATCAACGTGATACACCATATTAACAAATTGAAGAATAAAAACCATATGATCATCTCAATAGATGCAGAAAAAGCTTTTGACAAAATTCAACACCCATTTATGATAAAAACTCTCCAGAAAATGGGCAGAGAGGGAACCTACCTCAACCTAATAAAGGCCACATACGACAAACCCACAGCAAACGTCATTCTCAATGGTGAAAAACTGAAAGCATTTCCTCTAAGATCAGGAACAAGACAAGGATTTCCACTCTCACCACTATTACTCAACATAGCTTTGGAAGTCCTAGCCATGGCAATCAGAGAAGAAAAAGAAATAAGAGGAACACAAATTGGAAAAGAAGAAGTAAAACTGTCACTGTTTGCGGATGACATGATACTATACATAGAGAATCCTAAAGACGTCACCAGAAAACTACTACAGCTAATCAATGAATTTGGTAAAGTTGCAAGATACAAAATTAATGCACAGAAGCCTCTTGCACCCCTATACACTAACAACAAAAGATCAGAAAGAGAAATTAAGGAAACAATCCCATTCAGCACTGCAACAAAAAGAATAAAATACCTAGGAATAAACCGACGTGAGAAGGTAAAAGACCTGTACTCAGAAAACTATAAGACACTGGTGAAAGAAATCAAAGATAACACAAACTGATGGAGAGATATACCATGTTCTTGGATTGGAAGAACCAATACTGTGAAAATGACCATAGTACCCAAAGCAATCTACAGATCCAATGCAATCCCTATCAAATTACCAATGGCACTTTTTACAGAAGTAGAACAAAAAATCTTAAAATTAGTATGGAGGCACAAAAGACCCCGAATAGCCAAGGCAGTCTTGAGGGAAAAAAACGGAGCGGAGGAATCAGACGCCCTGATTTCAGACTATATTACAAAGCTACAGTAATCAAGACAGTATGGTACTGGCACAAAAACAGAAATACAGATCATGGAACAGGATAGAAAGCCCAGAGATAAACCCACACACGTATGGTCAACTGATCTATGACAAAGGAAGCAAGGATATACAATGGAGAAAAGACAGTCTCTTCAATAAGTGGTGCTGGCAAAACTGGACAGCTACATATAAAGACTGAAATTAGAACACTCCCTAACACCATACACAAAAATAAACCCCAAATGGATTAGAGTCCTAAATGTAAGACTGGACACTATAAAACTCTTAGAGGAAAACATAGGAAGAACACTCTTTGACACAAATTACAGCAAGATCTTTTTTGATCCACCTCCTAGAGTAATGGAAATAGAAACAAAAATAAACAAATGGGACCTAATGAAACTTAAAAGCTTTTGCAAAGCAAAGGAAACTACAAACAAACAAGACGAAAAACAACCCTCAGAATGGGAGAAAATATTTGCAAACGAATCAACAGACAAAGGATTAATCTCCAAAATATATAAACAGCTCATGCAGCTCAATATTAAAATAACAAAGAACCCAATCCAAAAATGGGCAGAAGACCTAAATAGACATTTCTCCAAAGAGGACATACAGATGGCCAAGAAGCACATGAAAAGCTGCTCAACATCACTAATTATTAGAGAAATGCAAATCAAAACTACAATGAGGTATCACCTCTCACCAGTTAGAATGGGCATCATCAGAAAATCTACAAACAACAAATGCTGGAGAGGGTGTGGAGAAAAGGGAACCCTCTTGCACTGTTGGTGGGAATGTAAATTGATACAGCCACTATGGAGAACAGTATAGAGGTTCCTTAAAAAACTAAAAGTAGAATTACCATATGACCCAGCAATCCCACTACTGGGCATATACCCCGAGAAAACCATAATTCAAAAAGACACATGCACCTCAATGTTCACTGCAGCACTATTTACAATTGCCAGGTCACGGAAGCAACCTAAATGCCCGTCGACAGACGAATGGATAAAGAAGATGTGAAAAAAATAAATAAATAAATAAATTAAATTAAATAAAAAAAAAAAAAAAGAAGATGTGGTACATATATTCAATGGAATATTACTCAGCCATAGAAAGGAACGAAGCTGGGTCATTTGTAGAGACATGGATGAATCTAGAGACTGTCATACAGAGTGAAGTACGTCAGAAAGAGAAAAACAAATATTGTATAGTAACGCATATATGTGGAACCTAGAAAAATGGTACAGATGAACCACTTTGCAGGGCAGAAATAGAGACACAGATGTAGAGAACAAACGTATGGACACCAAGGGGGGGAAACGGGGGTGGGGGGGTGGGGGGCGGGGTGTGGTGGGATGAATTGGGAGATTGGGATTGACATGTATACACTGATGTGTATAAAATGGATAACTAATAAGAACCTGCTTATAATAAAATAAAATAAAATTCAAAAAAATAAAATAAAAGGCATCTAAATTGGAAAGGAAGAAATAAAATTATCTCTGTTCACAGACGATATAATCTTTTTTTTTTTTTTTTAAAGGTTTGTATTTTTTTTAAAATTTATTTATTTATGGCTGTGTTGGGTCTTCGTTTCTGTGCGAGGGCTTTCTCTAGTTGTGGCAAGCGGGGGCCACTCTTCATCACGGTGCGCGGGCCTCTCACTATCGCAGCCTCTCTTGTTGCGGAGCACAGGCTCCAGACGCGCAGGCTCAGTAATTATGGCTCACGGGCCCAGTTGCTCCGCGGCATGTGGGATCTTCCCAGACCAGGGCTCGAACCCGTGTCCCCTGCATTGGCAGGCAGATTCTCAACCACTGCGCCACCAGGGAAGCCCCAATACAATCTTATATGCAGAAAATTGTACAAATTCCACATAAACTGTTAGAGTTAATAAACAAATTCAGCGAAGTTCCAGGATACAAGATCAACACACAAAACTCTGTTGCATTTTTTCCCACTAACGATAAACAATCCTAAGAACTAAATCTTCACACATATGGTCAATTTATTTTCAACAAGGGTGCCAAGACAATTCAGTGGGTAAAGGATAGTGTTTTCAACAAAAGGTGCTGAAAGAAATAACAAGTGTTGGTGAGGATGGGCAGAAGAGAGGACCTTGTGCACTGGTTGTGGGAATGTAAACTGATGCAACCCCTGTGGAACACAGTGTGGACGTTCCTCAAAAAATTAAAAATAGAACAATCATATGATCCAACAATTCCATTCCTGAGTATTTACCCAAAGAATACAAAAACACTAATTTGAAAAGATATATGCCCCTCCATGTTCACTGCAGAATTATTTACAATAACCAAGATATGGAAATGACCTAAATGCCCATAAACAGACGAACGAATAAAGAAGATGTGGTACATACATACAATGGAATATCACTCAGCCATAAAAAAGAATGATATAATGCCATTTGCAGCAACATGGATGGACCTAGAGAGTATTATGCTAAATGAAGTAGGTCAGAAGGAGAAAGACAAATACCGTATAATTTCATCAATAAAAAACAAACAAAATTAACAAACCAAACAAAAACAAACATGTAGATACAGAGTAGTGGTTACCAGTGGTAAGGGGCAGGGTAGAGAGGAGGACGAAATGGGTAAAGGGGATCAGCTGTATGGTGACAGATGGAAACTAAATCTTTGGTGGTGAGCATGCAATAGGGTATACAGAAGTAGAAATATAACCTACGCACGAAACTTACATTCAAAAAACAAAACAAAACAAATGGTGCTGTGATATCCACATGCAAAAGAATGAAGTTGGACCCTTACCTTACACTGCATACATATACAAACTCAAAATGGACCAAAGACCCGAAAGAGCTAAAACTATAAAGTACTTAGAAGAAAACACAGGGGGAAAGCTGCATGACAGTGGATTTGGCAATGATTTCTTAGGTATAGGTATGACACCCAATGCACAAGCAACAAAAGAAAAAAAACAGATAAACTTGGGACTTCCCTGGTGGCACAGTGGTTAAGAATCCGCCTGCCAACGCAGGGGACATGGGTTTGAGCCCTGGTCCAGGAAGATCCCACATGCCGCAGAGCAACTAAGCCTGTGCGCCACAACTACTGAGCCTGCGCTCTAGAGCCCACGAGTCATAACTACTGGAGCCTGCACGCCTAGAGCCCGTGCTCCACAACAAGAGAAGCCACTGCAATGAGAAGCCCACGCATCACAACGAAGAGCAGGCCCCGCTCACTGCTACTTAAAGAAAGCCCACACACAGCAACAAAGACCCAACGCAGCCAAAAATAAATAAAATAATTAATTAAAAAAAAGAAAAAAACAGATGAACTGGACTTCATCAAAATGAAAACCTTTTGTGCATCAGAGGACACCATCAAGAGAATAAAAAGACAACTCACAGAATGGGAGAAAATATTTGCAAATCATGTATCTAGGCGCTTAATATCCAGAATATACAAAGAACTCCTTCAATTCAACAACAACAACAAAACAAACAACCCAATTCAAAAATGGGCAGAGGACTTGAACAGACAGTTCTCCAAAGAAGATACACAAATGGCCAGCAAAAGCACATGAAAAAATGCTCAGCATCACTAATCATTAAGGAAACGCAAATCAAAACACTGTGAGATACCACCTCAGACCCATCTGGATGGCTATTATCAAAAAAATGGAAAATACGTGTTAGTGAAGAAATTGGAACCCTCATACATTGCTGGTGCGAATGTAAAACAGTGTACCCACTGGGGAAAACAGTGTGTGGGTGCCTCAAAAAGTCGAACATAGAATTACTATATGACCCATCAATTCCACTTCTAGGTATGTAGTCAGAAGAAGTGAAAGCAGGGGCTGAAACAGATATTTGTACATCCATGTTTATAGCAGCATTATTAAAAATAGCCAAAATGTGGAAGCAACCCAACTGTCCACCAACGTATGAATGGATAAACAAAACGTAGTATATCCATACAATGAAATATCATTCAGCCTTAAAAAGGAAAGAAATTGTGACACATGCTACCACATGGATGAACATTATACTAAGTGAAATAAGCCAGACAGAAAAGGCCAAACACTGTTTGATTCCCCTTACATAGGAATCCCTGGAATAGTCGGGTCCACAGAGACAGAAAGCAGAAGGGTGGGTGCCCGGGCTGGGGACTGGCGGGGGGAAGAGGACCGAGCATTTAATGCTCAGAGCTGGAGAAGATGAGCAAGTCCTGGAAACAGTGGTAATGGTTATACAACAATGTGAACGTTGAACCAGACGCTTGTAAGTTATTAAAATGGTGTATTTCGTGTTACATATATTTTGCCACAATAAATGAAAAGCAGAAAGGGGGAGTGGGAGAGAGAGAACTTTCTCGGAGAAGAGGAAAGGAAACGAGGTCTTTCCTAGTCGCCCTCTGACCCACATCCAGGTTCTACAGTCACAGCAGAGCCCAGTGACTTCCAAATGCTGAAAGGACTCCTGAGGCAGGCAGTCCTTCAGGCCCAGGTCCAAGGCAGCTCCTGGGATTGAGACTTAAATTTAAGGATATTTCAGCTTCCTGGGAGCAGAGGCCCAAGGGCAAGGCTGAGGAGAAGGCTGGGGATGCATCAGCCGGGTGCACAGCTTGGGTGAGGTCCCCTCCCTGTCAGCACCGCCCTGTGGTCACTGCCTGCAGACCCTCCCTCAGACGCCCAGGGCATGCTCACCAGAGGAGCTCCCCACAGGCTCTGCCTTTACTGTGGGGACGAGGAGCAGCTCTTTAGGGCGTTTTAGGCTGAAGAGCTACAAAGTTCTCCACTAAGGCAGAAATCAGAAAGGGGAGGGACCATATTACCCGCCCCCTCTGCTTCCAGGGCAGCCCTGCATGAGCCTACGCGGAGGCGGGTCCCAGCGTTGCTCAGTGCGCCTCACCAGCGACCTGGCGTCAAGCCTTGGGGGGCAGGATGCAGTCTTTGCACAGACTGTGCCTGTCCCAGGACCGAACCAGAGCCTCCCTTCGGGCAGGCCTTCACCGGGGTGCTGAGGTCCGGCTGCCCAGCCCCGAGGCCCCAGGCCGGGCAGGTGTCCGCTCACCAGCAGCAAGCCCATGGTGTTGAGCCGGCAGAGCTCCTGGTTGATGCTGGGCGTGTGCGTGTGCAGCAGGGCGGCCACGAGGCGAGCTCCGTGCAGGCGGGCGTTACCCAGGGGCTCCTCCAGCACGCCAATGGTGGTCAGGATCGCCGCTTTCTGCAAACACAAAAGGACTGCCCAGTTAGAGCCCTGCGACCAGTGTGATCACCACCCATGTGTGGGCTTCCCTTTGACCTGGCCCTGCTCAAAGGGCCAGGGCCGCTGTTGCATGACGTGGCCCAGCCGGGAGGGGTCCTCAAGGCAACGCGGTCTGCGGGAGGAAACGAGGGGTCAGTCGGGTTAAGAGCCCCACCGCTCCCCTCAGGCCTCACAAGAGTGACTGAGGGTGGGCCGCTGCTCCTGGGTGCCTAGGGCACTCTGGTCTCAGCCTGCCAGCCGAAGGGACGTGACCTCAGCGTACAAGACAGAGGAGACTGATGACAAGGCTGGCCTCGTGAGATGGGGTGATCCCATACACGGAGCACAGTGCGTCTACCTTTTCATTAGCAGAATGTTCCAGAATCCCTGACTTCATGAGTCCTCCTTTCTAGCGGGGAAGGCAGACCACAAGCAAGCTGATAAATGTAAGAAACAGTATGGTAGACCACGGCGGATGCCAAGGAGAGGCACCAGGAGAGGCAAAGGGGCTGTGCCCGGGGCACTGAGGTGGAGAGGGACTGGGTCTTCCTCACCGTGACCACCGCCGCTCAGCTGAGCAAAGGGTCTCCCCTGGGACCCCTTGACCCCTTGGCTGGGTGCCCCCAACTCAAGAGTCCGGTTCTCCAGTGCACTCTGGCTCTCGGACACCCCCCCTGTCAGAAGGCAGGAGTTGCCTGGGGGGGTGGCGAACCGTCCAACTCCCCAAAGAGAAGATGGACACTCGGCAGATGGGGTCTGAGTGCGCTTGTCATCCTGGGCGACGAGTGGGGTCCTTGCCTTGTAAGCGACCCAGCCCACGCGGTCTCCTGAGCCCCCCCTTTGCTCAGAGCACCTACCTTTGGCGGGCTGAGCAGAAGCTGGTGGAAGTCCTTCAGCCGTGGCTCGATGCCACGCAGGACGCCGGAGCTGACGGCACACAGCCTGTCCAGTCCCTGAGAGCAGGAGTCCAGCAAGCCCTCCATCCTGTGGACCAGAGGCAGCTGGACACGGGGACACTGGTCCCATCACACCACACCCCCTACCGACATGCCCACTTGTTGCCTCCAGGGAGGCTGCTGACCGTATGGGGGTGGGGGCCGTGCCCAGGTGATGGCCCTGACGGGCTGTGGGCGTCACACCCCCGAACCAGCTCTGCTCCCTCCTCCCGCCTTGAAAACCTTCACTGTCGGCCCCACTCCTCGGCTGAGAAACACACAGGACTGGCCATAAAAGGATAAAAAGGGCCACATGAAAGGATAAAAAAGCAAAGAGAATGAACTGGCTCGTCTGTTTTCTGCATTGTCACGCTGTCCCTGCATCGCAGGCGAGGCCCTCACCAGAGTCCCCACTTCCTGCGGGAAGGGCCCAGCCTTCCTGGGCTCATAAAGATGAATAAGCAATATTCTGGTTTCTAACTAGAGAAAACGATGATAACATCATAATTCTATTTTTAGGTAATAAACTAATAAATATGTATTAGGTACCAGAGTGAGAGAAAGAAACTGCTAATAATCTCACCAAGATTAAGTCAATTTCTTGTTATTTCCTGGTTGTTCTTTTTCTTTAAAAAAACAGCACAGGCTATCAGTGCTGGGGGCTACAGTGAAGCTCCTTCCAGAGCGAGGGCACGAGGGAACTGCAGCCTCCTTGGGAGTCAGACCACCAGCACGGCATGTGACAGGACAGAGCAGACAGAAGTGCACACGCACACGCACATGCACACGTGCGTGCGCGCGCACACACACACGCATACATATACACACACACACATACACACATATAGACACACACACACACACACACACACGTGCTCGGGGTACTCATCGGGACAGTCCTTGGGGAAGCCCACTGGCCGTGCCTGTTCTGCACACACGTCTATAAACACTCCACAAGCTGGCGACAGGGGGTGCCTTTGGGCTGAGGTGGGAATGTGATTGATGGCGAAGGTCAAAGGGGACTTCACAGCCGTAAAGTTTATCTTTTCAACGAGGAGAATCTATCCCCGTGATTACTTGCATCATCAGAAACACTAAAAACACAAACAGCACACCCGGCCAGCCCCCTGGGCCTCGTGGCACTGAGGTGGCAGCACTCTCCCTCTCGCGAGACACTCACCCCGCCCGCCTGGGCTCAAGCAAGCTCAGTAACACCTGGGTCCCGCTGACGAGGCAGAGCTCGGTCTGGGCTCCGTCAAACATGTTCCTCAGCAGCTGCTCCACGCAGCCCTGCCTGCCAGACACGCGCAAGGTCACTGCCTGGCGGAAGGGGCTGCCCGTCGAAGGAGCAGCGCCCTGCCTCCCGGAGAGGCCCCGCTCGGGGCTCAGGCCACGCACCCAGGGTTTTTAGGACACGGCTGCCCTGGGGGCCCGCGCTCTCTGAACCTGCCAGGAGACACGTCCCGTGAGAAAGAGGCCCATCAAGTTAGCTCTGGATCGGGGCAAGTTCCTCAGAAACGATCAGAGGAGGTGGCGGTGCCCCTGGCCCCCAGCCCAGGCCCCCCAGCGCCGCAGCCCACACTCACGACTCCAGCACCGTGAGGAGGGGGTCTGGCTCTGGAGCCTCCTGCAGCTGGCTGCCCTGCTCCCTGCCCAGCCTGACGATGTCGCAGAGCGTCTGAGAAGCGTTGGACTGCCTCTGAAAAGACAGGGACGAAGAGCTGCCTTCAGGGCCAGCCTGCCGCATGGTCAGAGCGGCTCCTGTGGCGGGTCCACTGAGGCGCTGGACTCGAAGCCGGTTCGTCTCAGAGACGCCTGGCCTGCCTCTCACCACAGGGCGCAGATCTGGCCGCGCCCCAAGAGCTCCCACGGGGCCTCGACGGTCGAGCACGCCACGCAGACACCGCTCTACCCTCAGACAGACACCGCGAGTGTGCCCGTGGTACTGACACAACAAGTGGCTATTAATACACAGGGTGGGTCCTGTGAGCTCATGAAAACAGGACAGTTGCTACAGAGAAAATAAAGGACTCAACTCTTCTAGAGAAACGTTAAGCCCACACAAATTCAGAATCTCCGATTCGGCGCGTTTGCCCACCACGTGGGGGCAAGTCTGTGGAGCAGGTGAACAGGGTCAGAGAGAGACTCAGGCGCCGGCTCGGCGCAGGGAGCACCTCACAGGCACCTTGGCGTGCACGCCACGGGAAACGGAGCGGAAGGAAGCGCTTCGTGCCTGTTTCAGGCAAGACTGAAAGCAGCCAGGTCGCCTCCGCGGCCTCCCAGCTGCCTCGGGGACTGGGAAGGGGCCAGTCAGCTCACAGCGTTCACACTGGTGGAGGGGCGTCTCCCTTCCCCGATGTGGAGCACAGACACCCTTGCCCGGCTGCCTGGCCAGGCCCGGGGGCCAAAAGAGCCCCAAACAGCACAGCCAGGCAGCAGCAAAGGCTCAGACACGAGTCAGCACCACCGTTCTCCAAAGTGCTGAGGAGACCATGCGTGTGCAGTTGTCACGTGTAGGAAAAGGCCTATCGGGATATACCCCACACTCTCAACAGTGATACCGCAAGGAGCGGGCAGGGGCTGAGAGAAGGAGCCCCACTGCCACCCCACTCGCTCCCTCCGGAGCGCACGCCCCTGCAGACCCATCTCCTCGAGCGCAGGCTGGAACCAGCACTCACGGGCGCGGGATGCCGCCAGCGAGGACTGTCACCTGCAGGCCAGGTGCCTGCCCCAGAGGAGGCAGCAGCAGGCTGCGAGCCGCCCTGCGGAGAGGCCCGGGGGGGCGTGGGGCCAAGGGCAGCCTCAGCCAGTAGCCCTCAGGAAGCTGAGTCCTGGCACTTCCCTGGTGGTCCGTCCAGTGGTTAACTCTGTGTTTCCAACGCAAGGGGCATGGGTAGGGGGTGTGGGTTCGATCCCTCGTCGGGGAACTAAGATTCCACATGCCACAGAGCCAAGAAAGAAAGGAAGAAAGGAAGAAAGGAAGGAAGGAAGGAAGGAAGGAAGGAAGGAAGGAAGGAAGGAAGGAAGGAAGGAAGGAAGGAAGGAAGGAAGGAAGGAAGGAAGGAAGGAAGGAAGGAAGGAAGGAAGGAAAGAAAGAAAGAAAGAAAGAAAGAAAGAAAGAAAGAAAGAAATAAGGAACCGAGTCCTGCAGAGCCACCGGTGACCCTGGGGGTGGACCCTCCCCTCGTTGAGCCCTGAGGTAACCACAGTCTTGTGAGAGACCCTGGGCAGAGGACCCGTGACCCCTGGCCCATAAAAATTGAGATAAAAAATACTTACTGTTATAAGCAACTAAGTTTTGGGGTCATCTGTTACTCAGCCATAGATAACTAATACAATTCTATTCAGATTGTTTTTTTATAATATGTATGTACTATATTTTAGGAAAAAAAAGTCTAGAAGTCAGTGCTTGATTAAAGGAAGAAGAGCGTCTGAGGAAGGGAGGGACTTGCCCCTCAGACAGCAGTGGAGAGCGCTCTCCGCCAGCCCGGAGCGAGGGGCCCCTGCTCAAAGGTGGGGTCCACGAGCCCCATACTCACATCTTCATCCTGACTCGGATGGATCAATTCCACGAGCCTCTGGATGATCTTCTCTTCATTAAGCCACTGAAAGGGAAAAGAAGGCCTGTAAGTGACTCTGCTCACACCTGACGAAGTGGAAGGAAAGTCCTTCAGTGCAACAGAAATCCACGCACCAGGTTCTGGCACAGAGATGCTTCACCCAACACGTGCGTCCACCCAGACCCAGAAAGCACAAGCAGTGGCCGAATTCTGGAGTGACCCAAAGATTACAAAGGAGGGCATCCCCTTCCACACGCCCTAATGGTTCAGACTCTTAAACACACGCGAGCTCTATTTTCAGGACGTCTCCAAAGCGGAGCCTGGAGCCACCCGCGCTGGCGGGGCTCTCCCAGCACACAGCCCAGCTGCTCCCTGCAGCACCCGGGCCTTTCCAGGTCAGTCCGGCTCCTCCACGCACTTCCTTATCCAAAAACGGGCCCAACGTAGTCAGGGCAGGCTTCCCACTAACGTTCGGCAACGGCTGACGTTCGCGCTGCTCTCACTGTGCCACATCAGCTACGATGATTAATTCTCAGCGCACGGCTGCTCCATAATGAAGCGAGTTCTGAATCTAAGAGTGACAACACTGTCACCTAATTCCAGGAGCTGGAAAACTGTCAAGAAGGACCAATGGTTCACTTATTCTGTTTTGAGCTGCATTACAAGCAAAACCTGCCGAACAGCAGCAAACAGTTTGTCCAGCACTGATTTCCTGGGCTTCTCTGGGTTGAGCATCCCCTTTTCTGGGAAAGCCCTCAGGGAGCTGCGGACAGCCCCTCTCGCTGTGAATACCGTCAGGACAGACACAGGCACACGCTCCAGGACAAACAACAGGCCAACTCTGGTCTTCGAAACTTCTCCGCATGGAATCCTCTTCGGCGACTGTTTCCTCTCGGGCACGTGCTCGGGCACAGGACCAGCGCCCACTGGAGACCTAGCAGCCCTGGGGGTGGGGCACAAGTGAGGAAGCCTACTTCTGTTCTCTGCTACTGAATGGACTGAGGCAGGAAAAGAGAAAAGGTGCAGACGCCAGGCCCAGTCTCAAATACAAGCCTTGACTAGAACCCGTGAGGGGTTCTCATCCGGAGGGGAAGGTCCTGCTGGGTGGAAAGCTGGGGTGCTGGGCACCCCGGTGCTGCTTCACCAGCTCCAGCCTCCTTGTACCAGGCACTTACTCCACACTCGGAGAATGTGCAGAACCCACGCAGACGGGGAGGGGCTCCAGGGAGGAGGGGGCCCACACACTCACATGCAGGACCTCCTGCCGGAGCCTGGCGGGCTCTACGCAGCTGACCAGGCGCAGCAGCAGGTCCATGAGGGCCGAGGTGCCGATGTGCTTCAACACCAGGCTGATGAACTTGTCCTTCTTCCTCAAGAACACTATCACCTGCAACCAGACAGCCCCTGAGAGGTGAGCAGGGCAGACCCTGACCACCAGGAGATGCTGCCCCCAAGAACTGCCACGGGGAAGATTCACTTTCAACAACAGTGAGCAGAAACAGTGGAAAGACGTGGAAGGAGTTGTAAGAAATCCCCCCCGCGCCGCCCCCCAGCAGTGACTGGCCGAGACCTGAACGCAGGCGAGTCCATGAGGCGGCGGGGGCCTGAGAGGACCCCGGGCTGGCGGAGTTCGCCGCACACCGAGACCGGGCACCAATGCAGCCCCAGCACCCGAGTGAGATGGCGCAGCAACCGCTCCACACGCACCAGCTCAAGTCTTCCCAGCAGAAATGACCAGTGCAGACGGAGCTGAGCCTGGGGTGGCCGTCAATGACAGCTCCCGGACAGGGGACACAGACCCGGAGAGCTGACAGACCCCACAGGTGGCTGAAGGGAAAGGACTGAGGTTTCAGAAAAGCAGAGGCGGAGGGGTGCGGCTGGCTGGTGACCAGAGCCGACAAGACACAACGCAGCTGGCTGGCTGAGTGTGCAGTCACAGGGTGTGGTGCCTGAGCGCAGAGGGGTGGGAGAAGCCCAGGCAGAGGCCTTCTTGGCCACGTGTCGGCAAGCTCGGCTCAGCTGGCCACAGGGATGAGGTGCCTGCGAGTCCAGGCCACTGCACAGACCCAGGAGTCTACTGGGGGCAATGGGGACACGGAAGAGGCAAGGGATCCCAACCATACTCATGCCAGAAGTGAAGGGGAGGAGGGGAAGGAGGAGGAAGAGGGAGAAGAGAGGCAACAGGGGTGGGGAGGCGGGGGTGGGGTGGGGTGGGGTGGGGTGGGGGGGGAGGGGTGGTTCTTTGAAAAGCGTGATTAAACTCCTAGAAAGACTGAAAACAGCAGAGGAGGCTCCAGGGAACATCCCTACACACCCTACAGATATAAACACTATTACAAGAGGTTATCCGGAACAAGTTTATGCCAATTTCTGTAAATTTGGAAAAATGAAAAATTTCTTTGAAAAACTCACTTAAGTAAACTGACAAGAAGAAAGAGAAAATCTGGAGTTCTAGAGCGTCAAAAGAAACAAAATCTCTAATTAAAAGCCTCCCCATACAGAAGACTCCAGGCTCTAAAGGCTTTACTAGTGAATTCTATCAAACATTTAAAGAAAAATAACCCCAATCTTATGCAGGACTCTTCCAGGGAGCATAAAATGAGAGAATATGCCCCTTATCATTGTATGAGGACATAAAACCTTGATTCCAAAAACTTGATGTGGGCACTTTAAGAAAAGGAAATTATATAAGGACCTACTGTAGACCACAGGGAACTCTACTCAATACTCTGTAATGGCCTATAAGGGAAAAGAATCTAAAAAAGAGTGGATATGTGTATATGTATAATAGATTCACTTTGCTGTACACTTGAAACTAACACAACATTGTAAATCAATTATACCCCAATAAAAATTAAAACACAAAAAAGAAAAGGAAATTATAACCCAATCTCACCAATGGCCACAAATGCAAAAATTCTTTAAAAAAAAGCAATATGGGGGGCTTCCCTGGTGGCGCAGCGGTTGAGAATCTGCCTGCCAATGCAGGGGACACGGGTTCGAGCCCTGGTCTGGGAAGATCCCACATGCCGCGGAGCGACTAGGCCCGTGAGCCACAATTGCTGAGCCTGCGCCTCTGGAGCCTGTGCTCCGCAACAAGAGAGGCCGCGATAGTGAGAGGCCTGCGCACCGTGATGAAGAGCGGCCCCCACTTGCTGCAACTAGAGAAAGCCCTCGCACAGAAACGAAGACCCAACACAGCCATAAATAAATAAATAAATAAATAAATAAAATTAAAAAAAAAAAAAAAGAAGCAATATGAAAAAAAGCATAATATATCACAATCAAGTTGGGTATATTCCAGGAAATCAAGGCTGGTTTAACATTAGAAACCCGATCAGTGGAATTTACCTATTAACAGAATAGAGAAGAAAAATCATATGATGAACTCAACAGATACGGTAAAAACATTTCATACATTTCAACATTCATGTTATAAACTAAAAAGACTAGGAATAGTCTTATAAAAAAAAATCTACAAAAACTCCACAACAAACAACATACTTAATTGTAAAACAGTGAAAGCTTTTCCTCAGAGGCAATAAATAAAACAGAGGCCCACTATCACCACTTCAATTCAACAATGTATTAAAGGTTCCAGACAATGCAACAAGGCAAGAAAAAGAGACTAAAAGTGTAAGATTTATAAAGGACAAAATAAAATTGTCATTAATCACAGATGGTATGATCTTATACATAGATTTAAAAAAAGAATATAAGGAATTCCCTGGCAGTCCAGTGGTTACGACTCCATGCTTCCACTGCAGGGGGCATGGGTTTGATCCCTGGTGGGGAACTAAGATCCCACATGCCATGCGGCATGGTCAAAAATAAAAATTTAAAAAAAATTTAAAAAGAATTTAAATTATTAGAACAGCAGCTTTATTGATAATTTCCAAAAACTGGAATCGGCCCAGATGTCCTTCAACATGTGAATGGTTTAACAAACTGTGTTCCATCCACACCATGGAACACTACTCTGCAATAAAAGGGAATGCACTACTGATACATACAGCAACTTGGATGACTCTTCAGGGATGTATGCTAGGAAAAAAAAAGCCATAAGGCTATATGTTACATGATTTAATTTAAGTAACAGTTTGAAAAAACGAAATTTCTGAAATGAAACAGACTAGTGGTTGCCAGAGGTTAGGGATGGGTGAAGGGATAGAGGCCAGAGCAAGGTGGGAGTAGTTACAAAAGGGCAACACAAAGGATGCTTATGGTTTAAGAACCGTTCAGTATCTTGACTGATGGTGGAGACACGAACCTACACAAGTGATAAATTGTATTGAACTTAATACACATACACACACAAATGACTACAAGTAAAACGTCAGTGTCCTGGTTGTGATCTTCTGCTAGTATTTTACAAAATGTCACCACTGAAGGAAACCAGGCAAAGTGTACAAAAGATAGCTTTATATTATTTCATAAAACTGCATGTGAATCTACAATTATCTCAATAAAATTTTTCAATAAAAAAGACACTGCTTAGAATAACATGAAAATATCAACTACTTAAGGATAAACATAACGAAAAATATGTAAGACCGCTACCCAAAGAACTAGGTTACCGAGAGAAATTAAAGAAGCCCTAACTACTCAGCGTTTTGCTACAGCACAAAAGCAGCCATAGATAATATGTAAACAAATGGGAGCAGCTGTGTTTCAGTAAAGTTCCTTTTACAAAATAGGGGCAGGCTGGTTTTGGCCTGTGGGGCATCATTAGCCAACCCCAATCTATAGGAAATGCAAGCCTAATCAAAATTTCAGCGTGTTTTTCTGGGGAACAGGGGAGAATGTGGAAACTGACAAACTCACTCTAAAATTTGCTCATCCTAAAATAATGCAAAAGGCAAAGAACAGTAAAAACAACCTTGAAGAAAAACAAAGTGAGAGGGACTAATTCTACCGAACATCAAAACTTACAAAGCTACAGTAATTAAACAGTGCTGTGTTCATAATTACAAACAGGACAGTAGAACAGAAACATATACACACATGATTGCTTGATTTATGACAAGAGGGACACTGTAAAGCAATTGAGAAAGAACGGCCTTATCAATACAGTGCTGGGTCAGCTGGATAACCATATTAAAAAAAATACTTCAATCTTACACCATTTACAAGAATCAATTCCAGGTGGATTGTAGGTAGAAATATGAAAGGCAAAACAAAGCTTCTAAAAGAGGACACAGAAGAGTAGTAAGAGCATTATCTTTATGATTTCGAAGTCGGCAGAAGTTTCTTAACAAAACAACAGCAACAAAAAAACCAAACAGAAATAAAGAGAGTTATGACTTGGACTATATGAAAATCAGGATCTCTGCTCATTAAAAGCTACCATTAAGAGAGTAAAAAAACAAAACAAAACCCAGCAAGCAGAGTGGGAAAAGATGTTTGCAACACAAAATCAACAAAGGGGGAATTCCCTGGCAGTCCAGTGGGTGGGACTCTTGGCTTTCACTACCGAGGGCGTGGGTTCAATCCCTGGTCAGGGAACTAAGATCCCGCAAGCTGCGTGACACGCCACCCCCCCACCCCCCACCAAAAAAAATCAACAAAGGACTTGTATCCACGAAATAGAGAGAATTCCCACAAATGAAAAAAGAAGAGACAGCCTGATGGAAAATAGGCAAGAGACTTCACACAAAAAATATCCAAATGGCCAATGAATATATGAAAAGGTTCTCACCCTCACTAGTCACCAGGGAGACGCACACTAAAAGCACAATGCTGTTATATACACCATCAGAAGAGAAAAGATAAACCAAATGATAATATTAGTAAGGGCTGGAGGGGAAGTGGAAGAGCAGGAACTGTCACGCTCTGCTGCTGGGACTGCAAACTGGCTCAACCACTCTCACTTCAGCCATTCAAGCTGACCACGCGTACAGCCTAGCTACGACCACGTGGCGTAATGCCTGGAGAAAAGGAAGTCCTTATATTTTAGAGATACACACTGAAATATTGACAAAAGAAATGACATGCCGTCTGGGGTTTGTTTTGAAATAGTGCCTGGGGGATGGCGAGCAGGGATAAAGGTGAAAGAAGACTGACAAGGCCGACTCCTGAAGCAGGTAACAGGCACAGGCGCCAGCAAACCTCATGCCCCTTCTGTGCCATCTACGGTGTGTGGTGCTGAAGCACGCCAGGGCAGATGTGAGGCAGGAGCAACCGTGGAGCAAGTGCGGCCTCCAGGAGGCCCACGCTCCAGCTGAATGAAACGAGCTTACTCCCTGCTTTTACAGAAACGTATTAGTAGACATTTCCTTTTTTTCTTTTTTGGCTGCACCGCGCGGCTTGTGGGATTCTTAGTTCCCCAACCAGGGATCCAACCCACAACCCCTGCAGTGGAAGCACGAAATACTAACCGCTGGACGGCCAGGGAAGTCCTAGGCATTTCCTTTTATTTGCTTTGAAACAATAAGTGCCCTAGACATACAGGCACCCGCCACCCACACAGATGCAGCAGCAGACACCCTAATGTCCTGCCATGATGCAGGCATGTCCTGGATCTCACACCCATGACTGGTCAGTGACAGGACGAGCTGGCCTAGTTTGGGGCCCTGCGCAGCTCCCAGGGGTGGCAGAAGTGCTGCTTATTCCAGAGCCGGCCAGAGGAAGTCTCTCTTGGGAAGCCACTTTCTTAATCAAATCCCAGCTCCCACAGCAGCAGCCCACACTGCTCCACGTGTGTCCCACGGACAGTCAGAAGCCTGCCCCCCACAGCCTGATGCACGGGTCACACAGCAGTGGCTGAGGGCAAGATGCGATGGCATCAGCCACGCCTCCCTCCCACATCTCGCGGGCTTGGCGGATGAGTACCTGTTCAGTTCTTCTTGCAATGAGACTGCCAATGGTCTTGCTGAAAAAACTGGCGAGGAGAGGATTGAGAGGCGGCTCACGGTTCAAGAAGTCGTAAAGAAGGTTGAGCAAAGTCTCGTCCCCTCCCAGCCTGTCATTGATCTGCGGCACGTCACACGTCAGCAGCTCACAGGCTGTGTTTGGGTACCTGAAGGGGCACAGTGCAAGCAACTGGAGGTGAATGAGACTTCTCCACCGCTCAGCAAGCTACTTGAATAATCTGCCTCTTAGGAAGCAGATCCACAGGCAAAAACCAAACATGGCTAGACCTTGGAACAGAATAAAAATGTGATTATCCTGTGACCAACCAGCATTTTTGACTATTAGAACCTCAATGTTTTTATCATACCTTTTTCTGGCTCCTCATACCCTAAACTCTGACATCCCACATTTTCTGACTCTATTTTCATTCTCTACGGAACCTTTCCTGATCTTTTGCCTTCTCCTCTGCCCTCGTACTCAGCTGCCATGTCTCTCACCTCCATCAGGTTCGTCCTCCCCTCTCCACGCCCTTCCTGACCCCACGTGTCAACAAGCACAGATCCAGCTTGTTCCCAGACCGAAGAGATGCTTCATCAGCAGTTTACAATGCAGTACCAGTTCTGAAGTGTTATGCAGGCAAATTATTATTAAGAGATACCAATACATGTAAACTATGTACTATTCACTTGATAAAAATGATCAGACAGGGACTTCCCTGGTGGTGCAGTGGTTAAGAGTCCGCCTGCCAATGCAGGGTACATGGGTTCGAGCCCTGGTCCAGGAAGATCCCACATGCCACGGAGCAACTAAGCCCGTGCGCCACAACTACTGAGCCTGTGCTCTAAAGCCCACATGCCACAACTACTGAAGCCCACGCACCTAGAGCCCGTGCTCATCAACAAGAGAAGCCACCGCAATGAGAAGCCCACGCACCGCAACAAAGAGTAGTCCCCGCTCGCCACAACTGAAAGAAAGCCCATGCGCAGCAACTAGAGACCCAATGCAGCCAAAAATAATAAATAAATAAATGAATAAATTTATTTATTTACTTATTAAAAAAAAAAAAATCAGACACAAAATGATCCTGATCCCATTACGTGTAATCCCATACCACTGTGCTCCCTGTCTGACCCTCTGACAGACATGGGGTCACTGCTGTGGTCCTGGGACAGGCCTACCCAATGTCCTGCTGCATCCAGGACAGAGCCCACCATAGCAGTACAGTGACAATGCCTGGTGCCACACTCAGCACATCTGGGAACACAAGTGAGGGTGCCCAGGGCCAGAGCAGGCAGGGACCTGGCAGGCGCATCCTGTGGGGCTGGCTGCCCTGGAGCACACCTGGCGCCGAGCCACACGGGACATGCTGTGCAGCCTCAGGCTCCTTACCCATAACGTCTCTGTGTCTAGGCAGCTTTATCTGAACATGGAGGTCTGAGTGCCCGCCTTCCCCACGAGGCTGTGTACAAAGCAGAGCAGCAGCACCTGGCACACAGTAAGCCCGGGATCAAGGTCAGACACTATGACCCTCCGGCTTCTGGTAGCCACCCACACGGCCCCAGCAAGGGCCTAACCCCAGGTGGTCACTGTGGTCAGCTAGGGCCTGGGTTTGAGAGTCTAGAGGAAACAGCTGGTGGAGCGCGCGGCCGGCCCAGCGTGGAGGGGAGGGGACAGGATCTCAGCCTGGCTGTGGGGTGGGTGCTCCCCGTCACCCAGAGAAGAGGGCCTTCTGAAGCCAAGCGGGCAGCCGTGTATGAGGGAACGCCCGATCCACACAGAGGGGCCCAGACGAGGTGTGGCCAGCGCCCAGCTCATGGGGTCGTGACGAGGATGAGATGGGGCAGCTCCGTACCGTGGACGTGCCCCACGGTGACCAGCACAGCAGACAGGGGCAGAGGCCAGAGAGCCTGCTCAGAGGGCAGCACCCAAGGCCGGCACGAGGTCCCACAGGACACGGGCGGAGAGGTGTCCACCAGACTCCAAACAACAAGACAAGACTCGCCGAGCAACAAGGGAGAAGCATGCCCCAGAGAAAGGCACAGAAGCTTTTCCAGAGCACACGGAAAGGCTCCCATCCAGTCTCTGCGTGTGCGCACGCGCACACACACGAATTGTGCACGTGTGTGGCAAGCTGAGCCACAAGGCGCTGTTGTACTTAGACAAGGTTGCATCTAGGTGGAGGGACTGAGATCTCTATTAGTATTTTATAATTATTTTTCAGAAAAACAGGTACTGCTCTAATAATTTATATAATTTATGCAGGGAATAGCCATTCCAGTTACACACGGCAGATGGAACCTAGAGGTCCGTGGCCATAATGCAAAGAAGAAAAGACGAGGGAGGTAGAAACTACGCGGAATGAACCTGGAGGGTGGGCAGCCAGGGAAGCGGGCCAGGTGCACGAGGCCGGTCTGTGTCTCAGGGTCCTGGGGGAGGAGGGTGGACAAGCAGACACACAGCTCATGAAGCCGAGAAGGACCCCGTGGAGCCCTCCAGGGCACAAAAGCCTTTCTGTGTCCACTATTTCTTGTTTGTAGGAAATAGGCTTCATTCAGCCTCCTTGACATTCCGCACGTTCCAAAGGGCAGGTTCCAACAGTTGCTAATCAGGGAAGGGAGGGGCTGAAGAAACAAGGGAGGGGCAGTCAAGCACCAATGGTGCTGGTCCTGGTTCCTCCTCAAGGGACACACATAAGGTATCTTTGAGCTCTTCGGCAGAACTAAGGCCTCCATCCAGGACGAGGACAGTAACTTCGGGCTGAGCCCAAGGTTCCTGGAGCTCCGCCCTGTCACCTGACTACCAACCAACGAGAAGAAACCCACACACCCCGCAGCCCTCTCCCCAAATTCTCCCTATAAAACTTCTCCCCTGAAATCAGGGAGTTTGGGGTTTTTGAGCATGAACCACCCATTCTCCCTGCAGGGCCCTGCAATAAAAAACCTTTCTCTGCTCCAAACTCTGCCGTTTCCGTTTGTTTGGCCTCACTGTGCTTCGGGCACACACACTTGCGTTCTGTAACACTCAGAGAGGCCTGGACGGAGACAGCGTCCACCAGGCAGGTGGAGGGTCAGGTCGGTGCACTGAGACTCCCAGCCCCTCCTCCTTGTTTTGTTTGCTTAGTTTTATACTTATTTACTACTAATTTCTCCCAAACTCTTTGACTATAAAACTCTCCTGGATTATTGGTGCTGCTTCTGAGATTCCCCTCTCTTAACCCAGGGGATAAAGTTACATTACTGGGAAATTCCAGAGCAACAGGATTAGAAAAGGCCCTGAAATGCCCCTAAGGAAAGCTGCAGACCTGTGGCATCAGACTTGTCAGCAGCAGGGCTGGAACTAGGAACTAGAAGATGTGAATGAAAAATGCTGCTGCCCTGTCAGTAAACAAAGGATGCTGCAGCCATCAAGCCACTAGAGCCTCTCCGGCGGCCCCGGCCCCGCCCCGTGAGCCCTGAGGGAACTCAGGAGAGAGGAAAGCGGCTCAGCCGCAGCAGCCACCCTCAAGGATGGGAAAAGCACAGGATCCTGGCCCTAGACAGCTGAGGTGCAGATCAAAGGAATGATTTCAATGAGCCCAGACTCCTCTTTTTTTTTTTTTTTTTTTTGGCTGTGTTGGGTCTTCTTTGCTGTGCGTGGGCTTTCTCTAGTTGCAGACAGTGGGGACTACTCTTCGTTGCGGTGCGCGGGCTTCTCATTGCGGTGGCTTCTCTTGTCGCGGAGCACGGGCTCTAGGCGCGCAGGCTTCAGTAGTTGTGGCTCGTGGGCTCTAGAGCACAGGCTCAGTAGTTGTGGCGCACGGGCTTAGTTGTTCCACGGCATGTGGGATCTTCCCGGACCAGGGCTCGAACCCGTGTACCCTGCATTGGCAGGAGGATTCTTAACCACTGCACCACCAGGGAAGTCCCGAGCCCAGACTCCTGCATCTTTCCATACGCAGAAAAGTGCTAAATTCCTTAACTTAGTATGTCCGGTTTTCTTTAATGAACAGTAAGCTTTTCAAGTCCTGACTACCTGGTCTTTTGTTGCAAAAACTCCTATATATCCTGGCCCCTCCCTCACTCTTTAGAGCTGTCCCTCAGAGCGATCTGAGAGTCCTGTCTCCAGGGCTTGAAGTCCTTAGAAATTCCACCAAATAAAACATAATTCTCAGCTTTTCGGCTGTGCGTTTTTTTTTTTTTTTCAGTCGACGAAGACACCTACGGAGTCTTCAAAATTTCAGGAGATGCATGTCCAGTCTGGACTGGAAACCAGAGGGAGCTTAGAGCCAGCAGGAAGGAGAACGATGCACTCAGGCTGCGCCCCAACCTTGCCACCCACGCAGGCCTCCTCAGGAAGCTGCCAGAGAATAGTATTCGCCAGGGGAAGGAGACAAAAAAGAGGAAGACGAAATCCTGGAGAACGGAAGGTGGACTCAGGAATTATCAGAGCGGGGATGGGAGAGTCCAGGAACCCTGGCGGCGGGGATTCATTCCCTCTCCCCTCTTCACGCCTCCCTCTGGGCCCTGCCCTGCTGATCCCCAGGGGCTCAGCTGGGCAACGGGGCTCAGCCGTCCTCTCTGCTCTGCCCCTGAGTGCGGCAGGCGGGGTTATTCGGTGGGGGTGGGGGTGGGGTCCTTCCTGGGGTCCTGCCCTGACCCAGCACCGCTTCCCGCTGGGTGAGCAGTTCTAACTCTGATTTGGAAAGAGGAAGCCCGCCACTCAGAGCTAGAGCAACATCCCCCCCACACCACCGCATGAGGAGCAGAAGTGGTAACCCGGCATCCATCTGCTGGCTTTTCTGTCTCACTTCTCACATGGTCCAGAACTCCGCAAGGTGCACAGGAACCTCACGAAAACGGCCAGAAGCATCCGCAGGGTTCTCAGGCTGGACGAGGTGGCCAGCTCCCGGCCCAGGGCTGCCCCACAGAGGTCTCAGCTGCATGGAGAAGTCTCTGGCTTTAGCAGAACAGCCAACCACTCAGGGCAGCTCCTCTGGACCCGTGCGGCTCGGGCGCACTCCCTGCCCTCGGGAAGGGTCTCTCCGTAACCAGCCTGCAGCCACGAGGGTGAAGCCACACCAGCTGTGCTGCAGAGGCACAAAGGCGGCTGGAGGAGGTGCTGCCGCCCTGCCCAGGCGGCCTGGGGCGGCCATCTAGAGGCCGAGCAGCACAGGCACTCGCTCCGCGCTCTCCGCCGTGTCACCTGCTGCTGCCGCACGCTCCGAGGCCGAGCTGAGCGGCTCGACAGAGACCTACGGCTCAAAGCCTGCAACCGGGCCTATCTGTACCTTCGGCCTCTTTAAAAAATGATCTTGACCCCACTTCTCCCTTCAGCTACTACCTCATCCATCTATCCAGCCTATTCCTCTTCTCAAAAAGGACGTTTTGATTTAATTTTAATTAAAAGCAAATAAATTTTTAATTAAAGCAAGTTAATTTTAAAATTACTTTTTAACTTAAAAGCTTTTTACTTTTTCTAACAGGTGAAACGGGGACTTCCCCGGTGGCCCAGTGGTTAAGACTCCACGCTCCCAATGCAGGGGGCCTGGGTTCAATCCCTGGTCAGGGAACGAGATCCTGTGTGCCGCAACTAAGACCCAGAGCAGCCAAGTAAATAAATAAATATTTTAAAAAACCAAAAACAAAAAACAGGTGATACGCACAAATGCTTTTAAGACTCTGTATGACAGGGCTCGTGAGGAAGAGCGGCCCCCTCCTTTCCCACTCCTGAGACAGTCACCACAGGCTCCTGGCATTTTCTGTATTACTGACCTCCATGTTTCCAAATAAAATACAAGTACACTTCTTCGTCTCGCAATTTTAGGTATTACAAATTGACTTCTTATGGTGGAAGATGAAGATGTAGCTCTCACATCTCACATCACCCTGCCCTGCCACCCCACTGCCCTTTTTCCCTCTCTCTATAAAATTATACCACAATTTCTAGTTAAATCCATGTCCCGTGTTGCCCTCTGTATGAACATGCAAACACTGTTCTATTTGCTTACTTACATACATCCTTCCCTCAGAGTTAAAGGTTTTCTCACTGCCTTGTTTGCTTTGTTTGTACTCACCCACTGCTAACCTCTCCCAAACTCTGACTATAAAGCTCTCCTGGCTCACTGATGCCACGCTGGGACCCCTCTACCCAGAAACACAACATCTGCCCCAGCCCTTCTCCCCGTCACACTGTCGCCAACACCCTCCAGACAGGGAGACTCTCGACGGGTCAGCAACAGGACACATTTGGGAGTGAGAGAGTGAAAGGAATGGAGCCCATTAATGGCGATGATGAGATAAGAGGCGCTGACCAGGCACATCTCAGGGACGATGGCCTCTGATCTGTCACAGCTGATCACCATGGCCCCAAGCCCCTGGCTCCTCCACAAGCAAGCTCCCGCCTCTTTCCAGAGCTCTCCTCCTCCAGCGCAGGCTGACTCCCTGTCAGAGGGGCGCGGTAGACCACCACGACCGCAGCACTGATCCCCATCACCCCATCCCTCTTTATTTGCCTCCTAAGTCATCAATGACTTTCTGTAAAAAGTAAAGGGCCAGAGGGTCAATATTTTAGAACGTCTATGTTGTCATGGCCAACGGGTCACGGGTGTGTCCAACAAGACTTTACAACGAAAATGACGGACAAGGAAATGTGAATTTTGTCATTTTCATGTGATATTATTATTTTTCTATTTTTTCCAACCATTTAAAAATGTAAAACCATTCTCAGCTTGCAGGCCTCACAAAAACAGAATCTGACCTCAGGCCATAGTTTCCCAACTAAGACTTTACCACCACACGCCGACTCCCTGTGGGACACATGAGCAGCTGAGGGCACCCTGTCTGCCCTGAATCCCTCTGCATCACTAGCCCCAGCTCCCCCGCTTCCCAGAGCCTGCTCGGGCCCAGAGAGGCACCCTCAGAGCCAGAGGCCGGCTCTGCTGTCCTTCCTGTCACCCAAGGCCCGACCCGTTCACACTCTGTCCTCACTCCAACCCTTGTCCCAAGTCCTTGCCCTGTCCCTTTTGTCATCCCCTAACATCCCAGGCCGCCTGTTGAATGGAACATTTTACGAAAAACTCTGAGAACGTTCAGGATCACTAATGACACAAAATACGTCCTCCAGGCCCAAGACCCCACAGTCGAGCAGTCAGATGCCGCCTGTCTCTGGGGACTGGCTGTTTCACCAGTCAGGCCGAGGCTGCACCCATCCGCCTCTGTCAGGGCTCAGCCTTTCTTCAGCACATATTCACCCAAAACGCTCCAACACAGTGCAGCTCGCTATAACCCAGAGTGAGGAATCACACACAGGAGGTCCCCAAATCTTCAACATCACAAAGCAAAGCCCACTGGAGGGGCCTTCTCACACGTCAGGCGGGGCAAACGTTTACGGTCAGCCATTCTGTCAGAAAGCCCGGCTCTGACCGTCCTCCAGCCCTGCCCGCTGCCACCCTGCACACTGCCCAGCTCCAGGCCACTCAGAGCCACGGTACGTACTTGAAGCGGACCTTCTCTTCCATGTCCGGGGCCGGGTCCTGGGTGACGAGGCTCACCAGCTCCTCCATGCTCTGCTGCCTGCACAGGAAGTCCAGCAGCTTCCGGTTCTGGGCCTTGCACTCCTGCAAGATGTCATCTTCGTCCATTAACTCTCGCAGCGTCACGTCCTCCTTATCCAGCAGCTTGTCGACGTGGGACGTGGTGTTCAAGTCAAACTTCCAGAACATGGTGACGGCCACAGAGCTGCAAGCAGACAAGAGGGTCACTGCCACCACGTGCGAATCCGCCTCAGCAACCCCCGCACCCAGGTCCCGAAGTCCACCCACAACGGGGCCTGGGCTGCAGGGGGCGCTCCCCCACGTACGGCAGGACAGCTCGGCCTCCTGTCCTCCCGGGGGGCCCCCGGAGCTCTCACCACTAGCCCCTTGGCTCCGAGGCCAACACATGCCGGTCTCCCACACGTCAGACGGGGGACGCCCCTCCCCCCAGAAAGCGAGACTCGCAAACCTCCTTCCCAGTGCCCAGCCCCTCCTCAACAAACACTGGACATCTCTCCCCAGACGTCTCTGTATCGTATGTATTTTTAATTTTCTGTATACTATGTTTTGACATCTTTAAAAAACATTCTGATTGAGGAGAGACTGCCCCTCCCGGGCGGCCAACTCCTAGAGATGGCAAAGGGTTCCCAGGAGCACTCCTGTGACCTGCAGACTGACCGCCCGGAGCCCTCCTCCTCCATGGGCCCACACACACCAGGGGACTCCGTTCCACTGCCTTCATTATCCCAGGGCCAGGGGCCAGGCAACCAGGAGCCACCCATATAGCTTAGAGCCCGCCGAAATCATCCAACAAGCAAGCTGACCCGAAGCTGTGCACCCTGCCCAGCCTTGCCTTCCGCGTGGAAACCTCAGTAAAAGCCGCAGCCTCGGCTCTGCCCTGGCTCCTCCTCCTTCTGCCTCCTGCCCCCCTGGGGCTTGCCGCACGTGGCCCGCGTGAGGTCGGTGCCTCCGGCCTCCAGGACCCGGGAGTGTAACGAGCTCTGCTTCCCTGTCCCTCCTACGCCTCCTCTCGCGGCCGCCCCCGCCTGCCTGGCCATCCCTCACGGGACACAGAGCAGCGCCCAGACCAACCTCAGCAAAAGCCAAACTCAGGGCAGCTCCTTCTGCTCGACCCTCTGCTCCTCTGCCGCCCCCACCTACTCGGCCCCTCGTTTCCTTGCGTCACCTTGCTGAGTGAGCCAGGGCTGTCCCTGAGGCCACCACCTCCCTCACACGCACACACTGAGTACTAGGTCCTGTCACGCCACCTAAGGACTCTCGATCCACCCACCCCTTCCCCTGCACCCCACATCACCCTCTGCGTGCTCCTGCTGTCTCTGCCTGGACTCTACAAGGTCTGAAGCACTCAGTGAGTCTCATATGTCAGTCTGTGGGCCTAGGTTGGTTTGCAACAAAGTTTTCGCTGTTGGATACAAAATGAAAAACATAAAGCCTGCATCTTCAACAAAGTTACACCTGTATCTTGAGGTTATCTTTTCAATGTTACACAGATCACTATGTGCAAAATCATGGTGATAGTAGATGGGACTTACCTAATAGTTTTACTTAGAAGAGCAAAGAACTTCCCACGTGACGTGAGCCCCAGTGTGTCTGTGCATGAAGCCCAGCTGCCCAGGAGTCCCGGACACAGGCCCCTCAGCTGTCCAGCCACACCCTCCACAGCCTCTTGTCTTTGCTGCGTCAAACTCACTGTCCCAAAACGCAGACACACGTCTTCACGTCCCTCTCACGGTGGTTTAAAGCCTGTGCTGGCCCCAAATGCCCACCGCTCACCAGGCCGCCCCTCCCGATGTGCCTCCAGGTCCTCTGGGCACTTCCCGCTGCCTCCCCGACCCAGAGGATGCCGTGTCTCTCTTCCCACACACACCGCACTCTCTGCCTTTGCCCTTCTGCGCACACTCCTGTGCTCAGCCCCTTCGCTGACAAAATCCCACCTGCCCCGCCAGACTCAGAGGTGGGGCCGCTTGGACTCGCAGCGCCAGGGACTCCACAAGCTGACCTGCACTCAGTTTCCATCTAGGTCCTAGTATCTTCCTTATTTCTCTCGTGAGGAGTGCAGATGGGTATATGCCGGTGTTAGTTACAGACTCTGGGGGACCAGAAATAATGATTACTAGATGTAACTTCAGGAAAAGATGGATGTCCCCACACACACATCAGGTGCCCTCTCTCCTAAGGCCCTACAGAATGACTCATGTGCTTGGATAACATACAATCCAGGGAAAGAGGGGAACCAGAGGGAGGACCCCCACCTAGCCAAGGCTTTGTTTCCAAACAAGAACTTGCCAGACATGGCAGCTAGAGGTGGCTTCTATGCATCCTGTTTTCAGCGAGAGTGGGTGAGTGTCTTCAAGTGAATATAGAGTATCTTGAAGTCTGCTTTGTCTGACACTATTACAGCATACCATTCTTGTGGTTTATATTTGCTATATCCTTTAACATCCTTTTACTGTCAACCTATTTGTATTTTTATATTTAAAGTGGTGTGACGAATTGGGAGATTGGGATTGACATGTATACACTGATGTGTATAAAATGGATGACTAATAAGAACCTGCTGTATAAAAAAATAAACAAAATTTAAAAAAAAAGTATGATCCTCAAAAGAGTCACATAATTCTAAAAAAGACTTGAGACAATATTTTATAAAATATTTAATTTTACTCATATGCTTTGTTAATTCATTGAAAAGCATGTATTTAGCACCTATTATAAGCCAGAACTGCATTATATATAGGGGTTATAACAGTGAGCAAAACACATACAGTCTATGATTTCATGGAAAATTCAGCCTACTAGGGAAGTTTCGTAATGATTATATAATCGTGCAAATATATAATCAGTTATACAATATTTAAAATTTTATGTACAATAGGTATAGAGAGCTATGGAAATATATGATACAGGGGCAGAACTCAATGACTAATTGGATGTGGGAGAAAAAAGGTCAAGGATTAATTTTGGTTCTTGACTGCATACGTAGCTGGAGACGTTCACAGATATAGGACTCTTAAAAGATCATTACACTGCACAATTTCAAAGGGCATCATTCACACATTTGCAGTGAAAATCATTAACTTCTTTGGCTTTGTACACAAGCTTGATATTCATTTGAAAGATCTAAGAAAATCTGGCATGTAGGCAATTAGATGTATGCATGGTAAACTCAGGGAAACAGTTTGAGGTGGAGAAATAAATGAAGCCACAGAGAATAAATGAAGCCATGATATTGTAGAGAAAAGATATAGGATGAGAAGAAAATAGCATCTGTGAAGCTAAAATATTTTAAGGCCTAATAGTGGTCCTGAGCAAAGAATACAGACTAAGAATAGCCAGATAAATAGAATGAAAATCAAGACAGTATGCTAATTAGCTTAATGGTGGTAATTATTTCATGATGTATACATATATCAAAGCATCAGGTTGTACACCTTAAATATGTACAATTTTTATTTGTCAATGATACTTCAATAAAGTTATTCTTAATTTAAAAAAATAAAAATAAAAAAAATAAAGTGTTTCTTTTTAAACAGCAAAGACTGATTGATAAGGTCTTGCTTTGTTATTCCGTCTGTTATTCTCTGCCTTTTAATTAAAATATTTAGATCATTTACATGTAATATGGTTGGGTTTGAGTAATTTGAAAAAAATACAACACACTTTCATGACACTCTCAATAAATGAGGAATAGACGGGAACTTCCTGAACCTGATAAAGGGCATCTACTAAAAAACCTAAAGCTATCAGCACACTTAATGGTGAAAAGACTGAATGCTTTCCTCCTAAGATTGGAACAAGAAACTCTAACCACTTATATTCAAGATTGTAGCGAAGGTCCCAGGTAGTACTATAAGACAAGAAAAAGAAATAAAACACATACAGATTGAAAAAGAATAAGTAAAATTTTCTTCACTGACAAATGATATGATTGTGTAAGCAGAAATGCCTAAGAAATCTACAAGGAAAAGAGCTACAAGAATTAATGAGAGTGAACAGCTAGCTTACCAGTTACAAGGTCAATAGCCAAAAAGTAATTGTATCTCTATATACTAGCAATAAAAATTGGTAAATAAAAAATATTTAACTTCTGCTAACAACAACATTCAAAAACGTGAAATACTTCAGGATAATTTAATAAAATATGTGCAGATCTGCACACTGAGGGACTTCCCTGGTGGCGCACTGGTTAAGAATCCACCTGCCAATGCGGGGGACGTGAGTTCAATACCTGGTCTGGGAAGATCCCACATGCTGTGGAGCAATTAAGCCCATTTGCCACAACTACTGAGCCTGTGCTCTAGAGCCCGCAAGCCACAACTACTGAGCCTGCGTGCCACAACTATTGAAGCCGGCGTGCCTAGAGCCCATACTCCGCAACAAGAGAAGCCACCACAGTTGAGAAGCCCCCACGCAGCAACAAAGAGTAGCCCTCATTCACCACAACTAGAAAAAGCCCAAGCACAGAAACAAAGACCCAACGCAGCCAAAAATTTAAAAAAAAACATAACCATTATTAAAATTAAAAAAAAAAAAGAGTTCGCATGCCACAACTAAGAAGTCAGCATACCGCAACTAAAGATCCCTCATGCCGCAACGAAGCACCCGTGTGCCACAACTAAGACACAGTGCAGCCGAAATAAATAAATAAATATTAAAAAAAAAAAAAGAAGAAGAAGAGAAGAAGAAATACCCACGACAAAAGATCTTAAGTTCCGGGAGGTTACACACACACAAAAAAATTAGAATGTGTAATTTTAATCAGCAGTAAAACAAAAACAAAACAATCTATCCAACGGAAAACAGAAAAGGAGAAATAAAAGCAAAAGGAAAGTATTAGTAAATGAAAATGTGAAATAAAATGGTAGAAATTAGTACTAATACACAACATTGTAAATCAACTATACTTCAATAAAAATAAATTTAAAAAAAGAAATTAGTACTAATATAATAATAATTTCAACAACTGAATATGGGATAAACTAATCAATGCAAAAGAGTTTTCTCAGATTTAATTTTTAAAAAACAATATCCAACAAAAGACACACTTTAAAAAAACTGAAAAAGGTAGAAATGAAAAGACTGAAAAACATACACAAGGCAAACGCGAACCAAAATAAATCTGAGCCACAATCTTTATGTCTGACAAACTAAAAGTTAAGATAAAATGAGATGCAAAGGATGTTATAAACAGGTAAAAGGGACAATAGGACAAGAATATATAACCATCACAAACACAGAGGCATTTTATAGTATTGTTCAACCTCTATAAACTTTATTGCAGCAATTGAGAGAAATCCATAGATGAAAAATGCCTTGGCCCTGGGCATTTATTCTAGAGAAATAAAACCAAGTTCAAACAAAATCCTGCACATGAATGCTCACAGTAGCTTTATTTGCAAAAAGTCAAAAACTGGAATAGGTCCAGATGGTCCTTGACACATGAATGCTAGAGTGTGGTCCATCCATACCATGGAATACGACTCAGCAACCAAAAGGAACAAACTACTGATACGTGCAACAACTTGGATGAGTCTCTACGGCAGCAGTCCCCAACCTTTTTGGCACCAGGAACCAGTTTCGTGGAAGACAATTTTTCCACAGATTGTAGGGGGGTTGGTTCAGGCAGTAATGCGAGCAATGGGGAGCAGCGGGAAGCAGCAGATGAAGCTTTGCTCACTCGCCCACCGCCGCTCACCTCCTGCTGTGCGGCCCGGTTCCTAACGTGCCATGCACTAGTACCGGTCCACAGCCCCGGGTTTGGAGACCCCTGCTCTAGAGAATTATTGCTGAGCAAAAAAAAGCCAATCCCGGGGACTTCCCTGGTGGTCCAGTGGGTAAGACTCCATGCTCCCAATGCAGGGGGCATGGGCTTGCCCTGGTCAGGGAACTAGATCCCGCATGCACGCTGGAACTGAGAAGTCCGCACGCTGCAACTAAGAAGTCTGCATGCCGCAACTAAGAAGCCCACTTGCCGCAGCTAAACATGCCACAACAAAGATCCCTTGTGCCACAACTAAGACCCGGCACAGCCAAAATAGATAAATTTTTCTTTTTTAAAAAAGCCAATCCCCAAAGATTACACACTGTATGATTCCATTTATATATAACATTTTTGAAATGAAAAATTTTAGAAATGGAGGACAAATTAGTGGTTACCAGTGGTTAGGCATGAGGAGCAGGTAGGTGGAGAGAGGGAAATGAGTGTGGTCATAAAAGCGCAACAAGAGAATCCTCGGGGCTTTGGAACTGTTCAGCATTTTGTCTTTGATGGTGGATACACAACCACACAGCCGACAAACTACAGAACTAAACACCTGCACACACAATACAAATGCAACTCAGGAAGTATGAGTAAGATCAGTGGACTGTATCAATGTCAATTCCTGGTTGTGATTTTTCTGCTATAACTCTGCAAAATATTACCACTGGGGGAAACTGGACAAAGGGTACAAGGGATATCTCTGTATTATTTCTTACAGCTGCAACGTTAAAAAGGTGAATATTATTAATAGGCTCAAGCTATAAAAGAGACACAAAATTCTACACCCAAAGGACAGAGAATACAAATTCTTTTTGAAAACACCATGTAACATTTACAAATACAAACCAGATATTAAACCAATAAAGGAAGCCTCAATAGACTCCAAAAGACCACTATCTTGCAGACTGTGTTCCCCAAACAATAAAGTATAGAAATTAATATAACAAGGATAGTTTTTAAAAATCAGTGATAAGCTGATCCTAAAATCCATATGGAAATGCAAGTGGCCCAGAAGACACAAAACAATCTTGAAAAGGAACAAAGCTGGAGGACTCATTCTTCCTGATTTCAAAATTTACTACAAAGTTTCAGTAAACAATACAACGTGGTACAGGCCTAAGGAACGACATGTAGATTGATGGAATAGAATTGAGACAAGAAATAAACATTCATGGGCTTCCCTGGTGGCGCAGTGATTAAGAATCCGCCTGCCAGTGCAGGAGACACGGGTTCGAGCCCTGGTCCACAGGAAGATCCCACATGCCGCAGAGCCACTAAGCCCGTGCGTCACAACTACTGAGCCTGCGCTCTAGAGCCCGCGAGCCACAACTACTGAGCCCGTGTGCCACAACTACTGAAGCCTGCGCACCCTAGAGCCTGTGCTCCGCAACAAGAGAAGCCACCACAATGAGAAGCCTGCGCACCGCAACGAAGAGTAGCCCCCGCTCACCACAACTAGAGAAAGCCCGTGTGCAGCAATGAAGACCCAACGCAACCAAAAATAAATAAATTAATTTTAAAAAAATAAACACTCAGATTTACAGTCAACTGATTTTTGACAAGGGTGAAAAAACAATTCAATGGGGGTTAGAATAGTGTTTTCAATATATGATGCTGGAACAACTAGATATCTGCATGCAAAACAATAAATGCGGGCTTCGCTGGTGGCGCAGTGGTTGAGAATCTGCCTGCCAATGCAGGGGACACGGGTTCGAGCCCTGGTCTGGGAAGATCACACATGCCGCGGAGCAACTGGGCCCGTGAGCCACAGTTACTGAGCCTGCGCGTCTGCAGCCTGTGCTCCGCAATAAGAGAGGCCGCGATAGTGAGAGGCCCGCGCACCGCAATGAAGAGTGGCCCCCACTTGCCACAACTAGAGAAAGCCCTCGCACAGAAACGAAGACCCAACACAGCCATAAATAAATAAATTAATTAAAAAAAAACAACAATAAATGCAGACCCTTATTTATACACTATATACAAAGATTTACCAACATAGATCAAAGACCTAAATTTAAGTGCTAAAACTATAAAACTCTTAGAAGAAACAATCATGTATTTGCCGATGGTTTCTTAGATATGACACCAAAAGCAACAAAAGAAAATATAACTTGGACTTCCTCAAAAATAGTTTTTGTGCTTCAAATGACACCTTTAAGAAAGTGTAAAGACAACACACACAATGGGAGAACATTTTCACAAAAGAAAATTTTTGCAAATCATATATCTGAAAAAGGACTTGTACCTAGAATATATAAAGAACTCTTACAACTCAATAATAAAAAGACAAATTTTAGAACAAGTAAAGGATCTGGGATTCCCTGGTGGCACAGTGGTTAAGAATCCGCCTGCTAATGCAGGGGACATGGGTTCGAGCCCTGGTCTGGGAAGATCCCACATGCCACAGAGCAACTAAGCCTGTGTGTCACAACTACTGAGCCTGAGCTCTAGAGCCCGCAAGCCACAACTACTGAGCCCACGTGCCACAACTACTGAAGCCTGCGCGCCTAGAGCCCGTGCTCCGCAAAAAGAGAAGCCATGACAATGAGAAGCCCGTGCACTGCAACAAAGAGTAGCCCCCGCTCACCTCAACTAGAGAAAGCCCGTGCACAGCAACGAAGACCCAACACAGCCAAAAATTAATTAATTAATTAATAAAGAAAAAAATGAGTAAAGGATCTGAATGGACATTTCTCCAAAGAAAATATCCAAATGGACAAAAAGCATACAAAAAAATGCTCAGTACCATTAGCCATCCGGGAAATGCAAGTCAAAAGCACAATGAAGGGACTTCCCTGGTGGCGCAGTGGTTAAGAATCCACCCGCCAATGCAGGGGCCAGAGGTTCGATCCCTGGTCCAGGAAGATCCCATATGCCGCGGAGCAACTAACCCTATGTGCCACAACTACTGAGCCTGCGCTCTAGAGCCTGCGAGCCACAACTACTGAGCCCGTGAGCCACAACTACTGAAGCCCGCACGCCTACAGCCCATGCTCCACAACGAGAAGGCACCGCAATGAGAAGCACGCGCACTGCAACGAAAGAGGGGCCCCCGCTCACCGCAACTAGAGAAAGCCCGCGCGCAGCAACGAAGGCCCAAAGCAGACAAAAATAATAAAATAAATTAAATAAATAAAATTTTTTTAAAATGTGGTCTATCCATACAATGGAATATTATTCAGTAATAAGAAAGAATGAAGTAGTGATAGGCCCCCACGGAGCCTGGTTGGTTTCACCGCAGCAGCACAGAGGCGGCCTCAATGTGCCAAGCGCCCACACTATGCCGCTCTGCGTGATGCCAGCACTGCACACCAGGCCTGGGTCTGCACACGCCAGCCCACAAGCCACAGGCTCCTTCATGGTGGGGATGGTCATACATCTTATGTGTTCCACCAGACAGCACCGGAGCACACACAGAACAAATCTTGACCAACAAATAAAACCAAAATTTCACCCAAATAATCATCATCATGCTACTCGCTTATTCATACCTTTTATAGTTTGAAAGAATAAACTAAGTTAACATCTACTTATTTACCCCTAAATCATAAAAGAGCAAGTCTAGGCAGGATTTCCACCCTGTAAAAAAGAGTAAGACACTCAAGGGCCTCTGAGAACCCATACCTTCTGCAGAATCTGGTGCACCAACTTATCTACCCCAGGGCCTGTGTGCTAAAGGCGGCCCAGCTCAACGTTCCAAGACACGGGGATTTCACAGGCTGGTTAAGTTCTTTTCTTTATTTTTAAAATAAATTTATTTATTTATTTATTTTATCTTTGGCTGCATTAGGTCTTTGTTGCTGCGCGCAGGCTCTCTCTTGTTGTGGTGAGTGGGGGTTACTCTTCGTTGCAGTGCGCAGGCTTCTCATTGAGGTGCCTTCTCTTGTTGCGGAGCACAGGCTCTAGGTGCGCGGGCTTCAATAGTTGTGGCAAACGGGCTTAATTGCTCCATGGCATGTGGGATCTTCCCGGACCAGGGATCGAACCCGTGTCGCTTGCACTGGCAGGCGGATTCTTAACCACTGCGCCACCAGGGAAGTCCCAAGTTCTTTTATTTTAATTTAGAAAACTAACAGGGTTGCCAACTTTTTCACTCTGCCAAGCCAGGAGGAGGGAGGGAGGGAAAGAGAGAGAAAGAAAAGCAGACACAAAGGGGCTTCCCTGGTGGCACAGTGGTTAAGAATCCACCTACTAATACAGGGGACACGGGTTCAAGCCCTAGCCCGGGAAGATCCCACATGCTGTGGAGCAACTAAGCCCACGCGCCTAGAGCCTATGCTCTGCAACAAGAGAAGCCACCACAATGAGAAGCCTGCTCACCGCAACGAAGAGTAGCCCCCGCTCGCCACCACTAGAGAAAGCCCGCACGCAGCAACGAAGACCCAATGCAGTCCAAAATAAATAAATAAATTAAATAAATTAAATTTTAAAAAAAGGAGGAAAGGATAAACTGTCATCTACAATCACACCTTCAATTCAGACAACAATGGCTTTTTCAATATCAAAAGAAGAAAGCCATAATATCAGGATTGAGGATTATGTCTCACTTTAAAAAAACAGTTTTAAGAAAAGCTCACCTTTGCTCATCTCACCAATATTACATACAGACCAGCATCTGAGAACCTCTATTTACATTCCCACTGACACCTGAAATAAAAATAGGTTACTCTCAAAGTCATTCACTTAGACTGTGTGCCTCACCAGCTCACACCTAGGCCATTAAACCAAAAATCTCTGTGCAGCAACGTTTCTGTGCTTCCGTCAGCTATCCATGCATTTTAAGAAATACGTAATCTCATCAGTGGCATCCCTTAAAGAGTTCATAGCAATGGTACTGGTTTAGGTGCAGCTAACTTCACTGCCTAAGGAACTGGTTTAAACTGGTTCTAGAACTGTTACTCAGGTAATACTGCATACTTCTTTTCCAAACGTTTCAAGATGACTTTACTTTTTTTTTTAATATTTACTTATTTATTCATTCATTCATTCATTTTTGGCTGTGTTGGATCTTAGTTGTGGCACTCAGGATTTTTCATTGCGGCGAGCAGGCTACACTCTGGTTGTGGCATGTGGGCTTAGTTGCTCCGCGGCATGTGGGATCTTAGTTCCCCAACCAGGGATCGAACCCGTGTCCCCTGCATTGGAAGGCAGATTCTTAACCACTGGACCACCAGGGAAGTCCCTTCCAAACGTTTCTTGTATCCCAACAACTATGCACTATCTTCCAAAGAGATGCTAGCATTCTCTTAATCGGCCCTCACCTACAGGAAGGCTAATTTTCCTTCCTTAGATGACCTAGAGGCCCACCACCGACAGCATATCTTTAGAACAAGCTACTGGCTCACAGTACTGGCGTGTTGACTTGAGACGTCTCTGGTTATACATGAGATGCAACACAGCACAAGGATTCCCGTCACATCCTGACAACAGCCTCCACAGTCTGTCTGGAATGCCAAGCAAAGTATTACCAGCATCTTCTAGACTCTTATCCAACAGCCAAATGAGAGGAACTTCAAGTTCCTCTTAAACTACCTCTCATTTACTTCTTCTGGTTAGTATAACCATCAGACACAAGGCAGCTTCCAAAGAGAAATGTTGTCCATACGATCATGCAGTTCCACGGACAGAGCCCTTCAGAAAAGAACATTCTGCAGTAGAGACCGTTGCTAAGAGAAAATGAGAATCTGAAACGCACCCTATACCTGTCTGACCAATCGCTTTTTAAAAAAGTTTCACAACCAAGGTCCTGGCTCTGCTATGTGACCTGACCTCTTGTGCCCTGGTGTCCTCACCTGTAAACTGGGGACAAGGAGCACCCTCCACGTAGAGCTGCTGTGAGGATGAACTGAGCTACCCCGTGAGGAGCCCAGAGCAGGGGCTGGCACACTTCCTCCTCAGTCTCCTGACTGCAAAGGAGAGAAGGAAACAGAGACAAGGTCACCTTGCCACAGAGGACAGGCTCAGCAGTGGCTGGGGAGGCATGACTTGCTCACGGGAGCTGACCGTGAGCCTCTCCCAGTGCCACCTTCAAGTGGCATCACACTGGTAGCTCAAGTTGGACATGACAGAAGCATTAGCACTGTAGAAATCGACAAATGCTACAGGCCAGGAGATTTTTGTGCTATTTTTGTTTTTGACTTTTAAAAAAATTTTTTATTATTATTTTTATTTTTGGCTGCATTGGATGTTCCTTTCTGCACACAGGCTTTCTCCAGCTGCAGCGAGCGGGGGCTACTCTTCATTGCGGTGCGCAGGCTTCTCATCCTGGTAGTTTCTCTTGTTGTGCAGCACAGGCTCTAGGCGCGTGGGCTTCAGTGGTTGCAGCACGTGGGCTCAGTGGTTGCAGCACTCGGGGCCCTAGAGCGTGCTGGCTTCAGTAATTGCGGCACGCGGGCTCTAGAGCGCAGGCTCAGTAGTTGTGGCTCACGGGCTTAGTTGCTCTGGGGCATGTGGGATCTTCCTGGACCAGGGATCAAACCCGTGTCCCCCACATTGGCAGGCGGACTCTTAACCACTGCGCCACCATGGAAGCCCCGTGGCCAGGAGGTTTTTGACTCTCCCAGAGAGCCAGATATTAAACATTTACCAACACACCACTGGAATTCTATTGGTCTGGAAAAAAGCGACAATGTGAATCCATGGAGAGCAGTGGATACTTGCACAACCAGTCAAACAACAAACAAGACCATGTCTATACTGGGCACAGTCCACTGGGGGTGGCGGGGGGATGGGGGGACCAAAAAGAAGGGGGTGGGGTGGGAGGAACAGATGAACAAAAATCTAAAATCAGAAGTGAAAAGAATAGCCACAGGACACCCCTGGTGGCACAGTGGTTAAGAATCCGCCTGCCAATGCAGGGGACATGGCGGAGCAACTAAGTCCGTGTGCCACAACTACTGAGCCCACGTGTCAAAACTACTGAAGCCTGTGCACCTAGAGCCTGTGCTCCGCAACAAGAGAAGCCACTGCAATGAGAAGCCCGCGCACCACAACGAAGAGTAGCCCCCGCTCTCCGCAACTAGAGAAAGCCCGTGCGCAGCAATGAAGACCCATGCAGCCAAAAACAAATAAATAAATTTATTTAAAATAAGTAAATAAAAATAAAAATAAGGAGTATGCTTATTTAATAGTCTTTCTTTTTTTAAATATTTATTTATTTATTTACTATTTATTTTTGGCTGCGCCGGGTCTTAGTTGCTGCACGAGGGATATTTAGTTGCAGCATGTGGACTTCTTAGTTGTGGCATGCAGACTTCTTAGTTGCGGCATGCAAACTCTCAGTTGCAGCATGCATGTGGGATCTAGTTCCCCGACCAGGGACCAGAACCCGGGCCCCCTGCACTAGGAGCGTGGAGTCCTGCCACTGGACCACCGGGGAAGCCCCAATAGTCTGTTTCTGATAATCCCCAAATCTAAAATCTAGGAGGGCTGTTTCTACTGGTTTTCATGCATTGTGCCTTATTTCCTTGTGTGCTTGTCCAGTTTTGTCTGTGTACTAATCAACATCCTTAAAAAATATTCATAGGTGTTTTTTGCATTTTAGGATGATGGTAACTTCCTCCAGAGAGGTTTTATGTTTGGTCCCACTGTTGCCTGAAGGCATTACCAAACCAGAAAACCTTAAATTCATGCTTCATTTCCCTGAACTACCAAGTAATATGAACCTGGGCCACAAATCCTCCCAAAGGCCAATCCACAGCCACAATTTTCCCCCTTTTTTCCTGCTACATTTAGTAAAAAGGTGGGGGCAAAGATGGAGATAGGCAGGTATGCTTCTAGTTCACCCTGCCTCTGAGGGCACTGACTTTCAGAGCCCATTTAATATGAGGAGGGCCCCTTTTAGGTTCTCTACCTTGAGAGGACTGCAGATCTTCACTTCAGAGGCCGGCAAGGACTCAGAAATCAAAGCCCCACTTTGTCCAAATCAGCAGATGTCCTTAAGGCAAAGGCAGATTCCATCCTATGGTGTTTAAATTACCTTTCTGGGTTCTTTCTTTGTTATATTTTGGTTTAAAACTTCCTTGCAATATTGTCAGTCTTTTTTTTTTTTTTTTAAAGAGCAAGTGATATACAAGCTGGCCTTTTTTTTATTTTTATTTTTATTTATTTAAACACTATTTTATTTATTTATGGCTGTGTTGGGTCTTCGTTTCTGTGCGAGGGCTTTCTCTAGTTGTGGCAAGTGGGGGCCACTCTTCATCGCGGTGCGCGGGGCCTCTCATTATCGCGGCCTCTCCAGACGTGCAGGCTCAGTAATTGTGGCTCACGGGCCCAGTTGCTCCGCGGCATGTGGGATCCTCCCAGACCAGGGCTCGAACCCGTGTCCCCTGCACTGGCAGGCAGACTCTCAACCACTGCGCCACCAGGGAAGCCCTACTGTCAGTCTTTTGATTTTTTTTCTTTTTTTTTCTTTTTGGCTGCGTTGGGTCTTCGTTACTGCGTGCAGGCTCTTCTCTAATTGCAGAGAGCGGGAGCTACTCTTCGTTGCAGCGCACGGGCTTCTTATTGCAGCGGCTTCTCTTGTTTTGGCCCATGGGCTCTAGGCACTCGGGCTTCAGTAGGTGTGGCACGCGGGCTTCAGTAGTTGTGGCTCACGGGCTCTAGAGCACAGGCTCAGTAGTTGCGGCACCCAGGCTCAGTTGCTCCATGGCATGTGGAATCTTCCCAAACCAGGGCTAGAACCCGTGTCCCCTGCATTGGCAGGCGGATTCCCAACCACTGCGCCACCAGGGAAGCCCTTGATTTTTTCTTTAATCCAATAATTTTAATTGTTTTCCATAGGGTGGGAGATGGGAGGATAGCAGGTAGTCCAAATAATCTAGCCTAACAATTACCAAATACATAAAATCACTGATGTTTTTCTGTAAAATATATCTGATACACAATTCTATACTGAAACTTATATTCTCTCATCACTTTGAGGAGATACTCCACTCTCTAGTGGCCTCTATTCATGCTAATGAGACATCCGTTGTCAACCTAACAGACATTCCTTTGTAGGTAATCTCTCTTACCTCTGGCTTAAGGTCTTTTTTGTCTTTGTTGCTATACAACTTCAGTGTATGGGTGTGGGTTTCCTTTTACTTATACTGTTTAGGACATTGTGTGCTTCCTAAATCTACAGATTTATCTCTCATTAGTTTCTGAAAAGTCAACACTATTAACACTTTGAATAACGCCTCTCCTCCTTCTCCCTACTTTTCCATCCTGGGGTTCCAACTACACAGTCACAGCACACTTTTAACCTACCCTCCACTTCTCTAGTCTCACTTTCCATCTCCCATCTCTCAATGCTGCACACTGGATAATTTCTTCAGGTATATATTCCAGTTCACTAATTCTGCCTTCAGCCATGTTTATTTAATTCACATATATTGTTTTTAATTTCAACTTTTTTTCATTTCTGAAAGTTCTACTTGGAATCATTTTGATACTTTGGTTTTCATTACTAATTTTTATTCTATTTTGTATTTCTTCAAAAATTTCATACATTATTATATATACTGCATCTGATTATCCAATACCTGCAGACCTCGGGGCATCTAATTGTGCCAACTCCTCACAACGGTGTGTGTCCTGAATATAGAATGAAGCTTGCTTGGACTTCCCTGGTGATGCAATGGTTAAGAATCTGCCTGCCAATGCAGGGAACACGGGTTCAAGCCCTGGTCCGGGAAGATCCCACATGCCACGGAGCAACTAAGTCCATGCGCCACAACTAGTGAGCCTGTGCTCTAGAGCCCGCGAGCCACAACTACTGAACCCACGTGCCACAACTGCTGAAGCCCACGAGCCTAGAGCCTGTGCTCTGCAACAAGAGGAGCCACCGCAGTGAGAAGACCGGGCACCGCAATGAAGAGTAGCCCCCGCTCGCCGCAACTAGAGAAAGCCCGCGTGCAGCAAGGAAGACCCAACGCAGCCAAAAAATAAATTAATTAATTTAAAAAAAAAAAGAAAAAAGAATGAAGCTTGCTTAAACGTAATCTACAGAAATCCCGAGGGCCTACAATGAGTATGCTTTGCTCTGAAAAGGATTTAACTTCTCTTCAGCAAGGAGCAAAAGAGTGCTATCATAATACTCACTGTTTCTTTTCTTTTCTTTTTCTCTTTTGGCTTTTGAAGAGTTAGCTTAATTTTTAAGCACCAAAGTGCTCCCGGGAAGTTGTATCTACTGTAATTTATCCAGCATCTATCTAATTGGATTGCGATGGGCAAACCTTTTAGGGGCATCTACTACAGCTGGAGGCACAAGCCCCTCCCCGCCTTTTCAGCTTCTACTTGGAATGTGTTCTGACAGCGGCCATAACACATATAAGCCTATCTCACCTATTCCCCACGGGTCAGACACGGCATGTTCCTCACTACATATGCATGACTGTCCCTGTTTTATTTGGATTACCCTTTGGCTTGGAGAGACCAAGTAACTTTTCCACAACACAGCACCTCAAAACCAGACACAGGAGGGTCAAGAATCCCTAAAAGTCAGGACACTATATGCACATCTTCAAAACTAAAATTTTTGCTGTCATCCATCTTCGAATGTCCCCTTATACAGTATATTTGCATAAATTACACAATAAAACAGAACCAAAAACAATTATCTTACCTTCTGTGGAAACTCCTTGTTTAAATTTTGTATTTAGGCAGAATATAAAAACATTTGGGATTTTCTCTTGGAGTATATGCAACTTTAAGAAAAATTTTTTCATTCAGTAGACTTATAATCTCTTCACCTGAAAAATAAGAGGAAGAAACTTATTTTAAGTTCTACTTCTGTAAAGTTAACTCACCAAAATGATAGGGAAAAGGAAAACAAAAATCATTAGCTTTGCTTAGTATTTAAATTATCAGAACATTTCATGATTAAGGATCTAAAAACTCCCTTGTCCATGCTTGTTCTACAGAGATTGGTACCAGCGATACACACCCATTTTAAATCTGGTTAACTAACTCAATGGTTGGAATTGAAGGACATGAGGAGGATCTCTGTGAAGTCATCTAGTTTCATGCCTACACACTATAACTATCAAGAGACACATATCCTGGTCACAAGATGACTGGACGGCTCACTGATGATCCATCACAACTTCTAGAAGAAAAGTGCTCCAAAGTGCTCCAGGTGTGATCCCTAACACCATTTCCAAATAACGTGACCCGCGCGCTCCTTGGCAAAAGGACTGACTTCAAGGCATGCAGCAAAAACACAGACTAGGGGGCTTCCCTGGTGGCACAGTGGTTAAGAATCCGCCTGCCAATGCAGGGGACACAGGTTCGAGCCCTGGCCCGGGAAGATCCCACATGCCGCGGAGCAGCTAACCCCGTGCGCCACAACTACTGAAGCCCACACGCCTAGAGCCCGTGCTCCACAACGAGAAGCCACCACAATGAGAAGCCTACGCACCGCAACGAAGAGTAGCCCCTGCTCACCAGGACTAGACAAAACCTGCGTGCAGCAACGAAGACCCAACGCAGCCAAAAAAGTAAATAAATTAAATAAATAAATTTATTAAAAAAAAAAAAAACAAACACAGACCAGCAGAGCCCAGGACTGTTCATTCTGTATTTGCATGGAAGTCATGATTTCACCTTTTTTAAAATAACTAATTAATTTTTTTTTAATTTATTTTTTTGGCTGCGTTGGGTCTTTGTTGCTGTGCGTGGGCTTTCTCTACTTGCGGCGAGTGGGGGCTACTCTTCGTTGCACTGCACGGGCTTCTCATTGCAGTGGCTTCTCGTTGCAGAGCACGGGCTCCAGGCGTGCAGGCTTCAGCAGTTGTGGTTTGCAGGCTCTAGAGCGCAGGCTCAGTAGTTGTGGCACACGGCCTTAGTTGCTCCATGGCATGTGGGATCTTTCCGGACCAGGGCTCGGACCTGTGTCCCCTGCACCGGCAGGTGGATTCTTAACCACTGAGCCACCGGGGAAGCCCAATGATTTTACCGTTTGAAAATTATACTTTAGCAATAAGGAGGGGTGACTGTTCTAGAATATAAGAGCCCTAAGAGACCTAATCATCAAATATAATATTTAGATCTTGTTTGGGTCCAATTAAAACGAGTCAACTGGAAGAGTATATTTTTGAAGCTACTGGGGAAATCTGAATGTGGACTGGTATTAGATGGTATTAAGGAATTACTGTAAATCTCTTAGTTGTAAAAATGACATGACCACTATGTTTTTAAAAATAAAAACTTTCCTTGTCTGTTAGAGAGAAAAAGTGAAGTATTCATGGGTGAAATGACATTATTTCTTGGATTTACTTTTAAAACACTCCACCGAAACACAAGAACGAAACAAATTTTAAAAGCGTGAGAGAGCTATTACTCAGCCATAAAAAGAAACGAAATTGAGTTATCTGTAGTAAGGTGGATGGACCTAGAGTCTGTGATACAGAGTGAAGTAAGTCAGAAAGAGAAAAACAAATACCGCATACTAACACATATATATGGAATCTAAAAAGAAAAACGGTTCTGAAGAACCTAGGGGCAGGGCAGGAATAAAGACACAGAAGTAGAGAATGGACTTGAGGACATGGGGAGGGGGAAGGGTAAGCTGGGACAAAGTTAGAGAATGGCACTGACATATATACACTACCAAATGTAAAACAGATAGCTACTGGGAAGCAGCTGCATAGCACAGGGAGATCAGCTCGGTGCTTTGTGACCACCTAGAGGGGTGAGATAGGGAAGGTGGGAGGGAGACGCAAGAGGGAGGGGATATGGAGATATACATATGCATATAGCTGATTCACTTTGTTATACAGCAGAAACTAACACAACACTGTAAAGCAATTATACTCCAATAAAGATGTTTAAAAAAAAAATAGACGGTTCACAACATTAAAAAAAAAAGTGTGAGAGAAAAAGGGACAGATTAAAAAATAATAATAATAACTGGCAAAGTACCAATCACTGATAAAGCTGGGAGACGAGTACATGGGTGCTCATTATCTTTTCTGTACATTTGTGTATTTTTAAATTTCATATAAAAGTCAAGCAAAAAAAGGCACTCGAAGTTGTGCTACTAAGCCAGGAATAAGTCAGTGTTATCTCCTAAAATAGGAAAATCTTTTTACATCTGTGAAACAGAACAAAGGAAACTTCGTTTACAATAGAGTCAGGAGGCCAGAAGGGGAGCCCGCACCCACTGCTACTCAGCCTCAACCACAGACCCCCATGGAGGAAGGTTTCCTGTTTGCCCAGCAACTCAGCCAGGGAGAAACCATCACCACCCTGAACTCTCACTTTCCTCCAATGGACTTTTGTTCAAAATAGCCCCTCCCAACTTCCTCCTTTTTCTCTACAAAGTAACCTTCCTCTGCTTTGTTCATGAGACGCGCCTATGGCTTTTGCTATTGCTTGCTTGCCCTGAATTGCAACTCTCTGCTATTCCCAAAGAAACCCATTTTGCTGGTAAAATAACTAACTGGTTGTTTTACTTTTAAAGTTGGCACATCTAACATTTCAAAATTATTAAGTAAATAATTCAAAATTGGCTTTTCAGCACTTTATACACAGTTTCAAAATAAGGAAGTATCTCTGTAAGGGCCCTGAGACCTGTTTATTCTGACTTTGAACCAGTGCTTTTATAACATACATCTTCTTGACAAATTCTGCTTAGTCTGAGCCGGAGGAAGCCCGAAACAGCCGGGACATCACGGGGGACACGCAGCCCGGGAATGAGTGGCACCTTCTCCTCGGCGGGCACACAGCCTGAGCGTCCTCCCCATGCTTGCTCTCCCTGGCAGCGTCACCCTCTCCCACGTCCTCCCACTGCAGGTACGAGCGTTCTGTCACCTGTGGCCTCCAGCCCACACCCCGCGGGCTCTTCTTCTCAGCAGGCCCTCAGGATCTCATTCTGTAGCCTGGTTCTCCTGTGACACCTTTCTCCCAAGCCCTATCCCCACCTCCTTCCCTAAACACATGAACTCCCTTCATGTCCACCCAGGTAAGGCCACCTCTGCTCTACCACCCAGGCATCCCGAACTAGAAAGGGGTCAGCATTCTCATAGGTCCCATCACTATCTTCTATGCTTCCTAATACCTTCATTCAAATACCTGTTTTTGATACTTTTGCTTCTGGCCAAGACGAAATAACAGGGACCAGATTTACAAATGAAACGGTTTTCAAGACACTGGCTATCCTGCAGTGAAGAACAGTGATCCCTGACAGGAGGGAAACAAGAGGAGCCCCTTAACTGCCCAGTTTCCTGCCTGACAAGTAGTTCTGGGTAACAGCAGAGACACCAGGTGGGGTCCAGCAGTCCCCCGAGGTGAAGAAACAGCACTGGGAGTCCAGGAAGGCCAAGGCACTAGAGTCTAAAGGCAGAGCACTGGAAGGGACAGAGTCGTAGACAGCGCTGAGGATCTGCTGGCTCCAGCCAGGTACTGATCAATGCAAGTGTGTAAGAAAGGCATCCAAGCCAGGGATTAGCAGGAACCACCCTCCGAGTTCACAGGGGGCCAAGGAGAGTTACTCTTTCTCCCAGTCACAGTGGAAAATTTCCTAATTTCGGGGCACTGGACAAAGTACTCAGAAGACTTTTGCCTCAGTGGTGGGGCAAAGTGACAACACTGGACTCAACATAACTCTGGTCCCACCTAACAAAGCCTAAAAGCCAGACCCACAGAATCAAACTGTTTCTAAGTAATTTAACAACATTCCAGAACAAAGGTCAAGAATATTTATAGAAATACAAAAATACCCAGCATCCAGCAAGATAAAAGTCACAGTGTCTTGGCATCCAATCAAAAATGACCAGACATGCAAGGAAGCAGGAAAACACAAACCATAATCAACCTAGAAATGACACAGATGATAAAATTAATAGACAAGGATATTTAAGCAGTTGTTGTAACCATATTCCATATGTTCAAAAACCTAGGGGAAATATTAGACGTGTTAGAGACATGAAAGCTATACGAAGACCCAAACAGAATCATAAATATACTCTTAATCCAAAAAAAAGGCAGAAAAAGAGGAAAAGGGAACAGAGAGCACACTGCCAGCCTCGACACCAGGCCACATTAAGTGGGGCCACCACTCGACACAGTCTCGGTTCTCTTTCCTCATCCCCACCCACCTCCCCAACCACACCAGCACCCACTACTTCTTAAATATGCTGCGAGTCTCTCATAGCTGACACCTTGGCACGTGGGTCCTCTCTGCCTGGAACACCCTTCGTCCCATCTTCCTACTTGGCAAATTCCTGTCTGTTCCTCAAGTCCGAAATTCACCGAAAACCACTTTTGTCAGGTCACTGAGTCCTTCCTCAGTGCTCTCACAAGAGCACTTCCAGAGAATCAACACACTATAATAATCTGGTTTTACGTATTTTTATTTATTCTGAATTATGAAAATATTTAAAACATAAAAAGGTCCAGAGAAGAATATAACAAATACCCATGTACTGAGATTTAATAAATGTTAACATTTGCTCACATATGTCACCTACTTAAAAAAAAAATAAATTGTTTCTAATACACTGAGGAATTGACAACCTATTTAACTCCCTTCGTCCACAGAGATAATCATTAATTTGCAGTATCCATAACTTCATTCTTTTACTACTTATATAACTGTAAGTAATGCATTATTTTAAGAGTATATTTAGGACTTCCCTGGTGGCACAGTGGTTAAGAATCCACCTGCTAACGCAGGGGACACGGGTTCGAGCCCTGGTCCGGGAAGATCCCACACGCCCCGGAGCAACTAAGCCCGTGCGCCACAACTACTGAGCCTGCGCTCTAGAGCCCGCGTGCCTATAGAGCCCGCGCTCCGCAACAAGAGAAGCCACCACAATGAAAAGCCCGTGCACCGCAACAGAGTAGCCCACGCTCGACACAACTAGAGAAAGCCCACGTGCGGCAACGAAGACCCAACACAGCCAAAATAAATTAATTAATTAATTTTAAAAAATAAAAAATAAAAACAAGTATTTGGAGGTACCGGAGACCAATCAAGAACGTGCAGAAACTGGAGGGAACATAATCACTGGAAGAAGGAGAGCAAGGAGGAAAGAGGCCAGAGTTCAGGGCGACCAGCATGGCTGAAAATCCAACAGGAAAACCAGAAAAGAAGGGAGCCCCCCAAACCTGCATTAAATTCCTCCCAAATCCTTGGCTGACTCCTAAACAGCAAGTGGTGGGATGAGACACCAAGAAACCAAGCAGAAAAATAAGTCAAACTCAAAGAAATAGAGAGTAGAAAAGAGGCTGGGGGGCAGGGGGGTGCAGGGAGAGGTTGGTAAAAGGGAGCAAACACTCAGCTATAAGATGAATAAGGTCTGAAGATCAGATATAAGAATATGGTGACTACAGTTAATAACAATGCATTGAAATTTGCTAAGACGAAACTTAACTGTTCTCACCAAAAGTATATGTGTATGTGTATATATATAGCTCTAGCTGTGACAGTTAACTAGTTAATTGTATACTTGCATCAAATCATCACGATATACTTTAAATATCTGAAAACAGCTATGTGAGGTGAAAGAGCTGAGCCAAGACTCAGCAGCCGTCCAGCACTGTGGAGACAGACTCTGGAGTTTAAGTTCTGCCAAACTAGAAGGGTTTTCTATTAAAACCCCAGAAAGGCCATGCCTTAGGAGTAAAAAACATGTTCCAGAATTAAAAGCTATGCCCTAAAACTTAGTACAAAGCCAAAACAGATCTACCCTAGAAAAGCTCCTACAGGATCGAGATCATCTTCCAGTCATTTAACAGCCTGCCCTAACAAAACTCAACACTCTTTAAGGACAGATAACCTAAAACAGAATTTCTAGAATATACTATCTACAATGTCCATTTTGCAATAAAAAATTATTACACGTGCAAAGAAGAAAAATATTACCCATGATCAAGAGAAAAAACAATCTACAGGAACCAAAAATGACCATACATTGGAACTGGCAGATGAAAACGTCAGAACAGCAATTATAAATATTTTTTAAAATTTTAGGAAAAGGGAACAGAAGAAATGAACAGGTGGAGAATATTAGCAGAGAAATGCAAACTTGAAAGAAGAACCAAAAAGAAATTCTGGAACTGAAGAATACAGTATCTGAAATTAAAATGTCACTGGACGGAATTAATAACCCAATGAGCACAAAGAAAAGCAGGGAATTTGAAAATAGATGAAAAGAAAATATACAAATATAAACAAAGAGAGAAAGAAGAATTTTGAAAATACCAACACATTCGAAACCTGTGGGACAACATCAAACAATCTAAAATAGATATCATTGGAGGGACTTCCCTGGTGGTCCAGGGGGTAAGACTCCACATTCCTAATGCAGGGGGACCGGGTCCAATCCCTGGTTGGGGAACTAGATCCTACATGCATGCCACAACTAAGAGTTTGAATGCCGCAACTAACAGTCCGCATGCTGCAACTAAAAAAAAAAAAAGGGCTTCCCTGGTGGCGCTGTGGTTGAGAATCTGCCTGCCAATGCAGGGGACACAGGTTCGAGCCCTGGTCTGGGAAGATCCCACATGCTGTGGAGCAACTGGGCCCGTGAGCCACAACTACTGAGCCTGCACATCTGGAGCCTGTGCTCTGCAACGAGAGAGGCCGCGACAGTGAGAGGCCCGCGCACCGCGATGAAGAGTGGCCCCCACTCGCTGCAACTAGAGAAAGCCCTCGCACAGAAACAAAGACCCAACACAACCAAAAATAAATATAAATAAATAAATAAATAAAAATTTAAAAAAAAATCCTGTGTGCCGCAACTAAGACCCAGAGCAGCCTAAATGTATAAATATTAAAATAAAATAAAATATATATCACTGGAGTCTCGAGAGAAGACAGATGATGAGGCAAAAGAATTATTTAAGAGGCAATGGCCAGAAAGTTTCCAAAGTTGATTAAATACATCAACCCACAGATCCAAGCAAATACAAAAACAGCACACCTAGAAGATTACAGCCAAATTGAAGAAAAGTTTTTAATAAAAAATTTACTTAATAAAAATAAATATACATCTTAAACAGCAGGAAAAAGGGTATCAGGTAAACAAAAGTAAGAATGATAGCTGATTCCTCATCAGAAACAACAGAAACTAAAAGACAACAGAATAACTTTTTCAAAGTGCTGGGAAAAAAAGCTGTCAGCCTAGAATTATCCAGCAAAAATATCCTTCAAAACTGAAGGGTAAATAAAGACTTTTTCAGACAAACAAAAGTTGAGTGATTCTGTCCCCAGTATAGCCACAACATACAAAATACTGAAGGAAGTGCTTCAAGCCAAAGGAATATGATCCCATACAGAAATCCAATCTACGAAAAGAAATGAAGACCTTCCTAACTCACTCTCTGGGGCTGGTAGTACCCTGATACCAAAACAAAAGATATCATACGGGAGGGACTTCCTTGGTGGCACAGTGGTTAAGAATCCGCCTGCCAACACAGGTTCAAGCCCCAGTCCGGGAAGATCCCACATGCTGCGGAGCAGCTAGGCCTGTGCACCACAACTACTGAGCCTGTGCTCTACAGCCTGTGAGCCACAACTACTGAGCCCGTGTGCCACAACTACTGAAGCTCACGTGCCTAGAGCCTGTGCTCCACAACAAGAGAAGCCACCGCAACGAGAAGCCCGCACACCACAACGAGGAGTAGCCCCCACTCGCCGCAACTAGAGAAAGCCCGCATGCAGCAACGAAGACCCAACACAGCCAAAAATAAACAAATAATTTTTTAAAAAAGATATCATATGGGTAAAAAAGTTCATACACAAATATCTCATGAATATATATGATATATGCAAAAATCCTTAACAAAACACTAGTAAACCAAATCCAGCCACTTTTTGTTTTGTTTTGTTTTTTGGCTGTGCCACACGGCATGTGGGATCTTAGTTCCCTGACCAGGGATTGAACCCGTGCCCCCTGCAAAGGAAGCGTGGAGCCCTAACCACTGGACTGCCAGGGAATTCCCCCCAGCCACATTTAAAAAGGATTATACACCCCACACTAACGGGATTTATCCTAAGAATGCAAAGTTGCTTTAACATCTGAAAATTAATTAATACAACACATCATATTGATAGGATAAAGGACAGAAACCAAATAATCATCCCAACAAATGTAGAAAAGGCATTTGACAAACTCCAACACCCTTTCATGGTAAAAACTTTCCATAAAATAGAACCAGAAAGCAACTTCCTCAACCAATGAAGACCCACTATCACCACTTCCATTCAACATTATATTAGAGGTTCTAGCTGGTACTACGAAGAAAAACAAATAAAAGGCATAATAATTGGAAAGAAAAAGTAAAACTGTCTTTATTCACAGATAATATGATTATACAGATAGAAAACCCAAAGGAATATACAAACCTACCATGAGAACTGATAAGTGAATTGAGCAAAGGTGCAAGATACATGATAAGTATACATAAACCAACTGTGTTTTTGTACATTAACGTTGAGGGACTTCCCTGGTGGTCCAGTGGGCAAGACTCCGAGCTCCCAATGCAGGGGGCCCGGGTCTGATCCCTGGTCAGGGAACTAGATCCCTCATGCATGCCACAACTAAGAGTCCACATGCCACAACTAAGAAGCCCGCATGCTGCAACTAAAAGATCCCACATGTTGCAACTAAGATCCCACATGCCACAATTAAGACCCGGTACAGCCAAAATAAAATAAATAAATAAATAAATATTTTTAAAAATACTTATTAAAAAAACAAGTAGTTGAAAAACAATATAAAAATATTTTAAATAACATCAAAAATATCAAATACCTACAAATATACTTAATGAAAAAAGTGTACTTTTCACACTGAAAATTACAAAACGTTGCTGAGGAAAATTTAAATAAATGGAGAGATATACCATGTGCACAGATCAGACGACTCAAAGTTAATAACTCAATTCTAAAACTGATCTATAGGGCGTCCATGGTGGCGCAGTGGTTGAGAATCTGCCTGCCAACGCAGGGGACACGGGTTCGAGCTCTGGTCTGAGAAGATCCCACATGCCGCGGAGCGACTGGGCCCGTGAGCCACAATTACTGAGCCTGCGTGTCTGGAGCCTGTGCTCCGCAACAAGAGAGGCCGCGACAGTGAGAGGCCCGCGCACTGCGATGAAGAGTGGCCCCCGCTCGCCGCAACTGGAGAAAGCCCTCACACAGAAACGAAGACCCAACACAGCCATAAATAAATAAATAAATAAAATTAAAACTGATCTATAGATTCAACGTAATCCCAACCAAATTCCCAGCAAAAATTCCTATCCAAATTGAAGAGTCTATTCTGAAACTGGCAACATAATTTTGTAGAGGAATAAAGGTGGAGGTCTCACACTACCTGATTTCCAGACAGACCATAAAATTACAGACATTAAGACAGCATGGGGGGCTTCCCTGGTGGCGCAGTGGTTGAGAGTCTGCCTGCTAATGCAGGGGACATGGGTTCAAGCCCCGGTCTGGGAGGATCCCACATGCCGTAGCGTAGCGGCTGGGCCCGTGAGCCACAACTACTGAGCCTGCGCGTCTGGAGCCTGTGCTCTGCAACGAGAGGCCGCGATAGTGAGAGGCCCGTGCACCGCGATGAAGAGCGGCCCCCGCTTGCCACAACTAGAGAAAGCCCTCGCACAGAAACGAAGACCCAACACAGCCAAAAATAAGTTAATTAATTAATTAATTTTTTAAAAAAAAGACAGCATGGTGCTGGCACAGGACAGAAAAATAGACCAATGGAACAGAACAGAAAGCCCAGAAATAAGCCTGCATACACATGTTCAATTAATTTATAACAAAGGCTCCAATGCGATTTAAAGGAGGAAAAAGAGTCTTCTCAACAAATGATGCTAGAATGATTGTGTATCTCATACGGGGAAAAAGTGTACGCTTTTTCCACCTCACACAAAAAATCATGCAAGACAGATCATTCATAAAGGAGATCAGTATTTGCTTGGACGTGGAGGGGCAAAAAAAGGGTGGAAAGGAGGGATCCAAAGGGGCATTAGGAAATTTGGGAAATGATGGATACATTTCCTATCTTGACCGTGGTGATGATTTCACAGGTGTACACATATGTCAAAACTTACCAAATTTTACACTTTAAACGTGCAGTTTATTGTACGTCATTTGTATCTCAATAAAGCTGTTTAAAAGAAAAAGAGCAGGACTTCCCTGGGGTGGTGCAGTGGTTAAGACCCCATGCTCCCAATGCAGGGGGCCCGGGTTCGATCCCTGGTCGGGGAACTAGATCCTGCATGCCGCAACTAAGAGCCCACATGCCGCAGCCAAATAAATAAATAAATACAAGACCCGGCACAGCCAAATAAATAAATACAAAAATAAATAAATAAATATATTTTTTAAAAAAATAAAAGAGGAATCATAAACCTGAATACAAAAGCTACCACCGTAAAGTTTCTACAAAGACAAAACACTGGACAGTGTCTTCACAATTCTGGTACAGGCACAATTGTCTTACAACAAGTAATAAACGTAAAAATAAAATATTGACCAATTTTGACTTCATCCAAATTAAAATTTTCTGCTCGTAAAAAAATACCATTGGGGGGACTTCCCTGTTGGTGCAGTGGTTAAGAATCCGCCTGCCAATGCTGGGGACACAGGTTCGATCCCTGGTCCAGGAAGATCCCACATACTGTGGAGCAACTAAGCCCGTGTGCCACAACTACTGAGCCTGCACTCTAGAGCCTGCGAGCCACAACTACTGAGCCCGCATGCCACAACTACTGAAGCTCACGCACTCTAGGGTCCACGTGCCGCAACTACTGAGCCCGCATGCTGCGACTACTGAAGCCCGCACGCCCAGGTCCCGTGTTCCGCAACAAGAAGCCACCACAATGAGGCAATGAGAAGCCCGTGCACTGCAACAAAGAGTAGCCCCCACTCGCCGCAACTAGAGAAAGCCCGTGCGCGGCAACAAAGACCCAACACGACCAAAAATAAATAAAATTAAGAAAAAAGATACCATTAAGAAACAAATAGGCAGGGGCTTCCTTGGTGGCGCAGTGGTTGAGAATCTGCCTGCGAATGCAGGGGACATGGGTTCGAGCCCTGGTCTGGGAAGATCCCACATGCCGCGGAGCAGCTGGGCCTGTGAGCCACAACTACTGAGCCTGCGCGTCTGGAGCCTGTGCTCCGCAACAAGAGAGGCCGCGATAGTGAGAGGCCCGCGCACCGCGATGAAGAGTGGCCCCCGCTTGCCGCAACTAGAGAAAGCCCTCGCACAGAAACGAAGACCCAACACAGCCAAAAAGAAAGAAAGAAGCTTTCATTAAAAAAAAAAAAAAAAATAGGCAAACCACAAAATAGGAAACATTCACCCCTCACTTCCTCTCCTCCTCCCACTCCCTCACTGTATATGTATGTATGTACATACACACAAATATCATAAAGGACTTACAACCACAATATTTTTTTTTAAATTTATTTTTATTATTTTTGGCTGTGTTGGGTCTTCGTTTCTGTGCGAGGGCTTTCTCTAGTTGCGGCGAGCGGGGGCCACTCTTCATCGCGGTGCGCGGGCCTCTCACTGTCGCGGCCTCTCTTGTTGCGGAGCACAGGCTCCAGACGCGCAGGCTCAGTAACTGTGGCTCACGGGCCCAGCTGCTCTGCGGCACGTGGGATCTTCCCAGACCAGGGCTCGAACCCGTGTCCCCTGTATTGGCAGGCGGATTCTCAACCACTGCACCACCAGGGAAGCCCCCACAATATTTTTTTGAATTCCTAAAACTGAATAATAAAGACAATCCAACAAAAAGTGGACAAAAGACCTGACACTTCGCAAGAGATACACAAATGGTCAAAAAGCATATGAAAAGTTGCTCACCATTGTTATTAAAACCATAATGAAATACCACTACCACCAGAATTAAAATTAAAAAGACTGACAATAACAAGAGTTGGTATAATGTGGAGAAACTAGAACTATCATACATTACTGATGGAAGTATGAAATGGTACCAGTTTGGAAAACTGTTTAGCATTCTTTTTTTCTTAAATTTATTTGGCTGCGTTGGGTCTTTGTTGCTGTGCACGGGCTTTCTCTAGTTGCGGTGAGCAGGGGCTACTCTTCATTGCGGTGTGCAGGCTTCTCATTGTGGTGGCTTCTCTTGTTGCGGAGCATGGGCTCTAGGTGCGCAGGTTTCAGCAGTTGTGGCACGCGGGCTCAGAAGTTGTGGCTCTTCGGCTCTAGAGCACAGGCTTAGTAGTGGCACACGGGCTTAGGTGCTCCATGGCATGTGGGAATCTTCCCAGACCAGGGCTCGAACCCATGTCCCCTGCATTGGCAGGCAGATTCTTAACCACTGTGCCACCAGGGAAGTCCCTGTTTGGCATTTTCTAAAAACAAATTAAACATATATCTATACTATGACCCAGCAATTCCACTCTTAGATATTTACCCAAAAGATATAACACATGTCCACAAAAGAACGTACGATAAACTCAGTGACTTTACTCACAACAGCTAAAAAGTGAAAGCAACCCAAATGTCCATCAGTAAGAAAAATATTTTCACACAAAGGAGTACTACTCAAATAAACTATAAAACTATAAACCTACAGACACAGGCATCAAAATCAATAAATTTCAAAAACATTATCTGAGCAAAAGAAGACAGACACAAAAGAGCATATACTTTGTGACTCCATTTACATGACGTTCAAGGACGTGCAAAATTAATCTGTAAAAATAGAAATCAGAACAATTGCTGCCTTGCGATTTTGAAGGATGGCTTTAATACCTGAAAAGGGACACAAAGAAACTTAGGGATGACAGAAATGCTCTATATCTTGACATGAGTGATGGACACACGGGTGTATACATTTGTTAAAATTCATCAAACTTATATACTTAGGATCTGTACTTTGCATTGGGTGTAAAATACTCTTCAATAATTTTTAAATGGTGGAATATTTTTAAAGAAATAAAAGATTGCACATTGTGCTAAAAAGAGAGCTGCTTGCTGTATATGGACATGACATGATTTCCAAGAGGAAGAGGATAGCTGATGGACAGGGTGAGAATGATACACATTTTGGTGCCCTTTGAATTTTATGCTGAGTTCAGATTACCATGTACATAACCACCCACTGGAGTCTGACCACATGAGCTGAGTCCTGGCTCTCCCATTTACTTACTGCTACCCTTGGGTACATTACTTGTTTGTGCCTCAGTGTTCTCACATGAATATTAACAGGAATATTAAGAGTAGCGACCTCATTAACTTGTTTTTAAGAATTAAATGGATTTCTCTGGCGGTCCAGTGGTTAAGGCTCCGTGCCTCCAATGCAGCAGGCGCAGGTTCGATCCCTGGTCGGGGAACTAAGATCCCACATGCCGCGTGGCACAGCCAAAAAAAAAAAGGAAGAATTAAATGATTACTGGGTTAGATGTCCAAATATAGAATTTAGCACTGGTTTTCACTCTCTGGTCTATAGTAAATTCTGCACAAGTCACGTACTCACTTTATGTCAAAATGTTATGTCTCATGAAAATACAAAGCTAACAACAGGTAAAGCACTTTGTTTAAAAAAAAAAAAAAAAAAAAAATCGGGAATTCCCTGGCTGTCCGGTGGTTAAGACTTGGACTTTCACTGCCGTGGACCCTGGTCAGGGAACTAAGATATCACAAGGCGCGGTGCGGCCAAAAAAAAAGGTAAAAAAGATTAAATGAGGCACTTTATTTTTTTTAATGAGGTACTTTAAAAAGTGGCTGGGCTTGTTTTCTAAATGAAGTTTTACTGGAACACATACGTGCACGAACACCAAAGTGCCTAATACATAATCGATTACCATTATTATTCAAAAATGTAAAAACAGTACTTTAAAAGTTAGCCTTTTCCTTAACCAGAAAAAAAAGGGGGAGGAGAGGCTTTAACCAGCCAGCCTGGGATGCAAATCCTGGCTCTACCACCTATTTGTTGTATTATCTTAGTTTCTTCATCTATAAAACGGGAAAATAATAGTTCCTATACCCTAGGGTTCCTGTGAGGATTAAATGAAATAATTCATATTAAGCATTTAAGACAGCAGCACACAATAAACGATCAAAGTGTTCTGCTACGTGTATGTGCAAATAAATAGCCATTTCCTAGGCTTCAAACATTATCCTGTGCTGAGGTCGTATACCTGCAGCCTGACCTCTCCTCTGGGCTCCAGATTCTTCTGCGAGATTCCTTCTCCCTAACGACCCTTTAGCTCGTCAGACTTCTCCCACTACTTTCAGCCACAAGAAAGCCTTGCTTTCCGCCTCCAACCTAAAACAACTCCCCTGCAACTGCCACCACCACCCCCAGCTTCCCCATCCACCCATCCAAAGTGCCCCAGTCCACCCATGTACGCCACCAATAAGCCTGGAAGTCATCCTGAGTCCTCTCTTTCCCTCACACCCCTCTCCTAATCCATCAGCACGTCCCAATAGCTCTACCTCCAAAATCACTCCCTCAGTCGTCACCAAGGTCTAAACCACAAACACACTCACTCCCAATGCCTTGCCTCTCCCCCTCTTATTCATGCGTTGATGGCCCTCCCCAACTCAATCTCCAGCCGGGGTCCCTCAAACTCAGACTCAACAGCCTTCAAGGAACAGCATGATTGGAAGGCCAATGCCCCAACCAAGGCTCTTGTGTGTCTCCCCCTAACCCTGGCCACATATCAGTCTTATCTAGGTTCCTGGAGGTCCATCTCAGGGCCTTTGCATGTGCTGCCCCCTTGGTCTAGAAGTCTCTGTCCCCCACTCTTCTCATAGCCAGCTGCTTCTTGCCTTCTAGAGCTTAGCTGACATGACAGTTTGAGATGCCGAAAGGGAAGAGAAGACAGAAAGGAAGGGACATGAAGAAGAGGTGAACAGCTGAGAGCGCCAGTGAGGGCCTGGGCACTGAGAGGCCAAGGGCATGGCAGGAAGAGGCCATGGGGGGAGGCGACAGGTGGGTGAAAGAGTAACAAGCTGGAAAAGGCCCTAAGGACAAGACAGGTGGGTACAGGGACAAAATGGGGGAGGGGGTACAGTGAAATGCAGGAACTAAGCGGAAGTGACAGACTGAACGAGCTGGTGGTGACAGGGCAGGGGCGGTAGCAAAGTGGGAGCGGTCAGTAACAAATGGGTGGACGATGCAGGTAGTCAGGCGGTAAGGACACAAAGCAGAAGTGGGGGTGTGTGGATGCCGTCACAGTGATGGTGGGAGGACATTCAAGGGGCCCGTAAAGTACACGGGGGAAGGTGACAGGTGTGAAGGGAAGAGGTGATGGAGATGAAGGAAAAAATGGGGCTGTGAGGGGTAAGGAGGTGACAGAATGGGGGTGGGTGACTGGAGACACATGAGCCCACATGGTCATGGAAAGGGGACAGTAGCAGGGAGAGGAGCCAGTGAGTGGATACGGGGACTGACGACAGCGGGCAGTGGGGAGGGGAGAGTCCCACATCGGCAGGCAGGAGAGCGGCCCTGGCGGGCACTGCGAGGGGCAGCACTGACAGGTGGGTCAGGGCGCTGACCGGAAGGGTCCCTAACAGAGAGGCGTGAGGGAGGAAGCAGCGAGGAGGGAAGTGGGGACACCGGCGATCGTGGGCGGACTGATGGGGGATCTCGCCTCGGGGGGGCACCGATGCTGGAGGCACTGGCAGCACGGGGGGAGGAAGGACATTAAGGGGGAGGTTACCGACAGGGAGGAGGGCACCTGGGGGGTCGCTGACGTGGGAGACACTGACCGGAAGGGCACCACAGGTGGGGGTGGACACCGCTCTGGGGGACTCTGAGGGGGTAAAGGAGGCGGGAGGGCACTGACATGGGGCACTAACGGAGTGGCGCGGTGGACACTGGCGGGAGGTCACTGGTGCGGGCGGACCGTCATGGGAGACACTGGCGGGGGACACTGACACGACGTCACTGTCGGGGTGGGCACTGCTGCAGAGGACACTGACGGGGCGGGCACTGACACGGGGGAAACTGACCTGGGGGACGCTGACCAGGGTGGGCGCTGACAAGGCGAGCATCACGGCGGCAGCGACGGGCGGGGCGTGGACGCTGACAGAGGGGTGGACACTGAGGGGGCAGCGACAGGCGGAGGGTGGACGCCGACATGAGGACACTGACGGGGTGGCCCCTCCGGGCCCGGCCGGCCAGTACCGCCGGCTCTGAGCGGCGGCCGCACTCACCTGCCCCGCGGGCCGGGCGTCGCGGCGGCTCCTCGGAGGCCCGGGTGGAGGCCAGGGCGCGGGCGGAGGCGAAGCCCGGGCGGCCTGGGGCGGGCCGCGCGCACATGGGCCCGGCCGGGCGAGGCGCCCACGGACACGGCGCCCACAGACTCAGCGCGGCGGGCCGGCGGCTCGTGACCGGCTCGGGCCGCGGGCGGCGCTCCGGTCACCCCAAAATGGCGGTAGCGGCGGCCGGGCGCGCGCACGCCGGGGGCGGGGCCTCGTGCGGGGGGCTCGCGCTCGCAGCGGGGCGGGGGCCTCTAGGTGGGCGGGGCCTCTGTTGGGCGGGGCTGCGCGGGGGCGGGGGCGGGCGCGGTTTCCTCCTCCGCTGGTCACTCTGAGGTATCGCAAAATTTCTGCACGAGCGTAAGTTTTGATGGGATAATGCGTTTGCGGTGATAAATTTTCTAACGCAACGTCAGCAACAGAACAACCCCTCCGGAGGCCTGAAACGATTTGAGGATCACACATCTGGGGCAGGGGTATCCCTGCTCCCTGGGAGCCTTCCTCTAAGGCTGAAGGCCTCTGCGACTGGGGCAGCTGGGTGTCTCCTGAACTCCTTGGGCACGTGGCGTGGACACGGCCAGAGCAACAGTGAGCAGCGGTCAGCTCTCCGTCCTCTCTGCTACCCGGACTGGGAGCGTCGGAGCAGCAGCCACCAGACCCACGGTTTTTCCAGGTGCCCCCCAGGTTCTTGTAGTATTTTGCACATTAAAATATGTGCCCATTTGGCATTTGTCGAAGTTGTTTGACTCAATCAAACTGATCTCTAAAATGAGAATTGTTACTTCAGGTGGCAGCGTGAACCATGGGAGACGTTGGAAAAAGAAATGGAACACGTAAGGAACATCTAACGCTCTTGCCAGTCATCCCCTTACTGCCTCTCGGCTTCCAACGCACGTGGTCCGTGGCCGAAACGGATCTGACCCCTGGCCATGCTGAGCCTTGGCGGCAGAGGGCGCGGGAGAGGTTGCGGCAGAGGGTTTGCTCCGGGGCTGCTCGGCGGGCGGGAGGCGCCCGCTTCCCCACGGCCGGCTCCTGCGGAGACAGCTTCCCTGAACGTCTTCCCCAGGCAAACGGCAGGGCAGATTTCTGGCAAGTTCTGTAGAATGAACTTTCAGGAAGTGGGTATAAAAAAAGCGTCAAGCTTACAGCCGAGAATAGATTACAAGCCCTGCAAGCGCAGACCCCACCCCCAAGGCTGGAGGTGCGGTGGGTAGAGCTGCAGAATAGGGGCTCAGGGCTAGGAGGCCCAGTGCTTGAGATGCTCCCACCGGTTGTCCTGCTGTGAGTGCCTGCAACCCTTATCCTGATCGTGATGTTCTTCTGGGGTCAGCCAGGGCGCCTCCCCTCTCCCACCCCACCCTTGGTTCATCGGCAGGTCCCTCAACTTCTAACTACAGCCGGCTCTCCTCCTGCAGCCCAGGTCCAGGTTTCCCTCACCTGACTCCCAGCAGCAGCCTCCCAGCAGGCTCCCTGCTGGTATCCTGCCGCACTTGCTGGAGGCCAGCTTGTCGCAGTCAGCAGAGCACCCAGTGAAAAGAAGTCCAATCCCATCCCTCCCCCAGGGGTTCCCGTGTCACACAGCACGAAAGCCAGTCCTTGCTGCCACCCGCAGGTCCTACACAATTGGGTCTCATTTGTGCTCTGCCCCTTGTTCATCTAGCTCCAATCAGGAGACCCTCCTGCCGCAGGCCATTGAATGTGCATCCTGTCACACCCTCTAATTGTCCCCATGCTAACTGACCTCCTACATCTTACTCCATTGTCCCCTTCTCCATGAGGACTTCCCTGGCCTTCCTATTTGAAATCTCAAACCTACATACATGCTTGCACAGACAGACACGCACATGCATGCACATGGGCACACTCACAGCCCCTTTCCCTGTTTGGTTTTTCCTCCTTGTATCAGTAGTCAGGGTTCAATAGGGGACAGAGAGCACACAGTGACTTCAGAGAAAGTTTGATACAAAAATTACTGAGGGACTTCCCTGGTGGTGCAGTGGGTAAGACTCTGCGCTCCCAGCTTAGGGGGCCCAGGTTCGATCCCTGGTCAAGGAACTAGATCCCACATGCATGCCGCAACCTAGGGTTCACATGCCACAACTAAGGAGCCTGCCTGCTGCAACTAAGACCTGGCGCAACCAAATAAGTAAATTTTGTTTTAAATTACTGATAACGGGATTAATTATAAAGGAGTAAAGAACTCTATATTCAAGAAAGGACAAAACATTCCCTGCTAAATGCTTCTGGGATCCACCTCCATTATTGCAGAGCAGGCAGAGAAGTGGATTTGGAGCTGAGGCAGTAAGTGGAAAATGGGCAGAGTCCGACCTTCTGGAAAGTCAGCTTCTGTATGCAGCCTTTCAAGCACATTTGAACTTCCATACAACAACAAAACAATGCTATATTTTCACCTAACAAGGTACAACCATCCTTATTGCAAGTGAAGAAATTCTCACTTTCCCTCAAATGAGCATAAGTACAGTCCCAGCAGTCATTGTATCTGTCACTGGCTACATTCATTACTCCTCAAATTCTGTCACTGTTCCACTGAATACTCTCTTATGCTCTTAAAACTAAATAGTAGGGCTTCCCTGGTGGCGCAGTGGTTAAGAATCCGCCTGCCAACGCAGGGGACACGGGTTCAAGCCCTGGTCCGGGAAGGTCCCACATGCCACGGAGCAACTAAGCCCGTGCGCCACAACTACTGAGCCCGCGTGCCACAACTACTGAAGCCTGCGCACCTAGAGCCCATGCTCCACAGCAAAGAGAAGCCCCCGCAATAAGAAGCCCGCGCACCGCAACAAAGAGTAGCCCCCGCTCGCCGCAACTAGAGAAAGCCCACGTGCAGCAACGAAGGCCCAACGCAGCCAAAAATAAATAACTAAAATAAATTTTTAGAAAAACTAAATAGTAAAGTTAACTTCTGACAACTTGTATTTTTTTAAAGTAAATTTGTTATTATTCAGTATAATATATATTATTCCATCTCACTCAAATTTTTTTAAAAATTGGAGTATATTTGCTTTATAATATTGTGTTAGTTTCTTGCTGCACAGCAAAGTGAATCAGCCATACATATACATATATCCCCTCTTTTTTGGATTTCGTTCCCATTTAGGTCACCACAGAGCATTGAGTAGAGTTCCCTGTGCTATACAGTAGGTTTTCAGTTATCTATTTTATGTATAGTAGTGTATATGTGTCAATCCCAACTTGTATATTTTTAAAAAATGGAAAGCAGAGGGGACAAAATGGTTAGTTTATATATCATATATGCAAAGAGAAAATGTGCAAAGCTACTACAATCCTTTTTTCTGTAATTGGTCAGAAGAAGTAGTTGATAGTTACGGCTCTTTAACAAAAAGATGAGTGGGTACCAAGGGGTAGGAGGTCAGGAGAGATACACAGGTAGAGCACAAAGGATTTTTTTTTCCAAAGGAATTCCTTTATTTTTATTATTTATTTATTTACTTATTTATCTTTGGCTGTGTTGGGTCTTCGTTTCTGTGCAAGGGCTTTCTCTAGTCGCGGCGAGCGGGGGCCACTCTTCATCGCGGTGCGCGGGCCTCTCACCATCGCGGCCTCTCTTGTTAGGGAGCACGGGCTCCAGACGCGCAGGCTCAGTAGTTGTGGCTCACGGGCCCAGCCGCTCCGCGGCATGTGGGATCTTCCCAGACCAGGGCTCGAACCCATATCCCTTGCGTTGGCAGGCGGATTCTCAACCACTGCGCCACCAGGGAAGCCCAAACAGTGTTTTCTTCTAAACTGCCTTATAGTGTGCACAGAACAGTTAGAACAAAGCAGGCTGAATTCAGTATTTCTGACACAGAACAACCAAATAAAATAAATTCTATCACTACAAACACCAAATGCAAAATTATTCACCAGTCAATTAGAAAATGTAAAACTCTGATATAAAAGGAGTGTGCCCTTGGAGCACAATCAGAGCAGGAGGAACTGTGGTTCTGTCCTGTCCTTCTCTTCAAGAGCCCCAACGGCGCAGCGGGACACAGACTGGGACATCAGACGACCACTGCTCCATAAACCAAGTCGGATCAACACAGAGAAGTGGGCTTCCCTGGTGGCGCAGCGGTTGAGAATCCGCCCGCCAATGCAGGGGACACGGGTTCGGTCCCTGGTCCGGGAAGATCCCACATGCCACGGAGCGACTAAGCCCACGTGCCACAACTACTGAGCCTGTGCTCTAGAGCCTGTGAGCCACAACTACCGAGCCCGCGTGCCGCAACTACTGAAGCCTGCGTGCCTAGAGCCCGTGCTCCGCAATGAGAAGCCCGGGCACCACAACGAAGAGTAGCCCCCGCTCGCCGCAACGAGAAAAAGCCCGTGCACAGCAGCAAAGACCCAACACAGCCAAAAATAAATAAATTCTTTAAAAAAACACACAGAGAAGTCCACACTTATATACACCGTAACCAGACTCCTGCATGCCAAAGACAAAGAAAACCATGAAAGCCACAAGAGAAAAGTGACCCATCACATAAAGGGAAAGAATGATACAATGAATAGCTGACTCCTCCCAAGAGATGATGGAGGCCATAGGCAGTAAAATGGCATACTGAAAGTGTTGAAGGAAAAAGCAAACCTGTCAATGAATAAGTTCTATACTCAGCAATACTATCCTTCAAAAATGAAGGTGGGAGAAAAAATGAAGGTGAACTAAATACATTGCCAGATAAACAAAACAGAAAATTTATTGCTAGGAGATTTGCCTTACCAGAAATACTAAAGAAAGTTCTTCAAGCTGAAAGAAAATGACATAAGATGGTCACTCAAGTCAACAGGAATGAAGAACCAAATTCAGCAACATGTAAAAGGCTTATCTACCAAGACCAGTGGGCTTTATCCCGAGAACACAAAGTTGGTTTAGCATCCAGAACTCAAATCATGTAATACACTGTATTAATAGGATAGAGGATAAAAACCACAGGATTGTCACAATAGCTGTAGAAAAGGCATTTGACTAAATTTAATACCTGTTCATGATAAATACTCTCAACAAATTAGGACTAGATGGGAAATTCCTCAACTTCATAAAAGGTATGTAGGAAAAATCTATAGCTAACATCAGACTTAATGGTGAAAGATGTAATGCTTTTTAAAGATTGGAAATGAGGCAAGGATGTCTGCATTCACCACCTCTATTCTACACTGTAGGATTCTGCATGCAAGGAGCTTGGAAGTCACCAATCCATCCTAAGAAGTAAAGGGCTAAACAGACTGAAGAATCAGCAACTCTTCTTGGATCTATAAGAGAAGGGAGGACACAGAGCAAACCACTGCTCCCAAGGTAGGAGAGACAGGCAGGTGAATACAAGTCATCACAGCTTACCAGAGCAAAGATTCATGAGAGAAACCGGCCTGAGAACCTGTGTGTGCGGGGGAAGCGGGGTGGCGGGGGGCTGAACTGTAATTGATGAATTTCTGGAGGCTCAAAGTCATCAGCAACTGTGAGAGTTAAAAACTCCGGGGGACCCAGTCATAAGGGAGCCCACACCATACTGTGCAATTTACCCCTGGAGCATGAGCAGCTTCCCAAGTAAATATCAGAGCCACGTCCCCTCAAGCTTTCTGCACGGGGAGGGAAGGAGCCATTTCCTAATGTGACAGAGCACCCTGCTCTCCTTAACAAGGCTGCTCTCAAGGCAAACTCGTGAACCAGAGCCTGACCTGCTGGGGTGTTATCAGAGCCTAACTGACCAGGGGAAGGGAAATGCCCAGCTCCAGCCTCCTCTGGGCAGCCTGCCCCAACCAAGGGGAGATAAAGGACTGAGAAACACTTGTGAAGTTCACAGTCCAGAGGCACAGGCTCAGTAAAAGAACTGAGGCCCGATCACAGGACCATAGAAGGCTTCCCCTCTCCCACACCTCACCTCTACGTTATTAAGGCCTACTTATAGCAGTTCCTTTCACCCAGTACATCATGTCTGGCTATCAGGAAAAAATTACAAGGCAAATTACACAATTAACAGGCAAAAAAAACACAATTTGAAGAGATAGAGCAAGGTTCAGAACCAGATATGGCAGAGATGTTGGAATTATCAGACTGGGAGTTTAAGCAACTATGATTAATATGCTAAGGGCTCTCATGGATAAAGCAGACGACATGTAAGAACAGATGGGCAATGCAAGCAGAGAGATGGAAATGCTAAGAAAGAACCAAAAAGAAATGCTAGACATAAAAAACGCCATAGCAGATATGAAGAATGCCTTTGATGGGCTTATTAGCAGACTGGATAACACTGAGGAAAGAATCTCTGAACTGGAGACTATCTCAATAGAATCTTCAAAAACTGAAAAGCAGGGGCTTCCCTGGTGGCGCAGTGGTTGGGAGTCTGCCTGCCAATGCGGAGGATGCGGGTTCGAGCCCTGGTCTGGGAAGATCCCACATGCCGCGGAGCGACTGGGCCCGTGAGCCACAATTACTGAGCCTGCGCGTCTGGAGCCTGTGCTCCGCAACAAGAGAGGCCGCGATGGTGAGAGGCCCGTGCACCGCGATGAAGAGTGGCCCCCGCTTGCCACAACTAGAGAAAGCCCTTGCACAGAAACGAAGACCCAACACAGCCATAAATAAAATAAATAAATAAATAATTTTTAAAAAAGAAAAAAACTGAAAAGCAAAGAGAACAAAGACTGAAAAAAACAGAACATCCAAGGACTTTTGTTCTACAAAAGGTGTAACATACACATAATGGTAATATCAGAACGAGAAGAAAGAAACAGAAGAAATATTTGAAATGATTCTACATTGCACTAAAGGTTCTAGTCAGTGCAATAAGGCAAGAAAAAAATTAAAGGCATACAGATTAAAAGGAAGAAGCAAAATTGTCTTTATTCACAGATAACATGATCATCGATTTAGAAAATCCTAAGGAATCTATCAAAAAAATCTGCTAGAGATAATAGTTTAACAAGGTCACAGGATACAATATCAATATACAAACAACAGTTGTATTTCTACAATTAGGAACAAACAATCTGAAAATGGAATTAAGAAAAAAATTCCAGGGAATTCCCTGGCCGTCCAGCAGTTAGGACTCGGCACTTTCACTGCTGAGGGCCTGGGTTCAATCTCTGGTCAGGAAACTAAGATCCCACATGCCACACGGTGTGGCCAAAAAAAAAAAAGAAAGAAAAGAAAAGAAAAGAAAAAGATTCCATTTACAACTGCATCAAAATGAATAAAATACTTAGGAATAAATATAACAAGAGAAGTGCATACAGAAGAGTCAATGCAGCAGGCTAACAACTTATCAAAAAACAAAACAAAATCAAACAAACAAACAAATAAAACCCCTGCTTACACAGTTAGCCCTTGACTGACATCTGAGAACCTGGATTTCGGGAAGGTTCCCACCATCCCTGGAAATGATCAGAATGGCTCTTTGAGCCAAACAATATGACTTACATTGAAATCTGCTTTCTTTCCGGGTGCCTGGAATTTTGTTAGGCACCCGGCAGAGACTGCCTATCTGGCCAGCCCTGCAGTGGATTGAACAGTGGCCCCACCCAAAAGATATATATCTACCCAAAACCTGTGAATGTGACCTTTGGAAAAAGGGTCTTTGCAGATGTTATTAAGTTAAGATCTCAAGATAGATCATCCTGGATCAGCATGGGTCTTATATCCAATGACAAGTATCCTTCTCAGAAAAGGAGAGAAGACACACGGAAGAAAGTGATGTAAAGACAGAGACAGAAATTGGAGTGATAAACCTACAAGGATTGCTGGAAGCAACCAGAAGGTAGCATAGAGGCCTGAAATGGATTGTCCCTCGGAGCCTCCGTAAGGACCCAACCAGGCTGACACCTTGATTTCAGGCTTCTGGCCTCCTGAACTGAGAGAGAACAAATTTCTGTTGTTTGAAGTCTCCAGGTTTGTATCAGTTTGTTACAGCAGCCTTAGGAAATAAATATAAGTTCCCAATAAAACTGTGGGTGCTGAGTTTCTGATGAACTTACCTGGTTGGCAACATTTCACACCCATTGTCACAACTCCCTGGGACAATTAAGTTTGTCCTGTGTAACTACGTGATGACACTGGAAGCTGGCACCTGGTCTACCCCAAACTTAGCCCCATGAGCCTTTTCCCTTTGCTGATTTTACCTTGTATCCTTTTCCTGTAATAAATCATGGCCATGAAAATGACTCTATGCTGAGTCCTATGAGCCCTCCTACAAATCATCAAATCTGGGGGTGGTCTTGCAACTCCCATGCAATAAAAACTACAAAACATTGCTGAGAAGAATTAAACAAGGCCTAAATAAATGGAGAGACATGCTATGTTCATGGATTAAAAGACCCAATATTGGGCTTCCCTGGTGGCACAGTGGTTAAGAATCCGCCTGCCAATGCAGGGCACACGGGTTCGAGCCCTGCTCCGGGAAGATCCCACATGCCGCGGAGCAACTAAGCCCGTGCGCCATAACTACTGAGCCTGCGCTCTAGAGCCCACGAGCCACAACTACTGAAGCCCGCGCACCGAGAGCCTGTGCTCCGCAACAAGAGACGCCACTGCAATGAGAAGCCCGCGCACCGCAACAAAGAGTAGCCCCCGCTCGCTGCAACTAGAGAAAAGCCCACGCGCAGCAACAAAGACTCAACTCAGCCAAAAATAAATAAATAAATAAATTTATTTTTTAAAAATTCCTTAAAATAAAAAAAAAAAGACTCAGTATTGCCAAGATGGCAATTCTCCCCAAACCTGATCAATAGATTCAGTGCAATATCGGTGAGTTTTTCAGCAGGTGGTCTTTTTTTAATAGAAACTGGGGCCTCCCTGGTGGCGCAGTGGTTGAGAATCTGCCTGCTAATGCAGGGGACACGGGTTCGAGCCCTGGTCTGGGAAGATCCCACATGCCACGGAGCAACTAAGCCCGTGAGCCACAACTACTGAGCCTGCGCGTCTGGAGCCTGTGCTCCGCAACAGGAGAGGCCACGATAGTGAGAGGCTCGCGCACCGCGATGAGGAGTGGCCCCCGCTTGCCGCAAGTAGAGAAAGCCCTCGCACAGAAACGAAGACCCAACACAACCAAAAATAAATAAATTAATAATAGAAACTGACAAGCTAATGCTAAAATTTACACAGACATGCAAAGGATTGAGGTAGCCAAAAGTTTTGAAAATTAGAGGACTCACACTTCTTGAATTCAAAATGTACTATAAAGCTAGAATAATCAAGACAGAATAGAATTGGCATAAGGATAGGCATATATATCAATAGAACAGAGTAGCAAAAAAAAAAACCCTCAAAAATATGACCAATTGATTTTTTTTATAAAGGTGCTAAGTCAATTCAATAGGGAAGCAATATCTTTTTTTTTTTTTTTTTTGACCACGCTGCACGGCTTGTGGAATCTCATTTCCCTGACCAGGGATTGAACCCAGGCTGAGGCAGTGAAAGCCCAGAATCCTAACCACTAGGCCACCAGGGAACTCCCAAGCAATATCTTTTTTTTTTTTTTAAAGAGACAGTCTTTGACTTATAACGATTTTTAAAAAATATTTATTTATTTATTTATTTATTTATTTATTTATTTGGTTGCACCGGGTCTTAGTTGTGGCAGGCGGGCTCCTTAGTTGTGGCATGTGAACTCAGTTGCGGCATGCATGTGGGATCTAGTTCCCTGACTGGGGTACGAACCAGGCCCCCCTGCATTGGGAGCGTGGAGACTTAACCACTGACCACCAGGGAAGTCCCCCAAGCAATATATTTTTGAAAAATGATATTGGAAAAATTGGTTATCCACATGCCAAAAAAAAAAAAAAGTTAAACCCTTACTTCACACCATACACAAAAATTAGTTCAAAATGAATCACAGCCCTAAATCTGAGAGGTGAAATACTTCTAGAAGAAACTTAGGAGATATTATTTGGGTTAGGAAAAGATTTGATAGATATGAGACCATAAACATACTACCAAAAAGAAAAATATTCATAACTTAGACTTCATCAAAATAAAAAACCTTTGCTCTTCACAAGATGCCATTAAGAAAAATAGAAGACAAGCCACAAACCAGGAAAAGATTTTTAAATCGTATGTCTGATAAAGGACTTGATTCTAGAATATATATTTTTAAAAAATCTTACAACTCATAAGACGAACGACCCAATTTAAAAAGAGGCAAAAGATTTAAATAAACATTTCACCAAAGAAGGTAATACAAATGACTTACGGGCACATGAACAGATGCTCAAGGGACTTCCCTGGCGGTCCAGTGGTTAACACTCTGCGCTCTCAATGCCGGGGGCCTGGGTTCGATCCCTGGTCAGGGAACTAGATCCCAAATGCATGCCGCAACTAAGAGTTCGCGTACCGCAACTAAGAGCCCGCATGCCACAACTAAGAGCCCACATGCCACAACAAAGATCCTGCGTACTGCAACTAAGACCTGGTGCAGCCAAATAATTAATATTAAAAAAAAAAAGATGCTCAACATCAGTCATCATTAGGGAAATTCTAAATTAACCCACATGTCACTACACAACCCCTTGGATGGCTACAATTAAAAAGGCTGACAACCTCAAATGCTGGTGAGTATGTGGAAAAACTGGAACCTTCATACATTGCTGGTGGAAACGTCAAATGGTAAAGCCACTTTGGAAAATAGTTTGACAGTTTCTTATAAAGTTAAACATAAACTGAACATACAGCCCAATACTTTCACTCCTAGGTTTTTACCCAAGAGAAGTTAAAACAGGTGTCCACAAAAAGACCTGTACAGGAGTGTACATAGCAGCATTATTACAGGCAAAAACCGGAAACGTTCCAAACATCAATTGGTTTGTTGACTCTAATAACATAATAGCCAGTTGTTTCACCAGCAAAAGCAAGTTTATTCAGGAATAGCCATAGAGGAACTGTAATTCATGATGTGGAAACTATGGCAGACTACAAGTAAATCCAAAAAACACGAAAAGGGAGTTTGCTTTTATAGGGAAAAGGGGTCAGTTGGGAGGTACTGTGATACCTAGAGTCCACTGGAGGAGCATGGAGGCTTCCCATTGGTTGGGCTGTGACAGTCTCTGATTGGCTGGGATGTCCTTGGGCCGGAGGGATTTCTTCTTCCTGTTGGAGAGAGAGTAGAGGCACCTGTCTTCCTGTTTCTGGTAATTGAGGATGCGCGGTGGGCATGACAGAGCCCCCTAACGACCTGTCCTGGCTCCATCTTCAACTGAGGTTTCTTTAAATAATTCCACTGTGAAAGGTTAAGGAAAATGTCATGTATCCAGACAATGAACTACTATTCATATAAAGGAACAAACTACTGGTATATACAACAACATGGATAAACTTCAAAAATATTATGCTAAGTGCAAGAAACCGGACAGAATAGGCTGCATATTGTATGTATTAGCGTCCTAGGGCTGCTGTAACAATTACCACAAACTTAGTGGCTTAAAACAATGCACACTTATTATCTTACAGTTCTGGAAGTCAGAAATCTGAAATGAGTCTTATGGGGCTTAAATCAAGGTGTCAGCAGAACCGCATTCCTTCTGGAGGCTCTAGGGGAGAATCGTTTCCTTGCCTGTTCTAGCTTCTGGAGGCTGCCTGCATTCCTTGGTTCATGGTCCCTTCCTCCATCTTCAAAGCCAGCAGTGTGGCAACTACCAGTTTCTCTCTCTTATTCCCTTATCACATTGCCTTCTCTGACTCATTTTGGCCTATGGACTGTAGGCAGAAGTGCTGTATATATCACTTGTCGGCCAACGCAGTTAATAGCTAGCAGGCCTCCATTAATCTCTTTTCCACTGCCAGTGACCTAGGAGGCCATGTGTTCCAGAGGTAAGTCAAGGAGAGCCACCTGACTCTCCCACCAGTCCATGCACAGTGAAAAACCTGCTGAGGACTTGAGGGTTGTTACTCCAACCTAGCCTAGCCTAGCCTAACTTTGGAGTGGGGAGCTTTAGTTAAAAAAAAAAAAAAAGTAAAATATATATAGCGTGTCAGTTAAGTTATTGTCTCAGCTCCAAAGTCGCCCTTCCATGATCGGCTGTGTGATGCTGGGGGGTAGGGGGGGAACCTGCGGCCACATTTCGAGGAGCAAGGGCTGGTGCCTGGCTCTGCCAAGAGGAATGCTGGAGGGAGATGCGACGTCAAAGAGGGAGGGGGACTTGCCCCCCCCCCCAGCCACACTTCGCCGCCGCAGCAGAAAATAAAACGGCACAGGTGTCTCGAATTATGTGTGTTATACGCTGTGTCTGGTTTCGACAGACAGGTCTGGGACAGTGTGCAAGGCAGCCCAAGAGGGGGCCCGGAAAAATGTGGAAGAGCGCTGGACGCAAGAGGCGAGGAGGGGACTGGCGCGGGCGGGTCTGCACGCACTGACGACCAGGCCATTGGAAACAAAGATGCCCCAGTGGTCAGACACGAACCCCGGACGTGACAGCCCTCTGCAGGACCCCATATCCGGAGGCGACCCCAGGGAGAAAACTCGAGGGACTCCCAGAATCGCTGGAATCTGTGTGTGATAGTTGGTAGAATGGGAGCTCGTAACGACGAAATCCGGGTAGGAAAGCTGGCCGGGTAAGGTACCGGCCAGTCTCGACTTCGCCTGTCCTCACGGTGTCCCCGGCGGCCGCGACCCCGCCCTAACCCGTCTTCCCGCGGGCTCACACGCCCCACCGGAAGTCCCTCCTCCAGGCTTGGGGCCGCTCTGGCCCGCGCGGTCCCTTCTCTTTGGTGGGCTCGGCGCTGATCTGCCGCACGGCGGTCCTCCTGCCGCCAGGGGCGTGCGAGGCCGCGTCCGGGCCGTTCTGGTCCGCGACGGCCGCTCGACTGCTCCGCGGAGCGGTCCGGGCGCGCCCAGGCCACCGCCTCCAGTCCGTTCCCCCGGCAACGCCTCGGGCCGTTCCCCCGGCAACGCGCGGCCGTTCTCAGTAGCCGGGTCCATGGACCAGGGGTCGGGCGCCGGGCCCCACCGGGCTCGCGGCCGCCTCGGCGCGCCGTCCTGCGGAGCGCGGGCTCCGGGGGCACCCTGGGCACGCTTCTCGGCCTGGCTGGAGTGCGTGTGTGTGGTCACCTTCGACCTGGAGCTGGGCCAGGCGCTGGAGGTGAGGGGGGCAGCGGGCCGGGGGGAGGCCAGGGAGGGCGGGTCCTGCTCTGTCGCCGCCGGCTAGTGTGGCTCAGGCATCGCCGAGGGGCGGCGGGAATCCCTCCGCAGGTGAGGTACCTTCGGGGAGACAGACCCCCCCAGGTGGCCTCTTCCTCCCCAGAAACCCTGCACCTGTCACTTCCTGAAAGGTGCGCTCCCAAGCAGAAGAAAAAAAGTTAAGTTGCCAAGACCGCCCTTTGGGGTGGAGGAGCGAAGAGCCCTGCACTTCGGATACCCAAAGTGGTACTCTTGATTTTTCTCCCAGTAAAAAGCTGTCTCCTCTCCCCTCCTCTCCCCCGCCTTTCCCACACTATGATACCTTCTAACCTCATTTACTGCAGCCAGAATCCCAGGGGTCACCCTTGAGTCCTCCCCTCCCTCCACCCCACATCCCATTCGGGGACAAGGCTGACAGCTCCACCTACAGCAGGGCTGTCAGATTCATTACCACTGCTACTGTACCCCCAAGTCCAATATTTGTGGCTCTCTTGCTTAAATCTTTGGAAACCTCCTTGTTCACTTAGAGTCTGATCCAGACCCCTTGCGGGTCACAACCGGACCCAAGAGCCATCTTTCTGTTCACTGACTGCCCCCAGCCCACCCAGCCTGGGGTGTCCCCACTACCTGCAAGACTCTTCCCTACCCCCACCCACATGGGTGTAGATGAAAACATGACAGACTCAGGGAGGAAGGCCTTCTGTAGTAATGCAGGCCTGGGGGGATGGTCTTCTCCAGGCCCTGAAGGGCATGACACAGACCATGGAGCTGATCAGGGCAGGGGAGGCTGGGAGGTACGCTTCAGCACGCTGTCAGAAGGAACTTTCTGAGAACCCAGGCGGTGGCGCATCCCGTGACTGCAGTTGGCTGAGATGAGGCTGATCAGCCATCGTTGGAAAGCCAGCATCAGGGTGAGAGGGTGTTTTCCAAGGCCTTGCTGAACTCCATGATGCTGTGGGAAGCCCAAGTCCTAACAAACGGCAAGGGGTGACACTGCCCAGCTCGCCGTGGAGACCCCATTCCACCACACCAGTCCCCACGTGGCGCACCAAATTAACTTGACGCAGGGACCTGAGCACAGAGAGGTGAGGTGATTTGCCTAACGTCACAGAGCCCACCTTCCTACTGGTGCCCAAATTGTTCCCAATAAAATCACAAGAGAGTCTACTGTTTCCTTAAGGCGTTCTCATGTATGATCTTCTAGGACTTCACCATTCAGGCAAGAACTGTTAAAGGCTCCATGTGCTTGGGCTTCTGAGCTTTGCTGAGGCTGTGTAGCTCAGGGAGGGGGTGTTGTGGGGACCCACGGCCCCTCCTAATCGTCAAGTCTGTGCAGGAATCGGGCAGTGCAACCACACGATGCTCATCAGGTTTGCATCTTGTCTTTCTTCTCTCCCCTGGAAATCACGGGGAAGATCAGGGGTCATTTCAGCTGCGTCACTCATGGAGCACCTGCCCTGCGCTCGCTTACTCCGGGCTTGGCCTGGCCGAGCACCACAGAGGCTCTGGCACTGCGCTTGGCACTGGGACATGATGGAAGACCCAGGGACTGCCTTCCGGGAGCTCATGGATCACGGAGCCTCCATGGACAGATGCAGCTCAGAGGAAGGAATGGGGGTTTGGCCATATCTTGGAGGATGAGGAGGAGGCAGCCGGGCAGGGGAGAGGGGGCTGTTTCAGGTAACGCCTCCCCCAAAAAAGCCAGCGAAAGCAAAGGCAAGGAGCCAATCATTCACTCATTCAATAAATCAAGTATTGGGCAACTGCCACCAGCCAGGCCCCACGGTACTGGTGCTGGACACATGGACACAGAGCTGAATGCGATGACAGGGCCCTGCCCACCAGGAGTTCACGTTCTGTGCTAGAGACGCAGAGAGTAAGTGGTTCAGGACCCCCTAGAGCGCATAGGGTATGTTGAGGGGGATCCCACCCACATCGGTGCACTGGAGCCTGCAGGCGAGGCAGGGATCAGACACGAGGGGAGAGCGGGCAAGACTGTGCACACCAGCTGAGCAAAGGGCCCGGCTCCGCTGCCTCAGCCCTTGGAAGCTCCTCTCGGCATCCCCGCTGACCCGAGAAGCCCATGCAGTGAACCGCGGCCCGGGGCCCAGAGGGTCCCTCCTCTCCCAGGTGTCCGCGTCCTCCCAGCTGCAGCTCCTGCACTGCCCAGTCTCAGGACCCTTTTAGTCTTCAAAAGTACTGAGGGTCCCAAGGGGCTTTTTATGTGGGTCGTATCTATCAATGTTTCCTATACTAGAAGTTAAAACAGAAAAATTAAAAATGCTTATTAATCCATTTTAAAAAACAACGGATACCATGTGTAAACAAGAGAAGCCACCGCAGTGAGAAGCCCATGCACCGCAACGAAGAGTAGCCCCTGCTCGCCTCAACTAGAGAAAGCCCGCACGCAGCAGCAAAGACCCAACGCAGCCAAAAATAAATAAATAAATACATATTTATTTGAAAAATATATATATTTCCACAAAAATAACCATATTTTCAAAAACAAATTCAGTGAGGAGAATGGCATTATTTGACACTTTTACGTCCCTTTTTAAAGGCCAAATAGAAGGCAGCTGTATCTTCACGTCAGATTCAGTCAGTTCCCCTTGATGGCCTGTGTCACAGCCTCTGGAAGCCGCACTGCACACAGTGAGAAGAGAGTGAAAAAGGCAGCTTCGGCCTCTGGGAGCCTAGGGTAGCCACACCACCCTTCGAGAAGCACTTTCCTAGAGGTACCTTCTCCAGCAAGGCGAGGCTCGCTGCATCTGTCTTCCTCAGGGACGACTGGGTTACAGGAGCTGCAGCCCCTGCAGACTGGCTCCTGTGGAAAGGACGAGACCCCTGTGGTTCCAGGGCACAGGGTTCATCGTGCGGCAGACTCCTCGCTCTCTGCCCCTCTCTGAGGGTCTGCTCCATTCCTCTCCTCAGTCAGGCAGGGCCGTCCCTCCAGCTCTGCTCCCAGCTTGTGAACAGTGAACTTGGAGCCCTGGGCGTGGCTGTGGAGCCTCCTCAGATGCTACAAAACTCCTGTGACTGCAGACCAGATTCAGACCCCTGACCTCAGCACCGAGGGCCCATTGTGGCCCTGCCCCCGCTGCCAGGCACCCGCCTTTCCTCTGCCCTTCTCAACAAGGACACGCAGGGGCCCGAGTGGTCCCCTGGCCCCTCCTCTCTTGGAGCCATCTCAAGGTACCTCTGTGGGTCCGCCCCACAGACAAATACTGTTTGGCTGGCTCCCCTCCCTCCTCTTGGCCCTTCCTTCTTGGTGCCTCCTTAGCTGACATCTCCTTGAGATTTCCACATGCCCCACCTGTTCCATTATTCTTTGGACACATGTTTTCACGCACTCCACAAATACAGGCACGCCTTGGAGATGTTGCAGGTTCGGTTCCAGATGACTGCAGTAAAGCAAGTCACACAGATTTGCTGGTTTCCCAGTGCATATAAAAGTTATGGTTACACTAGACTGTAGTCTATTAAGTACGCAAGAAATACCATTATATCTTAAAAAACAATGTAGATACCTTGATTTCAAAGTACTTTCCTGCTAAAAAGTGCTATCATCTGAGCCTTCAGTGAGTTGTTAATCTTCTTGCAACAGTAACATCAAAGATCACTGATCATAGGTCACTGTAACAAATATAATAATGAAAAAGCTTGAGATATTGTGAAAATTACGAGAATATGATGCAGAGATGCAAAGTGAGCAAGTGTTGTTGGAAAAATGGCACCTATAGGGTTGCTACAAACCTTTATTTTGTAAAAAATGCAACATCCGCGAAGCACAATAAAGCAAAGTGTGATAAAACGAGGTGTGCCTGTACAGTATTTGGTGAGGGTCTACTCCCTGCCAGGGGCTGGGAGGCAGAAGTACCTGGGGACACGGTCCCTGTCCTTAGGACACTTGGTGGCAGCGGAGGAGACAGAATAGGCCCAGAGCAGCGAGCCCAGAGCAAACAAAGACAGAAGCTACATTATTACAACAGTGCAAGACCCAGGGCACAGTACCTTACCATCTGGGGGTTCAGGGCACACCCCAGAAGAAGCCTCATGTCAGCCAAAACCCAAGTCCTCCTCCGCATGGGAGTTTGGCCGACAGAGTGAGGAGGGGGCCGCGCATGCAGGCCCTCAGCTCCTGGCTCCCAGCATAGCCGCTTCCTGGGAGAGCCGTCCTGCTGCATCTGAGCGCGGGCCAGGGCAGCAGTGACGCCCAAGGCACACCAGGTCCCCAGGAGACACCTGGGGGCCTGCAGGGAGTGAGGGCTCTGGAGGTTCCCTGCCTTTTCCGTTTCCTGCAAAGAAATCCATTCCGGCCATTTGCCTGTGTGCAGGGCTACTGGCTCCCCTAGAGTGTGGCCCGTCTCCCAGGTAGAGCCTGTCCAGCTGGTCAGCTCACTGTACACTCCAGGGGCCTGGGTACTCCAGGGGTCACACTCCAAGCGGGGAGCAGGCCGGAAGCTCCCAGACCCCTGAGTAGCAGGGGTTGGAGTGAAGATGCTCAGAGGCAAGGGTGCCAGTGTCGGGCAACGTCTGAGTTAAGATGGGATGGGGAGGCTGGCCAGGCCGTCTGGAAGAGCAGGCCCAGAGGAGCCGCAGAGCCTAAGACCCTCTGGCTGGGGGGGGTTGGGTTCGGAGCGCTGAGAGGGTACAGGAGGTGGGGGCCAGCAGGCAGGGCCCTGCAGCCGCTCTAGGCAGGAGAGGAGGCTAGGGGGACAGACCGTCGGGACATGGGGGCAGGGAGGCCCAGTCTGGGAGAGTGGCCTTGAGGGCGAGGGGTGTGAGAAGGGGGTCGAGGCGCTCACCCAGTTGTGCGCTGGCCAAGAAAAGGGAAGGATGGAGGCCAGGAGTGGCCTCAGGCCGAGAGGGGCCTGGGGAGGCGGGGCAGGGGGCTGGAGCCCTGAAGGGAGGAGGAGGGGTCAGCAGGGAGCCAGAGGTGGGGAAGAGCCAGAGGGTCTGACAGTACTGGGAGGTGGGGGGGGGGGATACACGTGCAGCCCAGCACCAAGCCTGCCAAGCCCACGTCACCGAGTGCTCTGTGTCCCCCGCAGCTGGTGTACCCCAGCGACTTCCAGCTCACGGACAAGGAGGTGGGTCCCAGCCCTCCCAGGAGCAGCGCTCACCCGGGGAGCAGGCCCTCACTGGCTTTCCTGTGTTTCAGAAAAGCAGCATCTGCTACCTGTCCTTTCCCGACTCCCACTCAGGTAGGCCACCCCGCCTCGCCCCGGCCTGGGTGTCTCTCTGGGGCTGTGGGGAGAAGAAGAAGGAGGGAGATGAGGCTGCCCAGGAGCCCCTGCGGCCAGGCCTGCACAGCCTGTAAGCCCCAGTCCCGCTTCCCGCTCCAGGGAGACAGCCAGAGCCCCAGGCCGCAGCAGCCAGTTTCCCCGGTTCCCGTGGAAAGAGGTGTCTCTGGGCAGTGGGGTCTCTGGCCTTCTTCACCCCTGCAGAGGGGTCACCAGGAGCTGGGTCCTGGCCTCTGCTCCTCTCCGGGGCTCGGGTGTCCGGGCCGGCCTGGTTTTCCGCCCCAGGCAGGCTACGCCGGGCCACATGCGACCCCCAGCCTCTGCTTGCCCACAGTGCACGCGCTGCGGGGCTGTGGCTGTGCTTCTCTGTGTGCTGAGTTTAAACCCTTAGGTGCGGGAATCTAGGACATGGGGACCTCTGTCGGGAGACACATAGCCGGAGGGCTGGGCTTTTCTGAGGCATTTGCAGCCTGGCAGAGGCTTCGCCCCCTCCCTGGCCCCCCGCCCCACATGCTGGCAGGAGAGGCTCCAGCCCAACCTGGACACAGCGTGAGGGGACCACCTCCTCCCCAGGCTGCCTCGGGGATACTCAGTTCAGCTTCCGCATTCGTCAGTGTGGAGGGCAGAGGCGCCCCTGGCACATGGATGACAGGCACTGTGACAGTGGGGCCCCCGTGTCTCTGCAGGTGAGCCGGGCTGCCTCTCCACCGCTCCTCCCCTCCCCCTGCAGGCCAGGGTCAGGCGGGTGTGAGCGGCCCCTTCAAGGCGCCTGGCCAGCCCCAGCCAGCAGGGTCTCCAACTGCCGCAGCCTGGCCCAGCACCCCAGCCTCGACTGGGGGTGGGCCAGCGCTTCTGAGGACTTGCCAGGGTCCCTGGAGCTTTTCCTGTGCTCCACGTGTGCGCCAGGGCGTGGCTGGGTGTGCAGAGGCCGGTGCACGCCTGCGGGTGCTCTCGGGCCCCTGAACCGCTGACCACTGTGTCTGCGGAGATGTCCCTGGAGAGCGGTTGCCAGCCTTCCGGGCCGTGACTCCCAGGCAGACCCCAGCCTGCGTGGGGGTCCGAGGGGGCAGGAGGGAGCGTGAGAAGTGGGCGCGGCCTGGCCGATACCCCTCCTTCCAGAGGGAGCCGGCACACTACTTTGGCTACGTGTACTTCAGGCAGGTGAAGGACAGCTCCATGAAGAGGGGCTACTTCCAGAAGGTGAGCTGCTGGCTGCTCTGGGGTGGCCCCGCTGAGAGTTGGGGGCCAGCAGCCATCGGGAGAGGCTGATGGTCTGGGGGTGGGTCCTGAGCCTCCAGGAGCACCCACCCCTCCGCAGCCCTAGCCACTTGGCCCTGGGCAGGGGCCACCGCACCACCTGGGGGCGGGGGCGGCCTCTGGGGAACAGGCTCCGCTGCCCCTCCCTCGCCCAGCCCGGTCTCTGGCCCAGGCTTCCCTGCGCCTCGCTGCGGGAGGAGGGGGGCCCTTGTCACACTTTCAAGATTAGGACGACTTCAGTCTTGAAGTCAGACACCAAAAGCAAAAGCTGCTTGAGCCCCGGGGAGACCATCCCATGATCCTGGCCACGTGCATTTCCCTCTGAAGGCCTGGGGTCCAGCCCTGCCCTGCTGCACCTGGGGTTTTCTAATAGCCTGGAGTCCCACGTCAGGCCATTCCTGGGAAGTCGGTGGGACACCCTGCCCTGGGCGACCCTGGATGAGCCGGGCCTCAGGGGTCCCCGCAGGGTCCCAAGGGGCTGGGGCGACATCTCACCGGCCCCGGGCCCTGCAGTCTCTGGTGCTGGTGTCCCGCCTGCCCTTCGTCCGGCTGTTCCAGGCGCTGCTGAGCCTGGTCGCCCCCGAGTACTTCGACAAGCTGGCGCCCTGCCTGGAAGCGGGTGAGTGGCCGGCAGGCGCTGCCAGAGCTGCCTCGTCGCCATCCCAGCTGTAGCTCCTGGTGGCTCCGGCGGGCAGCTTTCTCCAGGACAGGCTTCTGACGCTGGCCACCTGTGTTCGCAGTCTGCGATGAGATTGACCAGTGGCCGGCCCCTGTGCCGGGGCAGACCTTGAACCTGCCTGTCATGGGAGTCGTCCTGCAGGTGAGGGCTGGCTGGCTGGGGTGCGACGGCCCCAGCGCATGTCGACACCCCACCCGGCCCCACTGGCAGCTGCTTCCTTCACCCATAGGTGCACATCCCATCCAGGGCAGACAAGCCTGAATCCGGTCCTCCAAAGCAGTGCAGCCACGAGGTGGGCGCCCTGCTCCCAGGCTGGTGGCCCCGTACCTGCCTCAACCCTCAACCCTCCCACCTGCCTGGGCCTCCCCACCTCACCTGCTGGGGGCCCTGGGGGTTGGCCAGACCCCAGATACAGGGGCCTGCGTCTCCGTGAAGGGCCGTGGGGTGCGGGGAGGCATGCGGGTAGGGACTGCGGCCCCCGGGACTCTCCCGGGGTGACCGGTGCTGCTCAGGGCTTGTGGGGTGCCATCCTCCCCCTCGGCCTGACCCCACCCACCCTTCCTCTCAGAACCTGCTACCAGCCCCGGTCGTCCTCACCAGTGTCCATGAGCTGGACCTGTTCAGGTGAGCCCGGCAGGCCACCACCTGCTGCTCCGGTAGGTGATGAGTGATCCCACAAGGCTCAGGCCCATGGGGGCAGGGGCGCTGGGGGCCGTCAGGAGTTAGCCCCCAGCCCGTTCTGAGAGGGAGAGTCACGCAGAAGAGGAGCCCTCTGTGGGGGGCCAGCAGAGGACCCCACCTTTGGAGACCCTCTGGCCCCGTGCTGGGCCCAGCGGGAGCCAGGGCTGTCGGTTTCAGGCACGGCGGGGGCGCGAGGCCAGGCAGCACAGGTGGAGGGTCAGAACCGGGTGGCGGGGGAGTGCCCTGGACACGCCCTCGGCATCTTCACAAGGCCTCACCGCCTTCCCTCTGGAGTGAGGCCCAGCCTTCACCCAGACAGGGCCTGCCTGGGCCTGGGTGGGGGCAGGTGGGCAAGGGCTGGGGAGCCTCCCACCCGGCCTCCCCAACGCCCCCGCCGGCCCAGGTGCTTCCGGCCTGTGCTGGCCCACGTGCAGCTGCTGTGGGAGCTCATGCTCCTCGGGGAGCCCCTGCTGGTCCTGGCGCCCTCTCCCGCCGTGTCCTCGGAGATGGTGCTGGCCTTGACCAGGTGGGTCGGGCGGCAACGCGAGGGGCCGGGGGCCCTGGACCAGCCCTGCGAACTCACTGTCCCTGCGGGTCCCTCCCCACAGCTGCCTGCAGCCCCTCAAGTTCTGCTGCGACTACCGCCCCTACTTCACCGTCCACGATAGCGAGTTCAAGGAGTTCACGACGCGCACGCAGGCCCCGTAAGTGCCGCCCTGCCCGCCTGCCCGCCCTGCGCCCTGCGCCCTGCGCCTGCGTCTGCCTCTCCTCCCTCCCTCCCTCCCTCTCTCTCTCCCTTTCTCTCTCTCTCTCTCTAGACCAAGCGTGGTCCTGGGAGTCACAAACCCTTTCTTTATCAAAACGCTCCAGCACTGGCCCCACGTCCTCCGCATCGGGGAGCCCAAGATGCCAGGTGAGGCCCCCGGCCTCCGCCCAAGGGTCCTGGGAACGCGGGCCTCTGAGACCCTGAGGCCCGGCCATGGGGCGTGTCTCGTAGGGGACCTTCCCAAGCAGGTCAAACTGAAAAAGCCCTCAAGGCTGAAGACCCTGGACACCAAGCCAGGTCTGTGCCCCTCCTCTCCTCCCGGGACCCAGAGACACGCCTTGGGGCGGGGTGGGGCGGGCAAATGTACTGGCACAGCTGAAGGGGGTGCCCCGCCCCCGAGGAGAGCGCACTGCCATTCTGCCCTCCCCAGGCCTCTACACTGCGTACACGACCTACCTCCACCGAGACAAGGCCCTGCTCAGACGACTGCTTAAGGTACCGCTGGGGGGCGCTCCGGGGGCGGGGAAGCTGGGCTCGGTGTGTGAAGGGGGCGCAGCCGGCCTGCTGTGGCTCAGCCCTCGCCCCCCAGGGCCTGCAGAAGAAGCGGCCGTCGGACGTGCAGACTGCAGTGCTGAGGCGGCACCTCCTGGAGCTCACGCAGAGCTTCCTCAGGCCTCTGGTGAGGCCCGGCCGGCAGGGAGGAGGGGGCCGGGCTGGAGGGGCAGGCAGCAGGCTGTGGCCCAGACTCCACACTCACTCCCCTTCCCCCTCAGGAGCACTACATGGCCAGCCTCATGCCCCTGCAGAAGAGCATCACGCCCTGGAAGGTGTGGTCCAGGGAGGGGCTGGGAGGATGGGCCCTATGCCGATCCTTTGCGGGGGGGGGGGGGGGGGGGGGGTGCAGGAGCCCCTGGGGCCAGCCCGTCCCCACCACACCTGCAGGTGGCCCTCACAGGGAAGAGAAATGCGGGCCACATGGAGAGGGGAGGGGTTCGAGGCCCTCTTCTCTGGGAAGGGTCACCCTGGGATCTGTCCCTGCAGGGTGGGGGCTGGGGGACACACAAGGGGTGTGTCTGCCAAGTGCCCTAGTGAGGGTCCTGACCAGCCAAGGCACGGGGCCTGCGAGGCCGTGCCCCCCCAGCACCCAGGCTCACCCAGCCCCTGTCTCAGACCCCTCCCCAGATCCACCCCTTCCACCAGGACGACTTCCTGCGCAGCCTGGAGCACTCGGGGCCCCAGCTCACCTGCCTCCTCAAGGGCGACCGGCTGGGCCTCTACAGGTGGGCGGACAGTAGGTAGGGTCCTGGGGCTCCTGCTGCTGGTGGCCGCGCCCATCCCTCAACACACAGGGTCAGCCCACAGCTGCTGCCCCTTGCCCCCCACAGGCGGTTTTTCAAGTCCCCCCATTTTGATGGCTGGTACCGACAGCGGCACAAAGAGATGGCCCAGAAGCTGGAGGCCCTGCACCTCGAGGCCATCTGTGAGGCGGTGAGGGGGGCGCTTGGCTGCAGGAGAGCGCAGAGGGGTGCAAGCCCCGAACAGGGGCTGGAGGAGAGTGCAGGGAGGGGCGGACACAGGCCTAGAGCTGGGCGAGGGCCTTGGCGACGGATGGCCTCATCTTGTCCCCGCAGAACATCGAGATCTGGATGAAGGACAAGTCCGAGGTGGAGGTCGTGGATCTGGTCCTGAAACTTCGGGAGAGGCTGGTGAGATGCCTCCCAGCCCTGCCCTGCCTCGGCCAGCCAGATGTGAAGGTCACCTGCCCCTGACCACCGCTGCCCCTGCAGGTTCGGGCACAGGGCCACCAGCTCCCCGTGAAGGAGGCGACGCTGAAGCGGGCGCGGCTGTACATTGAGACAGTCATCGGCTCCCTGCCCAAGGACCTGCAGGTCGTCCTGTGCCCTCCCTAGGATGGGGCCCATGGCCCGGGGCCAGGGTCTGGCCGAGCTTCCCTCCCCCCAGTCAAGCACGAGCTCCCCCACCCAAGCTCCCGGCTGCCCCTGGCCCTGGCCCCCCACCTGGCACCACCATCATCCCAGCAGACAAGGTGGCATTTGGAACTACAGCCTGGCCCCTGACTGTTGGCAGATCACGTGCTGGCAGAGCCTCCCCTCCCCCTGGGCCCCACCTGCCCTCTCCAGGGTCTTAGGCAGGGGTGGGGGGCAGGCTCTGAGCCCTGCTGATCTGATCTGGGCCAAGGCCACGCACCCCTCCAGGAGCCCATCTGCCCGAGCCGTGCAGGCCCAGGCGTTGCATCTGATGCATCCTTTAGACCCACCAGGCTGCCCAGCTCAGGACGGAAGGAGGCGGCTGACAGGCAGACCCCTCTCCTCACACAGCCCGCCCCCCGCCTGTCTTGCCTGGGGGCTGAGGGGGGAACCTCGCCTGCGGTCATCGCTTGGGAGGGGAGACGCCACTTTGCCCGGAGAAGAGCTATGCCCTGTGGTTCGCTGGGATGCCTCCAGGACCCGCGTGGCTGCCAGGCGGGTCCAGGGCATTGTCTTTGTTCCACTCCAGGGACAACCCACTGGGCACCTTCTCCGTTCGCTCTGCCCTGCGCCGCTGCTCGGCTGGCAGGCCCTCGAGTCGCCCCCGTGTCCATGCAGCCCCACAGGCAGCGAGGGGCTTGGACTCTAGCCTGACCAGGCCCCTGCAGCCAGAGCCCTTCACAGCCACCGTGGCCTTGGGGCACCAAGCTCCTCGGCAAGGAGCGAAAGTCCCTCAGAAGGGATCCACGCCCCCATGTGACACCTTGGAGCGCTGGGCCAAGCAATCACCGGTGCTGCCATCAGCACCATCAGAGCTCAGCACAGAGTGGCAGCACTGCCAGCTGGCGGAGGCGGGTGGGGGTGGCGGGGCAGGGGGTGAGGCGTGGGCCCAGAGCTGCAGGCCTTTGGGTCAGTCCCACCGTATCCAACCCCAGACGCCTCACCTGAGGCACAAGGCCTCGTAGACACCCGCGTGGGCCTCCGCGGCAACCTGAGCTGAGTCCTGGCTGCGCGAGGTGGTGCGGGAGGCAGGCCGAGCGGGGGGCTTTCCCTTCTCTCCTGAATCCCCACAGTCCGTGTCCCGGGATGGAGCACTGACGCAGCCACTCCTCCCAAGCGGGCTTCGGTGGAGCCGCCAGATGACAGCAGGCGCTGGCCTCAGAACTGCCAGTGTCGACTTGTCCGGCCCTGACCACTGCCTAGGACAGCCCGGCGCGTCCCCAGCCCGCAGACAGCTGAGCTCGGCCTGGTGTGTGACTGCAGTCAGAGGACAGAATCGAGGCAGCAGAGGGAGAGACAAGCTGGAGGCCCTCAAGCGAGGAAGGACTTTGTGGCCCCAGTGCCGCTTTGGACAGCCTGCCCTGCTGTCTGGCCTGGAGGGGTGGCCCACGGGCCGTGAGGGGTGTGCCCCAGCACATTGCACGGTCCCCTCCCTTGGCTTTCTGAGGGTGGCTGCAGGTGATGGAGGGCTGCAGGGGAGGGGCTGCAAGGGGGCCTCCACAAAGCCCTCAGGGACTTTTGCCTCCATCAACCCAGGAAGGCACAACCAGATTCCCCTGAATCCCTGCATCCTCCCTCGAGGACTCTGCTTGAGTCCACGCAGCAGCCCCTCACAGCGGCTTGTCCTCAGGAACACTGGTGCAGGGGGATGTCGGGGGAGGGACGCCTGGCAGGGTGGGCAACACTGCCCAGGGTGGAATCCAAAGCTGAAGGGTAGAGGTGGGAGGAGGTCCCTCCCCTGGGGTGCCTGGGGCTGTGGAGGGGCCTCCTCCTCACAGCCTAACCCCCCTGCCCAGACGAGGCCTCTGAGTACAGCGTAGCCTGCGGGTGCGGGCCGGGGGTGGAGTCCTGCTAACTCCATCGTCTCCCCCATAAGCCCCCGGGTTCCCTCTCAGGATCAGGTCAGCTCCGGCTGGGCTGAGCCTCTGTCCCCCCACCAGGCTGGGGACAGGCAGTGAGGAGGGAGGGAGGGGCAGGAGGGTCAAAAGAGGCAGACCCACCACCTACCAGAGCCCCGTGGACAGAGGGCCTGGGCGGGCAGGAACCAGTGGTCCAAGAGGGCGCTGTGGTCGGCGGCCAGTGAGTGAAGCCACCTGCTTTTGGGGGTTGTGTGTGGGCCTGGTGTGGTGGCTGGGATGGAGGTGGGAGGGCAGTGGGCTGACCCAGGGACAGGAAGGACGGTCTTCACCCCCAAGCTTCCTGCTCTCTATTTAAAGACTCCGCTTTAGTCTGGGATGGTGGACTTCCCACATCTTTGCTATTAAAATGTCCTTCTGTGACACAATACTTGTCTTTTAACTTCCTTTTCTGATAAAAAGTTGGCATCCCTATCAGAGCCTGGTAACTTTAGGGTCCTCTTGGTGGGCCGTTGGGTGGGCCTTGGTGTGGATGGGTTCAGGGCTAAAGGGGTGAAGGTGTGGCCTGGCTGGTTGGGGGTGGGGGGGGTAGCAGAAAGAACTAGTGAGTTGACCCTCTCCAGTGGCTTCACCTGAGTGGGGCGTTCCTGAGCATCGGGGGCAGGTCCCAGGCCCGGGCTGGGTGGGGTGGGCAGGAGCAAGTGGGCTCTCTGCTGGGAACGGGAACGTCTGGGTGGAGGGCAGGTGCCCAAGGAAGGGGGGTCCCAGTGTGGGAGTTCAGGTTAGGGCTGGGGAATGGCCCCACGTCCTCCCTGGGTCCCCAGCTGCTGCTCGGCACAGCGGGGCTTGTGACTGCAGACTGTCCTGCGGGGAGCAGGAGCGCACAGGAGAGCTGGCCCCCTAGGGGTCCCCAACTCTGCTCGAGTTGTGGTGGGAGCGGCCAGGGGCGTCAGGACCAGGGCTGATGGGGGCTGGAGTGGCCAGAAGTGGGGCAAGCTCTAGTCCAGAGCTGGACGCCCCAGGGAGAGGCTCGGTCTCACCACCCACCTCCAAGCACTTCAGCAGGGGTTGACGGGTCCTGGTTGTGGGGGGAGGGAGGCGGGAGGGAGGCGGGGGAAGGAGGGCGCTGGAGGCCAAGGACGGCTTGTGAGGGGACTCAGGGCAGGCGTCCTCTTCCCCTTGGAGGTTGGGGGACAAGGCCCAGCAGCCCCCAACCGCCCAAAGGGTAGGGGTGTGGCCGGCCTGTTCCCCAGTTGGAGGGTCGGGGTGCCGGGGACCTCGGTCTTGCCGGCGTTCTCCCCTAGAGCCCAGACTTGGGCTCCTCTGGCGCGAACCCGGACGCGGACCGGGCCGAACCTCCCCGGCGACGCGGCGTATTTGCCCACTGCGGCCGCCAGGCGCCGGTGACGCGCGGGGGGGGGGGGGCGCGCGGGGGGCGCGCGGGGAGCGCTCCGCCCGGCGGGCCCCCCTTCTCTCCCTCCCCACCCCCCCTCCCCTCCCCCTCTCCCTCCCCCTCTCCCTCCCCCTCTCCCTCCCCCTCTCCCCCGCCGGGGGCGGGGCCGCTGCTCCCGCGCGCTCCGGCCCCTCCGCGGCCACACAAAGGCCCGTCTCCATGGCAGCCGCGCTGGCCGCAGCGCAGCGCCGATCGCGGCACGGGCGCCATCGAGCCTCGGCGGCAGACGAGCAGGTACGGGAATGGGGTACGGGGCCCGCGGGGCGGCCGCGCCAGTGGGGGCTTCGCCGTCAGCGCCGCTCCGCCCTGGCCTGCGGCGCTCGGGACGCGGGGACTCGGGCGGCTGCCGCCCCGCAGAGGGAGACTCGGGCTTCGGCCGCCGGCCGTGCGTCCGGCCGGCCGGGGCCGGGCCGCTCCCGCCTCGCGCTCTTCCAGGTGGCGGGCGAGGCCCGCGGCGCCGAGGGCAGCGGGCCTGGCCCGGCAGAGGGTCCCCAGCCGGGCGCCGCGCCCTCTCCCGCCGCCCGCGTCCCTCCGGAGCCGCTCGGACCGCTTCTCGGTCCCGATCCTCCCTCCCTGCTCATGCCCGCTGCCCCTCCAGCCACCGGGATCCGTGCACAGGGCGGAGATCGGCCCTGTTGTACAAGAGCTCCAGGCCCGCGCCCACCCAGCCTTGGTTCCTGGGGTGGCCGAGCCCCGGCTTTCCCCAGGGAGCTGGGCCCGCGGTCAGGCCTTGGCCACCCCCAAACCCCTTGGGAACTTGTGAGGCGGGCATAAGCCAGGACCACCCTGGGAGCCCCTGGTTTGCACCTGGCCGGGCTGGAAGGCGGGTGCAGGGTTCCCGGTTGGGACTAGGGGTGGCTTGGCACCAGCACCAGCACCAGCACCTGGCAAGTCCTGGTGGCCCTGGGCCTGCTTCACCACAGAGCCGGCTCCCACAGTTCCCAGTGTTTGTTGGTGTGGTGTTTGGGTGGACACTCTGGGACCCAGGAAGTGAGTACAGGAAGTCTCTGTACTCACTGCCAGGCCCCTGCCCCTCTATGTGCAGCCTCCTGCAGGAAGCCCTCCTAGATGGGCCCTTCCCACCCATCTGTGCTCAGGTTGCTTGGCAGATACGAGGGGGGTCCCTGAGCCCAAGAGCCTCAGAGCTTCCTGCCACTCATTGGCCTCCTCTTCCCAGCAACTTGGAAAAGGAAGGAAGGGGTCTATCCGTGCCCTGGGCCTGTGGTGGGGGTCAAGACTAAGGGTGAAGCTTGACTCCAAAGCCAGTGGAACGTTCTGGAGCTCGGAGGGCTCTCTGTGCCTGCCCTGGGGAGCCCCTGTCATGTCTAACTGCAGCCCCTGTGTGCCCCACACACGCCCGGGCCGGGCCCCGTGGAGATGGGAGAGCACGGCCCCCAGGGGTGGGAGCTCTCAGCCTGACCCCGTGCGGGATGTTCCCCGGGCACAGAGGGGAGAGTCTGAGAGCTGGACAGCTGCCGGGGTGTGTGTGGCGGGGGAGGCGTTCTTCTGCTCTGAGGTGAGGGTCCTGGGAGCGTAGGGTCAGCATCGGCCTGCCTGAGCCTGTTGGGTGTTTTTTATGGCGTGTCAGCTTTTAGAAATCCCCAGAGAAGACTGAGGACGAGCAGGTGGTCTCGGCAGATCTGAGCCTGTCACCTTTTCCCACCGTACCTATAGGGGGCCCACCTCCGTCTGCCGGGTAGGGGGAGGCTTGAGGTCTGGCCAGGGGCTCCTTGCCCCAAGAGGGGAGGGAAGTTACAGAGAAAAACAAGGGTTTGGAATGCAAGTCCCCCCTCCCCCGCCGGCCGCCTGCCAAGAAGGAATTATTTTGGATTATCCAGCCGTGTCCAGCCACCCAAGGGGGGAGGCTAGAGCTGGGGGAGGCTACAGCCGTGGGAGAGAGATCCACTTCCGGGGCCGTGGGTTGAGAGCCCCAGAAGGGAGGGACGGGCAAGTCTGGGCAGCTCCACCACCTCCCGTGGCTGCTCAGACCGGTCGGGGGCGGGGTGGGAGGGGATGCGTCACCCTTGAGATGGAGAACGCCCGAGGTCGGCCCCAGCAGGCCCCGCCCAGTGAGCCTGGAGTGGGCCCAGGCCCCCTGGGGGAGGCCGTGGGGCAGGAGGAGTCCTAGACTCCTGTTCTGGGGGCCCAGGGAGTCCTGTGTGGCTGCCCTCCAGCTCTGGGTTCAGGGACACACCTTGGGCCGGTTACTTACACCTGTGTGGCGCTTCCCTGGGGTGGCGGGGCAGGTAGGGGCGTGACTTAGGCTGCTTAGAGTGGTGGGGCACTGGGGTCTCCCTCGGGCCGAATCTCTGGCCGTTCTCCTGCCTCTTGACTGACTCACTAACCAGCAGCTGACGGATGCACCACTTCCCTCCAAGCCCCTCGGACAGCCCAGCCCTCACCCCCACGTCCCCACCCAACTTGGATGTGGCACCTGTTAGTCCACCCCGCGGGTGAAGGATCCCATAGAGGAGGGGGTCCCACAGGTGAGGAGCCCCAGGCCAGAGATGCAAGGAGCCGTCTGGGATACTGCCTCTGCCGCCTGGGCCCCCAGGGTCCGTGCAGGCATGTGTGCATGTAGGGGGCCCCTGTAGGGGCCACGCTGCGAGGCAGAGCTGGCAGCTGGGGCAGCGTGCAGGAAACCCAGGGGCCTGGCCTCAGCCCAGGTGAGTAGAGCAGAAGAGATTGGACTGGAAGGCACTGGGGTGGGCCGGCAGCCTGGGGACGGATCCATATGGCACGAGCCCCTCTCCCCCTGGACAGCTTGGTTGCAGGCACTTGAGCCGTCCCAGGACCTGGGCCATTCTGGGGACAGCGTGATGTCCTGTTCCCTGCCTTGAACTCGCATCCTGGGGGCCGGAGCTGGTGCAGCCCTGGGACCAGGGGAGTGAACTGGTGGGGACAGGCTGTGGCTTCAGTGCCCTCCCCCATGGCCCCTTCTCTGGTCTGGGCAGATCCGCGCTGAGGTGCCGGGTCCTGTGGTCCTCCTTCTGTGTCCTTCTTACTCACGTCAGGCCTCAGTCCTTTCTGCTGCAGCAACAGGCACCAGCCTTCTGCCTTGGCTTCCTGGGTGGGGGGAATAAGCTTTTCTTCCCTGCTGAAGAGCCTCTTGGGCCCAGAGCCTGCCCTAGACCAGGGTGTGGGGAAAGCAGTCAGGGGAGGAGGTGAGCTATCAGACCTGCCAGAACTCAACCCAGGCTGGTCTCCCAGCTGAGCTGGATGCAGGTTCACTGGGGGCCAGTCCCTAGTTGGCAGTGGGGGCTGGGCAGAGTCCCTCCCCCTGAGGCTAATGGCTATTTGTGTTTGGGGTGGGGTGGGATGTGTGGGGCCTCTAAATGTCTTTGGTCTCAAATTACAGGCTGGATCCGTGGTTGGTGGCCTGTAATTGGTGGGGGGCACTGGGGTGCATGGGGGCTGGGGGAAGCACTGTTGCTTCCCTTTTTTTCTCCAGGCCACATGTGGTCCCTTCATGGTTTTCCCTTCCGTGATTTCACATCCTCTGATGGGCTCCTGCTTCCCTCTGTCCCTGGGGCTTTGAGGATCTCGTTGCCCCTGCTGACCAGGCAAGAATCCTGCCCTTTCCTGGGCCCCCGAGCCAGACCGGGGCACAGCTGCTCCCAGCCCTTCCCTCCCATCCGGCAGGGCTTCTGAAGGGTGGGGCAGGGCCTCTGCTGTCCTGCCCCCAGTGCCTACCCCTGTGGTATTCACGAACCTGTGACAGTGACTGGACCCAGAACCCCAGACGGAGCCCGTGGTGGCCAGGGGCACACCTGTCGGTCTGCCCCTCCGGTCACAGGGAGGAGCCCAGGGCTGGTCCCCCACCTGGAGCTGGGGTCCTTTTTCCCACCCTTTGTCACTCTTTGGTCCCCCATCTGCAGCTCAGCGCCCCCTTCGCACGGAGAGTGGCTCCCCCAGCACTGCTCCCACCGTGACTGGCAGCCTTCCGCCCTGTGGGCTGGCCGCTGGCCCACCCGAGTGCCTGGTGCCCCTGTGCACTAGGCAGAGGAGGTGCTCTCCTGGGCTGGGGGTGGGGCATCTGGGAAGAGGGCTCAGCTTGGTGCCTCGGTCCTCAGCCCCTAAGATCACGTGATTTCTGAAACCTGGCAGTTCTCCATCCTGGTGCCAGGTGAGTCCTGGCCTGGGGACCATGGGAGCAAGAGTGAAGCCTTTGGGTGCAGCCTGGATTCTGACCCCAGCGCTGGCATCAGCCCTGCCCTGCACTCGTCCCTTCCGGATGTGGAGACCAGAGCCCTCGGTGCAGTTGGCCGGCAGTTCCCATGGGGGGTTCTGGGAGGAGGGGCACCGTGTCGAGCTCAGATCTCGAGCTCAGATCTCTGTGACGCTGCCCCCGCTGGATCCCCTCCTCAGGAAGAGCAAGAAAGAGGAAAAAGGTTTGATGTCAGCCCTGCAGAAGGCCACCTGTGTCAACACAGAGTCTGGCAGGGGCGTCTGCTCCCGAGGCAGGGACAGTTCCGGCTCTGCTCTGGGCCCCCTGAGCCAGCACGCCACCTGTGCAGGGCACGGGCCCTGGGTTGATTGGGGCTTTTCTGGGGGGCGCCATCAGCTCCCCTCCAGGCACCCTGCCCGGCGCCAAGCTGGTGGCTGAAGGCTGAGGCGGCTCCTCGGCCACAGCCGGACGTGCAGCGTGGGTGACAGTGGGAAGAGGGTGACTGGCTTGGTGCCCACCTGGGTCCTTGAGTGCTGGAGGGAGGGGTGCGGAAGGGGTCTGGGGACAGCCCTGATAGGTTAGGGAGCAGGGGTCTGTCTTGGGGTACAAGGGGGCCTGTGGCGCGAGCGGCAGGATTGGGGTGGCCAGGGGGTGTGGACCCGGCTATGGGAGGTAAGCTCCCGGACCATTAAGAGGTGTGGGCTCTGGGCCTGAATGTGGATTCTAGCCCCCAGCCCCAGCCCAGGGCGTCCTCAGAGCGGGGGGGCCTGCTCTGGAGAAGGGCCAGGGCCCAGGACACTGCCGCGGCGAGGCTGCCGCCCTCCCCAGGGAAGGTGGCTGCTGTCCCGCTCGCACCCGGTGGTGGGACCAGAGCTGGGTGAGTTGGCAGGGGCGAGGGCAGGTGGTGGGAGGGAGAGGCCCCAGCGCAGCCCACCTGCTCCCTCTCAGCCTTGGAGTTGCTCCCCCAGGCTGGCCAGGGGACGTGAGGGGCTGGGCCTCCCCCCATCTTGGCATCGGGCCTGATTCGGGGGCCACCGTGAGCCGTCTCAGGACCCGGGGAAGGATGTCAGGAGGGGGGATGGGAGGCCAAGGAGGAGCAAGAGAGGGAGACCCAGGCAGGAGCCCCAGCCACGCTTCCTGCAGGTGGCCCCTGGCCCTGCCCCTGTGTGTGACAGCTCCTTGCTGAACTGAGTGAGCCACTGAGGGGGTGGGTGCTGGGCCTGGCCCCGGGGAGCTGTGGGCTACTTCCTGGGTGTGTGGTCACAGGGAGGCCGGGTGCCCGCCTCCCCCCATGCAGTCCTGGCCACCTCGCTGCCCCCTGACCCCTGCACCACTGTCCCACTCACCACTCTGCCTTACCCTGAGCCGGGGTATTTCCTCGCTGGAAACTCCCGGTCCCTCTGCCCTTCCAAAGCCTAACCCTAACCCTGACCACTGCCCCACCCTGAGCCTGGACTCCTCCAGACCCTACCCAGCCCCCCAAGCACCCTGCACCTCACCAGGCCCCCGACCCCGCCTGGACAGAGACCGGGCCAGCGGCCTGGAGCCATCCCCCCGCGCAGATGGCCCGGGCCCACCTTTCCCACACAGGTCCCTCGAGGCCAGCTCCAGGCCTGCCCAGCTCCTCCAGGCCCCTGGGCCCTTCTGGGCGTGCTGGGCAGACGCAGCGCTGGGGCTGCCCGAGGCTCACCCAGGCCAGGTGCTCGGGTCTGGGGCTCTTCGTCCCGGAAACACTCTGGGCCTGGGGCAGACGTGTGTGCCTGCACATGTGTGCTCACGTGTGTGTGAGTGGTGGCTGGCATGCCAGCTGGGCACAGCACCTCAGGCTACTTGTGGGGTTCGGCTGTGATGGAGGAGGGGGGTCGGGGTGACCGCTGAGGCGCTGACGGACTGACTGGGAGATGACAGGTCTGGCCGGCCCCTTGCTCGCTCGGGCCCTCACCCGTCCGCCCCCATGCCCCACGCCTGCCTCCTGCACACGGCCTGGGAAAGGAAGGGGGCTCTGGGCGGGGGGCAGCATCCAGCCAGCTGTGGGAGGTGAGCCTGGAAAGGGGAGGTGAGTGCGGGCAGCTCAGCGGTGGGCGCTGGCAGGCGGGGGCCGACCTCAGAACCAGTGGCTCCTGCCTGCGTGGAGCCCGACGCCCCCAGCACTGCTCCCAGCCTCTCCCGGCTGGGACTGGGGGACGGGGGCGCGGCTCCTCGTCCAGGAGCCCCTCCGGTGCTTGGGCGGCTGGGCCGCTCCCGTTGGCCTCATCTGTGCTCCCGACGCCCTGCAGTGCCCGCCCTCTCTCAGCCGGCCCCAGACCACATCTGGCCTCTCCCAGTATCTCACCCTGTCTTCCTGTCCCTCTCAGCCTGACCCTGACAGGCTGTCCACTGGAGAGGTGGTCTCTGGAGGATGTCTACACTTAGGTGCCTGAGTGCCAGCCCCGTTCATCTGTTCACCGGGTGTTGACTGCGGCCGCTGTGTGCCAGGGCCGACAAGCTGCTGGGAGCTCCACGGGGGCTCCCGGACCCTGGAGGGTGGAGACTTGTCCCTCTGTCCCCAGCACACAGCACCGTCGTGTGGCACACAGGAAGCGCTTGGGGGCCTCGGGCTGAGCAGATGGGGCAGGTCAGCGGGCCCCTTTGGGGGGTCCCCACAAGCACGGGGAAGTCGATGGAGGTGTTAAGCTGAGGGTGTTCTGACGGGAAGGACTGCTCTGCAGAGGAGGGACATGGGCGAGCCTGGGGGGGGATCAGAAAGGGGGCCCAAACCGAGTCCAGGTGGGACACAATGGTGGCTGGGACTCAGGGGGGCGGCCAGGAGGAGAGGTGGGTCTTGCATCATGGTGGGGCGTCTGGGCCCCAGAACCTACTGAATCCCACCTTCTGTCCTGAGGGTCTGGGAGGCCCAGGAGGCTGTGGGCTGCTGGCGGCGCCCAGGCAGGTGTTCTTGAAGGACCGTAATCGACTGAAACCAAGTCGTCCTAAGCCGTCTCTCCACGAGGTTGGGCACCGCATGGTGAGGCAGTGACTGGGACCAGAGAGGGGCCCGACTGCCAACAGCGTGGGGATCCCAGTCTGGGTCAGCGCCCACACGGCGGGGTCTGCAGTCATGGGGGCGTGCGAGGCTGCGGCTGTGGCACACACCCTGGGGCTTTGCCGGGTGAGCCCCTGAGACGCCTGAGGGCGAGGGCTGGATGCAGAGACACCGGTCACGGTGACCTCGGGTATCAGACGGAGCGGCTGAGAGGCGGCCTGGGTGCACAGGGCGGGAAGGGGTGGGAGGCTATGGACTTGGCTGGGGGGAGGCCCATGGGATCAGGGGGGGCGGGCCCGGAGACCCCAAAGGCAGGTGGCAGAGAGAGCCCTGGGGTTTCTCTGCGCCCACTCCCCCTTGGCCTGGGGTCTTGGGCCTTTGACCTTCTCGCCGCCACCAGGCAGGGGTGATTTTCGTGCTGGGACCCGGAGCCCAGGCTGCAGGGGGAGGCTGATTCGCCTCCCCAGCCCCGGCGGGGATGGGCACTCTGGCCCACAGCCTCTGCTGGTTGACGGAGGAACCGGGCTGTGAGCCGGGCTGGTGGGGAGGTGACACCCTATACCTGGGAGGGGTCCTGTGGGAGGCTCTCCCAGCGCTGACGCAAGGCTCAGGCTAGACGTCAGGCTGTCCCTAGAGCCCGGCCCCGCCCATGCCTGATCCTAGGTGGCTGTGCGGGGAGCTCGGCCTTTGCCCGGTGAGTCTGGCGGGATGGGGGTTGGGAGCCATGCCGGCTGCGGCTGGGGCCTCGGCGGATCACTGGCCGACCGCGGAGCGGGGGGCCTGGCCACTGCGCGCTTCCCGGCCAGAGGACAGCCTGACGCCCCGCGAGGCTCCTTGGGGACGGGTCCCCGGGCCCACGTGGCCGCCGTCACGGCGACCGGAGGTCAGGCTCCCGCCGACCGTGCGCCCTGGGTCCCCTGGGAGGCTCGTCAGAGGCCCACTTGTTCCCCCCGGGGGCGCGGGGTGCGGGCGCGGCTTCCGGAGGGGTCGTCCGCCAGAGCCGCGCCGCCACCTGGTCGCCTGGGGTTAGGAGGCCAAGCCGGCCCTCCCCGTCGGGGGACCTCCCCACCTCCCGGGCTGAACTCAGACCCGGGGCCCCAGGCGGGCGAGGTGGGACCGCGGGGCTCCTGTCGCCCTGGCCCGGGGGCCCCGACGCTCCACCCGGCCCCATTCGCGCCCCTCCCTCGCACTTGTTCTGAAAACGGCGGAGGCTCGGATTTGCCGGCGTCTCGCCTGTTTAGTTTCCTCTGATTTGTTTCGGGGTCCCGGCTAATTGCAGATTTGCATTTTCGCCTCGAGAACGGAGCGGAGGCCGGTCCCCTGCAGCCAGCTGCCGGGCGGGGGAGGGGCGGCGCCCGAGGCGGGACAGCCACCCTCGCTGCCTCCTGGCCTGGCCCCGGGGCGACGCGGCCCCCACCCTCGCCGCCGGGTGTTGGCGCCTCCACCCCCGCGTTGTGGGTCCGTAGTGCCCTCCACACGGTGCTAAGACTCCTCCCCCCCCACATCTCAGGGTGTCCCTGCCTTGCGCTTGAGCCTTTGCCTGAATCGTCCGTTTCTCCGTGTCTGCCCGAGCCCGAGTCCCCATCCTGGTCTCTGGGTCCCCTTCCTGAGCCCACAGGCTGCCAAGGGCCTCCATAGACCTGGCTGCTGTGCGTTGTTCTGACTTCAGCTTTAAGAAGTTGCTCAATCTGTGTTTGCTTGAAAATAGTGACAGGGAGGTCTAGCCGGTACCCCAGGGCCCTCCTCCCGGGGGGCCAAGACGACGGGAGGGGGACCCTGACAGCCCTTGCCTGGCCTGGAGTGAGGACCCTGCCCTTCCCCAGTGGGCACCTCTTGTTTACCTTTTCCTGGTGTGGGGGGCAGCTACTGCTTAGAAGAAAGGAATCCGAGGAGGGGGAGCCTCAGGGGACCCAGTGGCCGAGGCTCCTTCCTACTGCTTCCCACTCCTGTGGACGTGCGAGGAGAGGCCTGGACCGCCCGCAGCCCTGTCCCCATCAGCGCCCTGGCTGGGGGAGGACACACCACCGTGTGCGTGAGGCTGAGGGACCAGCTGTAGGGGCACATGTACTTTCAACTTCCTCTGCTGTGTGTCACCCCCTTGCCGGTTCACTGGGCTGAGACCCACCTACGGTCTCAGATCCTGTGTTCAGACCTTGCTCACCAGTGAAGACCATAGACCACAGCGGAGGAGTGACGGTCCTGCAGGGCCAGGTCAGGATGGGTGTCTCAGGCTTCTGAGGGATGGGCAGGAGTTTCCCAGGGGGAACAGCAAAAGCAGAGACATGGCGACATCATGGCATCACCCCGAGTTCCTCCTCCACTGAGAGGACAACCGAAGGATTTCTGCACACGGATTCACTTACACCTCGCGGCAGCCCACTTGGGTTGGTGCTGTTATTACCCCCATGTCACACCCGGGAAACTGAGGCACAGTGTAAGTTTGTAAAAAGCCCACATAAGCCAGGTAGAAAGAGACAGACCTGGGGTTTGAACCCAATAGTGTGGCTCCAGAGCTCAGCCCCTGAGGCCCCTCTGGGCAGCAGCACTGGGTGTGTGATTGTGGGGTGGGGGGACACCCATGGCCTCAGGGACCTGTGGGTGTTCAGGAGAGTGGCCTTCATCTGAGCTAGAAGGAATGACCCTCGAGAGCAGAGGCAGGATGGACACGCTGGGGCAGCTGGGGGCCAGGACCGGGTGGCTGAGGCCGAGTTAGGGAAGGGGAGGGGGAGGGGGAGGGGATCAAGTTTCATTCTGGAGGAAGTGCTGGCTGGAGGAGCCTGATGGGAGGAGAAACTGGAGGGTCTGAGAGGTGGGTCCACCCCAGTGGGTCACTTGGGGCAGGTCTGTCAAGGGGTGAGGTGGTGGCTGTGGAGGCTGGGTGTGTGGGCTCAGGAAGAGCGTGTCCCTTGGAAGAGGCTAGCCTCCCTTGGCGACACCTGCAGCACGCACACTCCCGGCCAGGGAGGGGCCTGGGCCAGTGGAGGGCGGTGCACAGGGCACATGGAGCCCAGAGTGATGTCCCTTCAGGGTGGCAGGTCTGCATGCCCTATGCCCTCGTGTGCTGTGGACCCCGAGCTCAGCCTCCACCTGGACTGGATGCAGCCTCGAGGCCAGGCCCGCTCTGGAATTCTCATGCGGCTCCATCATCCTGACGCCCTGTGGTTTGGCCCCTGAGTTTGCCCCTTTCACAAAGCCTGTGTTGTCGAGTGCCTAGGGCAAAACACACCCCTCACCCTCACACCTGGAGCCCTGAGCCCCTCTTCCCGGGTTAACCCTTCACTGCTCAGCCAGGGGCTGAGGGCACCAGAGGGATTTCCTGCCTGTGTGCGCAAGTGTGTCACCCACCTCCCCGCAGGCCTTGCCCCTGCTGGTCTCCTTTGGACCTGCCGTGGGTCCTCCCAGGCCTGGGCCCTACTCGCAATGTTGTTCCCGACGTCGGGGGACTGCCTGGGGGGGTACGGGGGGAGCAGGGCCTGACCCTGGTGGAGGAGGTGTTGGGGGCACGCTGCTGGGGAGGGCAGCCAGGCAGGGAGCCAGTGGGCCATGGCCGAGGACACCTGGGATAGGCCCGGAGAGATGGTTGGGGGGTGGTCACTGAGAGCCTGGAAAGCCGTGTCCTGAGGCAGAGTGGAGCTGGAGGGGGGATGATTATTATTATTATATATACCTCTTTTTATTTAGACAAGTAGTACGTAAATATATTCTTCTAAAATTTTTTTCCAAAACTGGCAAATGAAGTTGCTTTGCTGTCCCAGCCCCCTCCTCCCTGCCCGGTGCCCCCCCCCCCACCCCCACCCCGGCTTCACCTTGACTTTCAGTTTGGATGAAGGCTTGTAGAACTTCTCAGTTAAACCATGTGTGTCTGTATCGACACCCACGTGTGGCGATACCTGGAGTTCTGCACCACAGCCGTCCCCAACAGGTCTGGGCTCCGTTGGGTCAGCATGGCCCACCCACCTTCATCAGCACCATGGTTTTTCAGGGTCCTCTGGTTTCATGCTGGGTGGCTGCCAAATTTTCACTATAATGAACTGCACTGAGAAGTATCCTTGGACTAGTCCTCCCGGTGGATACACATGGGTGTTTATCCAGGAGAGGATACAATACCAAGTGTTGCTGAGTGCTACAGTGTAACAGGCTCTCCAGAGGCCTCCAGAGGAGGAATAATTTAGTTCTTAAAAACCCCTGGGAGCTCACTATGACTGTCTCCACTTCACAGATGGGGAAATGAGGCTCAGAGAAGTTAAGTAATTTGCTCAAGGTCACACAACTAGTAAGTAGAATTGCGGGGTCGTGTGTACGCATGTTTTTCAGAAAGCAAGTTTAAATTTTTTTTTTTTTAAGATTTTATTGATTGATTGATTGATTGCTATGTTGGGTCTTCGTTTCTGTGCTAGGGCTTTCTCTAGTTGCGGCAAGCGGGGGCCACTCTTCATCGCGGTGCGCGGGCCTCTCACTATTGTGGCCTCTCTTGTTGCGGAGCGCAGGCTCAGACGCGCAGGCTCAGTAGTTGTGGCTCACGGGCCCAGTTGCTCTGCGGCATGTGGGATCCTCCCAGACCAGGGCTCGAACCCGTGTCCCCTGCATTAGCAGGCAGATTCTCAACCACTGTGCCACCAGGGAAGCCCCGCAAGTTTAATTTTAATCAAAGTAATATATTTACCTAGTTTAATAAGCAGACAGTACCAAGAGACTTAATGAGAAGCTGTTCACTGCCCTTTTCTTCCTCTTTTTTTTCTTCCTTTTTTTTCTTCCTCCTGTTCAGCGCAGCTTGCAGAATCTTAGTTCCCCGACCAAGAATTGAACCCAGGCCCTTGGCAGTGAAAGTGCAGAGTCCTAAGCACTGGACTGCCAGGGAATTCCCTCTGCCTGTTTTGAGCAGAGGCAAGAGGGGCGGTGTCAGGCATACACACCAAGTGGACATGTGTGCACTGGGGTGCTGGGCTAGGGGCTGGGAGGCCAGTGTCTGAGGGAGGGGCTGTGAGGGCGGGGTGGAGGAGGCTGGAGTTGAGGTTCTCCTGCTCCAGGGTGGCAGAGGCCAGCTGGGGTCCCATGGGCTGTTCCTCACCCCCCCCAGATGTGGAGCAGAGGAGAGATGAGGCAGGGGCCAGGCTTGTGGTGAGACCACTGTCTCTCCTTTGCTTCCTAGAGGATCTCCATGCTGGCCTGGAGCAGAGACTGAGCTGGACCACTGGAGCCTGGGTGAGTGAGGGCTGGGCACCAGCAGGGGAAGGCAGGGGGGCCACAGCCACGCAGTGAAGGCGTGTGGTGTCCCCAAGGCTCTGGTCCGGCCGGGCGCGGTGTGCAAACGTCTGCCCGACCCCAGGTGCCATAGCTGTGGGGGCCGCTGCCAGGCCCCCCAGTTCTCTGATGGGGGGACCAGGATTTGCTTGGGAGGGGTGGGCTCTGCTGCGAGACTGGGGCAGTGTTTGGGAGACTGGGGCAGTGTTTGGGCGCTGACTGCAGTGCTGGAATCTGGAACGTTAGGGCTGGGAATTTGGGCTGGGGGAGGGGGCGCCTGTCCAGACGCTTTCCTGGCCAGCAGCGGGCTGGAGTTTGTGCGACTTCTTGGAAGTGCACCTCCGGGCTTCGGCCAGGAAGAGGCGTCTGATGCCCCTGAGGAAATCCCCGCTGGCCCGGTGAGCAAGCGGGGGGTCCCAGGCTGCCTTCAAAACAGGAAGCGCCCGTTCCAGGAACGCCAGCCGCAGGAAGCTTTGCCGGCTGTGCCTGGCACCTCCCGCGAGGCCGGCCTGAGCACTGCCTCTGGTCAGGTGGTTCACCCTTTGCCCCTGTGGGCCTGGCCAGGCAGGTCACCTGAGGCTTTGTTTGTCCAGGAAGTGGAGGGAGCTGCTGCCTATCATTGTCACCCAAGTCCCTCCTGCCAGACCGTGTGACCTGGGCTCAGCGTGAGGGGCCCTTGGAACCCTCGGACCTGAGGCTCACTCTGCCCACCACCCAGAGGGGTCCTGGGGCAGGGAGCCCAGGTCTGGCCCTGGCCTGCTCGAGTGGGGGCGGGGCAGGGGCAGCAGCACAGTATCTGGGCCAGTCAAGACCTGGTCCCGCTCGGTGACCGCGCACGTGGCTTTCACGGGGCACTTCTGGTGTGCCAGCCCTGGGGGCCCCTGGGGCCGAGGACAGGGCTGGGCTTCTGCCCCAGGGGCTCAGTCAAGTGAACATTAACCAGAGGGAGACCAAAGCATTTTTTTTTATGCACTGTGACCCTCCCATCTCCTGGGTCCTGTCATGTCTGTGAGCTCAGGACTGAGGCAGGGCTCAGGGTCACAGCAAAGCTCTTTCAGAAGGGGGGGGGGCGCCCCAGGAGTTCCCCCGCTTGGTCGGTTCTGGGTTCAAGTCCTAGGCGCGCTGCCGGCCGGCAGAGGGGCCTGGACACGGGTCCATCGGGGACCAGGGGGCCTGCTTCCAGGGGTGGCCTGGGCTCGGGCGGCTCCAGCTCCGGCCGCGGCTCCGCCCCCGCCCGCCCGTCCGTCCGTCCGCGCCCGCAGGTCCGCCCCCGCCCGCCCGCTCCCTCCCTGGGCTCCGGGAACATTCCATTCATTCCCCGCTTGCCGCGGCGGCCCTTGGCCGGAGCCGCAGCCGCCGCCAAAGCCGAGCGGGACCAGGGTCGCGGCGGGGACTCGGGTGAGCGGGGCCGGGGCGGGGAGGGGGGGAGGGCCAGCCTGGGCTCGAGGCCGAGGGGCCTGGACGCCCCCCGCCTCCGCGGCGCCGGGGAGCGGACTTCGGGCCGCGGCGGGCGAGCCAGCGAGCGCGGGGGCGGGGCGGCCGGGACGCTTGGGCGGCGGGGGAGGGGCGCCGGGGGGCGGGGCCCTCCAGCCTTGCCCTTCCCCGCCCCCTCTCCCCGGGCCCTGAGCAAAGGTACCAGAGGGTGCCTGAGTGCCCGGGGCCTCTCCTGGTGCGCCCGGTTCTGTGCAGTCCTGGCGTCGCGGGCGTCCCAGCTCCAGCCTGGGGATCTTCTGAACTGCGCCCTCCTCTCCCCTAGACGGCCTCAGTTGTCCGCGGAGCCGAGCGGAGTCTGCGGTGGCAGGGGCCCCCCTCCGCCCAGGATCTGCCCAGCCTGCCCGCGGTCCTGTGAACTCTTCCTGTCTTTGACCAAAGGCACCATCTCCTCCCCAGCCTGATCACCTCGTCTTGGTGCGGCCTGGGGTCACCCTCTCTCCTCATCCCACCGCCTTCTCTTAGGCCATTTTCACCTCGTTCCCAGGTCCCTACTGTCTCCTGGACACTGTCAAGCCAGCCTGTGGGTGGCTCCTCTCCCAGCAGCTTGTGAGGAGGCCTGTGGGGTCCCCAGGGGCCCGGCAGGGACTGAGCCCTCCAGAGCAAGGGGCTTCTGTGCTTCAGTGCACAGCTGAGGGGCACCTTCCCCAGTCCTGAGACTTGCCCCTGCCAGTGCCCTGTGGTGATTCTGGGTGCAGAGGGCTTTGTCACTTGGTTGCTTCTTGGTTACGCTTCCTCGAGGGGCTTGAGGAATGTTGTGGAGACTCAGAACAGAGGGATGCAGTGGGGATGGAGAAGAGCCACAGCCTGGCCGGGGGGCTTCCTAGTGGCTCAGGCAAAGAAGGAAGCTGGCTTGATGTGAGAATCACAGGGTTCATGAGAAGAAGCCACCCTATTCCAGTCAACACAGCTTTGCGCAAAACCAGTGCCCCAAAGAAACGTCTCCCCTGGCCATGGAGCAGAGCAGACAGCCTTCTGCCTTCCTGGAGGAGAAGGACGTAGAGCAGGGCAGGGCAGGCTGTCAAATGGGCGCAGAAAAGTAATTGTTTCTTGAGGGAATGAGAGCATATCCAGGTGTTTGAGGTGGCCGTAGGGGGCATGTCAGCTCCTCTGTAGAGGTGCAGCGGGCCGTGGGGGGAGTCTGGGAGGCCGGGGCCTGAGCCCCTCATGACCCTCTGCCGTTGGGGTCAGTCTCCACTCGGCCACGTGGCATGGACAGCTGCCCTAAATGTCCTGCCGGGCACAGGCCCCCTCAGGGAAGGTTCCAGCGGGCCCAGGAGTGAGGGCTCACGCACAGATTGTGAGAGGGTGGCCGGTGGGGGTGGCGGCCAAGACCACTTCAGGGGATTCTGATCAGGGTCCCGAGGGTGGCGTTCGTGCTGGACCACCCCAAGGTGGGAGGGGCCTCCATGTTGGGGACCCTGAGCCCACCCTTGGCCTTAGCAGCTTGCCCCCATACACCCAGAGACACGCACGGGCGCGCACACATACGCAGGGACGTGTGTGTGCTCGGACGGACACCCGCACCCTGACGTGGCCTGCCCTTGCCCTGCACGCAGCACCCCCCGCGGCCTCCGGGGTCCCCGCTCAGAGACCCGGTGGACCCCAGAACCCCCTCCCAGGACCTCCTCTGGCGTGCCTGCGTCCGAGGGTCTGCCCTGGGCGGGGCACAGGCAGGGCGGGTGGATTGCTGGGGCCCTCCTGCTGGTTCAGCAGGGGAAGGGGGGTTGGAGGGAGGGTCCGGAAGGCTTGGGGAGGGGGTGGGGAGGCAGGCCCACCAGTGGCTCTGCTGTTTCCCGTCAGATTACACCGTGTGCCGAGAGTCAGGCATAGAACAGGCGTGTGGCCCACCTGTTTGCATGTTCAGGGCCTGTCGGTCAGCTTGGGTCTGTGCTCTGGAGAGTGTGGTCTGGGGGCGGTGCCTCCCAGACCACCTGGAGCTCTTGGGGTCATGGGATGTGAGGGTGGGCACACGCATGAGTGTCTGGGAGACTTTCTGGAGGAGGTGCTCTGTTGCCTTGGAGGTGGGCCTAAAGGTGCTTTGGGAACCTGGGGGCAGAGGCCAGGGCGCAGTCCTCGGGGGGGCGGCTGCACCCAGGCCTGGAGCTGCAGTGCTGGTGGCCTGGCCTGTCAGCGGTTAGGTTACAGGTGCTCCTTCTTGAGGAGGGCCGGAGATGATCTCCTTGGAGATGAGAGTGGGTGTGTCTGGCCAGATGGGTGGGAAGGCAGGGAAGGGATCCGGGGCTCAGGCGGGCTGGGCAGGGTCAGGCACCGGGGGCTTCCTGTGGGTGGGGTGGGTCCTCCAGGCTGGGGCTCCCCTGACCCCCCTCTCTTCCCACAGGGTGCCGGGGGCAATGGCGCTGCAGCTCTGGACCCTGACCCTCCTGGGCCTGGTGGGCACAAGTGTGAGCCTGCGGTCCCGCAAGCTGGACTTCTTCCGCAGCGAAACGGAGCTGAACCACCTGGTGGTGGATGAGGTGTCGGGCGTGGTGTACGTGGGGGCGGTGAACGCGCTCTACCAGCTGAACGCCGACCTGCAGCTGGAGCAGCGGGCGGCCACGGGCCCGGCCCTGGACAACCAGAAGTGCACGCCGCCCATCGAGGCGAGCCAGTGCCACGAGGCCGTGCAGACTGACAACGTCAACCAGCTGCTGCTGCTTGACCGGTCCCGGAACCGCCTCATCGAGTGCGGCAGCCTCTTCAAGGGCATTTGCGCCCTGCGCTCCTTGAGCAATATCTCCACGCTCCTCTTCTACGAGGACGGCAGCGGCGAGAAGTCCTTCGTGGCCAGCAATGACAAGAGCGTGGCCACTGTGGGGCTGGTGAGCACCGCGGGCCCGAGCGGCGAGCACGTGCTCTTTGTGGGCAAGGGCAACGGGCCCCATGACAACGGCATCATCGTGAGCACGCGCCTGCTGGACCGGACCGAGGGCAGGGAGGCCTTCGAGGCCTACACGGACCACGCCACCTACAAGGCCGGCTACCTGTCCACAAACACACAGCAGTTCGTGGCTGCCTTCGAGGACGGCCCCTACGTCTTCTTCGTCTTCAACCAGCAGGACAAGCACCCGGCCCGGAACCGCACGCTGCTGGCGCGTATGTGCAAGCACGACCCGTTCTACTACTCCTACCTGGAGGTGGACCTGCGCTGCCTGGGCCCCGGCGACACCCGGGTCCCCGCCTTCGGCACCTGCCTGGCGGCCTCCGTGGCCCGGCCAGGCGCCACTGGGGTGCTGTACACTGTCTTCAGCACAGATGGCCGGGGCGGCGGGGGGCCACGGGCGGGCCTCTGCCTGTTCCCGCTGGACGAGGTCCACAACAAGATGGAGGCCAACCGCGACGCCTGCTACACGGGCACCCGGGAGGCAGGCCGGGACACCTTCTACAAGCCCTTCCATGGCGAGATCCAGTGCGGTGGCCACGGGTCGGTACGTGGCCTCAGCACGTTCTCCCACGGGCTTAGACCACACGCGTGTGGGTCTGCGCTTGGCACTGCTTGCCGTGTCCATGTCCCACCTGCTTGCGAAGGCCGTGTGTGTGTGTGTGTGTGTGTGTGTGTGTGTGTGTGTGTGGTGTCCCTGCGGGCAGGTCAGCGTGAGATGTGGGTGCCACTTCTCCCAGGTGTCAGCCACGCTGGGCGTTGGGTTTTGGAGCAGTGAGCATGTGGGTAGGGGCCCTGCCTGCCTGGGCCGGTTCTGGGGGACATGTGTAGGGCCACGAGTGCTGGGAGCCGTGGTGGGGAGAGGCCTCGGGTGGGGGTCTGCACCCACCGTTGATGCCATGGTCCATAGGGTGCCAGCGAGAGTTTCCCGTGTGGCTCGGAGCACCTGCCCTACCCGCTGGGCAGCCGAGACGGACTCTCAGCCATAGCCGTGCTGCACCGTGGAGGCCTGAACCTGACAGCTGTGACAGTGACGACCGAGAATGGCCACACCATCGCCTTCCTGGGCACCTCGGACGGCCGGGTCCTCAAGGTGAGGCCCAGGGCTGGGGCAGGGTGGTTTCCGGAGGGGTCCTCAGTACATGAGGCCCCCTGCCCTCACCATGCACCTGCCCTCGTGCCCACAGGTGTACCTCGCTCCAGATGGCAGCTCTGCAGAGTATGGCTCTGTCCTTGTGGAGATCAACAAGAGAATCAAGAGGGACCTGGTGCTGGCCGCAGACCGGGCCAGTCTGTACGCCATGACCCAGGACAAGGTTGGCCTGTGGAGCCTGGGAGGAGGGGCCTTGGTAGTCCAGCCCCTAGAGACACGCAGAGCATGCTGGGAGGGGGGCCAGCTCGCATCTCCTTGGGTCCTGACAGTGTCTCTCGAGCACCTTTCCCGTCTTTGAAACCGTTTCTCTCTCTTCTGTGTCTCTGGCCCGGCCTTGGGCCCCTCCTGACCAGAGGGTCAGTGCTCTAAGTGGGCCTTCCCCAAGTGCAAACAGGGAGGCGAGGGGCCCCAGGCAGCTTCTGTGAGCTCAGACGGTGGGGGACACGGGCCCTGGGATCCTGTGCCACCCGATCCTGGGTCAGGTCCAGCCTCCCGGCCGGGTCCCACAGAGCCTGGCCAGCCGCTGCTGCCTGGAGCCCTCACTGCCCAGCCTCGAGTTGTGTTGAGGCTTCTAAGGCTTAGGGATAAAGGTAGGATCAAGCTGGCGATCCCAGGAAGGTCTGGCGTCTGAGCAAGGTCCTCTGTGGCTGCTGGCCTGACACCTGTGGTGGCCGTAGTCCCGCTCACCGCCCCGGTGCCCCCAGGTGTTCCGGCTCCCCGTGCAGGAGTGTGAGAGCTTTTCCACCTGCGCCCACTGCCGCAGCTCACAGGACCCCTATTGCGGCTGGTGCGTCATCGAGGGACGGTGAGCACCCGAGAGCCTGGGGGGCTCGTCCCCAGCCTGGGTCTGGGGGTGCCGCCCCACCCTGAGGGCTGACGGGTGTCCCCTGCCCCCGCAGATGCACCAGGAGGGCTGAGTGCCCGCGGGCCGAAGAGAGTGGCCACTGGCTGTGGAGCCGCAGCGAGTCCTGCGTGGCCGTCACCGAGGCCCAGCCGCAGAACATGAGCCGCCGGGCCCAGGGAGAGGTGTGTGGTGAGGGTGGAGGCAGGGCCGCTGCTGGCCTGGGGCTGTGGGGACGTCAGGAGACCCGCGTAGTATCTTGCTCCTGGCCTGGACGGCGGTGCTGAACCTGGGGACAGGGACCCCATCCTTTGTTGGGTCCCCTGGCCCCTTTGACCCGAGGGGCTCCTGAGAATCCAGGGCAGACCCAGGCCCTGTCCCAGGAGCGGCTTAGGTGACCACAGAGGGGCCCATTCAGTTGAAATGGAGCCAGGTTCTAGAGGGTTCTCCAGGGGGCGGGTGTACACATACAGGAGGGCGGCCAGAGAACGGCCAGAGGACCGGGGCTCAGGGCGGAGGCGGGAGGTTGCCTGCACCCTGAGGCTGGGCAGAGGAGTCCTGCTGTGAGCTGAGTGGCCCTTCCGCAGGTGCACCTGACCGTCAGTCCGCTCCCGGCCCTGAGCGAGGAGGACAAGCTGCTGTGCCTCTTCGGTGAATCACCGCCTCACGTGGCGAGCATGCAAGGGGGCGCCGTGGTCTGCAACTCCCCAAGCAGCATCCCCAGCACGCCGTCTGGCCAGGGTGAGGCCCCGCCCGAGCCTGTCCCCTGAGCATTCGGGGCCAGCGGAGGACGGCTCACTGGTGAAGGTGGGGGCCACGCGGTGACGTGGCTGGGACCTGGCAGGCGCTCTGGCCCAGACGCCCAGGAACCACGGCCCTCAGTGCCTGCAGGGACAGAGAGAGGGCCCAGCAGCGCAGAGCCCCGGGGAGCGACACACGAGCCGAGATCTGATAGCGGCGGCGGGTCCTGCTGAGCCCTGCGGGGCCCCGCTCCGACCAGGGTCCCCACACGCGGCCTCCCGTTCTCTGCTGGGTCGCCTGTGGGGAGCTCTGACGGAAGGAGGAGTTGGGGCCGGGGGGGCCCAGTTCCGGCTTCCTGTTCCCCCCCAACCCGAGCCAGCCTCCCCCTGCGTCCTGCAGCCCCCCTGACGCTGTCCCCATCTGCTGTCCACAGATCACGTGGCTGTGGCCATCCAGCTCCTCTTCAAACGTGGCGACGTCTTCCTGACCTCCCACCTGTACCCCTTCTACGACTGCCGAGTGGCCATGAGCCTGGAGGAGAACCTGCCGTGAGTGCAGCCCCTGTCTGTCCCTCCCAGCCCCCGCTGCGGACCCCACACTCCTCACCACCCTCTCCCCCAGGTGCATCTCCTGTGCCAGCAACCGCTGGACCTGCCAGTGGGACCTGCGCTACCACGAGTGTCGGGAGGCCTCGCCCAACCCTGAGGACGGCATCGTCCGTGCCCACATGGTGAGGGGCCGTGAGGGCACGCGGGGGCCAGGCTGCTCGGCTGAGGCCAGGCCGCACCTGACCAGCCCTGCCCTCCCCAGGAGGACGACTGCCCCCAGTTCCTGAACCCCAGCCCGATGGTCATCCCCATGAACCACGAGACGGCTGTGACCTTCCAGGGCAAGAACCTGGACACGGTGAAGGTGCGGGGGGCTTGCGGGGCCCTGGCTAACCGGTGAGGTCAGGCCTGGGGGTCCCAGCAGGGGCCATGATGGCTGGTGGAGAGGCATAGGCTTGTTCAGAGCCATCCTCCTGCAGACCAGAAGCTGAGCGCCAGGGCCCATCCAGCCTTCTGCGGCTCAGGGCCCAGCACGTGAAGGAGGCAGAGGGGTCAGGGTGGACGTGGGGACATCTGGACGGGCCTCGAGGGTTTAGGGTGTGCAGGGGCTGGGCAGCCGAGTGCCGCTCAGGAGGCAGCAGGGCGGTGAGTCCAGGTGTTGACCGTGGCGGGGCCTGTCTGTGAGTGGCCGGGTGTCAGTTGGGATGGGGGTGCCCAAGCTGGCCCGGGAGCTGTGTGGGGCACGGCAGGCACCGGGGCCCAGGGCGGGCATGTGGGACGGGCTGGCCCGCCTCGGGTATCCTGACTGGCCTGTCTGGCAGGGCTCCTCCCTGCACGTGGGCAGTGACCTGCTCAAGTTTGAGGAGCCAGTCAGCACACAGGAGCAAGGAACCTTCTCCTTTCGGACCCCAAAGGTATGCCTCCCGGGGTGGGCGGGCCAGGCTGGTGGACCCCGAGGGCTGGCCCTGCGGGGGCAGCCCAGTTACCTCCGGGGCTTGAGGGGTGGGGCGGGGGCAGGCTCACCACCTGCCCTGCTGAGGAAGCATCTCAGAGCATCCCTGTGCCTCCTGTCTCCCTGGAATCCAAGTCATCCTCCGTCTCTGAGCCTCCAGCTTCTAGACCTGGAGGCCTCCCCTTGCTGCCCGTCGGCTGTGAGGGGACACACGGTGGTCACCCTCGGGGGCTCGGGTGGGAGTCGGGGGTGCAGCGTGTCCCTGTGTGCCCCCAGCTCTCCCACGATGCCAACGAGACGCTGCCCCTGCATCTGTATGTCAAGTCCTACGGCAAGAATATTGACAGCCGGCTCCAAGGTGGGCGGGGTGGGCAGCTGGGCTGGTGGGCTGGCAAGGGGAGCAGGGCGGCCCTGCCGACGGCCAGCTTCTCCCTCCGCAGTGACCCTCTACAACTGCTCCTTCGGCCGCAGCGACTGCAGCCTGTGCCTGGCCGCTGACCCTGCCTACAAGTGCGTGTGGTGCAGCGGGCAGAGCAGGTGTGTGTACGCGGCCCTGTGTGGTAACGCCACCTCCGAGTGCCCACCGCCCGTCATCACCAGGGTAAGCCCCCTTACCCCCCACCTCCCTGACAGGGGGCACTGCAGCCCGGCCCTGGACCAGCTGCGCAGCCTGGCCTGCCCAAGCTGCCAGGTCAGCCGGGCTTTGCCAATTTCAGATCCAGCCTGAGACTGGTCCGCTCGGCGGAGGCATTCGCATCACCATCCTTGGGTCAAATCTGGGGGTCAGAGCAGACGACGTGCAGAGGGTCACCGTGGCTGGCCAGAACTGTGCCTTTGAACCAGAACGGTACTCCGTGTCCACCCGGTGAGTGGGCAACCTGGGCCCTCAGAGCTGGGCCAGGCCCTACCCTGGGGGGCCAGGGGACTGGGGGGATGGAGAGGAAGGACACGGTCCAGGTGTGCGTGGGTGCCCAGGGCTTGCACACCCACAGAGTGTGCCCACCTGCCTGCCACCCACGCAGGATTGTGTGCACCATCGAGGCTGCAGAGGCGCCCTTCACCGGGGGCGTCGAGGTGGACATCAGCGGGAAGCTCGGCCATTCGCCTCCCCATGTCCAATTTACCTATCAGGTAAGCACCTGGCAGGTGGCTCTTGCAGGTCAGGACAGATGTGGGTGGGATCTGGGGAGCCATGTGCTGACTCGGGGTGAGGCGAGGCTGTGCCCCTGCCTCTTTCTGACAATGGTCATGGCCCAGTAGAGGCCCGGGAGGGAGGGCCACAGCCCTGCCGCCCCAGCCCTGAGTCAAATGCCCCCGCTCCTCTTCTAGCAGCCCCAGCCTCTCAGCGTGGAGCCAAAGCAGGGGCCACAGGCGGGCGGCACCACGTTGACCATCAGTGGCACCCACCTGGACACAGGCTCTGAGGAAGACATGCGGGTGACCCTCAATGACATCCCTTGTAAAGTGTGGGTGTCACCCACAGGCCGCCAAATCCTGGTCTGCCCTGGTCCTGGGGACAGGGTGAGGGCCCTCTGGCCGTGACCCTGTGTCTATCCTGGAGGGGGCAGTGGAACCAACCAGACCCATTGACCCACTGGCCTGGGGCTGCGGGTGGTCCCAGGGTGGGGTTGACATTGACTGGCAATCCCCACCCCCAGGACGCAGTTTGGGGCACAGCTTCAGTGTGTCACCGGCCCCCAGGCGGTTCCGGGAGAGCTGTCCCTAAAGATTTACTATGGGGGCTCTGAAGTGCCCAGCCCTGGCGTCACCTTCACCTACCGTGAGAACCCAGTACTGCGGGCCTTCGAGCCGCTGCGAAGCTTTGTCAGGTGTGACCTCTTCCTCCCGCCGTGGCAGGTGCCCCCCACTCCCACACTGCTGGCCACACCCACCCCATCTAGCTATTTCCCAGGTGCCCTCTTCTCACTGGGCTTGTGAGGATATGGCAGAGCTGGTCTGGGTGACAGGAGGAGGCCTCCAAAAATCCCCACTGTATCCCCAGGTCGGACAGGCCCGACATACCGCCTCCACCTCCCCCCGCCACCCAGCCCGGCCCTGCTTCTGACAATCCAGGGTGGCGGTGCTCAGTCACGTGCTCTGAGCACACCACACACACCCCCCCCCCCCCAACCGCCTCTGCTATTGCAGCAGGCCTGTGCTTGCACACACCTGCAAGAGTATCCAAAAGCAGGGTGGGGTCGGGGACGCAGCCTTGCAGGGCACCTGCTCTGGAGCTGGCTGGGCACCTCCCTTGCCCAGGTGTGCCCACTCAGGCACCATCCCCTCCCTGCCCCCCAGTGGTGGCCGGAGCATCAACGTCACAGGACAGGGCTTCAGCCTGATCCAGAAATTCGCCATGGTGGTCATAGCCGAGCCTCTGCAGTCCTGGAGGCGGCGGCGGGAGGCCGGACCCCTGCAGCCCGTGACGGTCAGTCGGTGCCCGCTGCTGGGGACACGCCAGGGCAGGATGCAGCCTGTGCCAAGTGGCCTAACGGTCCTGCCTCGGCTCCTAGGTCGTGGGCAGGGAGTACGTGTTCTGCAGTGACTCCAAGGTCGTGTTCTTGTCCCCGGCCGTCCCCGAGGAGCCCGAGGCCTACAACCTCACAGCGCTCATTCAGATGGATGGGCACCAAGCCCTGCTCAGGACTGAGGCTGGTGCCTTTGAGTACGTCGCCGACCCCACCTTCGAGAACTTCACAGGGGGCGTCAAGAAGCAGGTCAACAAGCTCATTCACGCGCGGGTGAGGACCTGTGCAACCCCGGGGGTCAGGTCCTGAGCGGGTGCGTGTAGGGGAGCAGCCCAAGATCTGGGCTGAGCCGGTCGGGGCATCCCTGAACCCCTCCTGGGCACTGTGACCCCATCCCCCGCCCCCCAGGGCACGAATCTGAACAAGGCGATGACGATTCACGAGGCCGAGGCCTTCGTGGGTGCTGAGCGGTGCATCATGAAGACACTGACGGAGACCGATCTGTACTGTGAGCCCCCAGAGGTGCAGCCCCCTCCCAAGCGGCGGCAGAAGCGGGACACGACCCACAATCTGCCTGAGTTCATTGTGCGTGTAGGGTGGGGGCAGGGAGGGGACAGGGCACCGGGCTCTCCTGGTCTTGGCCACACACCTGTCCTTGCTGAGTCCGCCTCTCCACGCAGGTGAAGTTTGGCTCCCGGGAGTGGGTGCTGGGCCGCGTGGAGTATGACACGCGTGTGAGTGACGTGCCGCTCAGCCTCATCCTGCCGCTGGTCATCGTGCCCATGGTGGCTGTCATCGCTGTGTCTGTCTACTGCTACTGGTGAGCCCCTCCCCCGGCAGCCTCAGCCCCTTGGCCATACCCACCGGCCAGCACAACCCCGGCCAGGTCCCAGGAGCTTCCCTGTGCCCGCCCCCAGGAGGAAGAGCCAACAGGCAGAGCGCGAGTATGAGAAGATCAAGTCCCAGCTGGAGGGCTTGGAGGAGAGCGTGCGTGACCGCTGCAAGAAGGAGTTCACAGGTAGGGGCCGCCCTGCAGGTCCTGGGGGAGGAGGGCTTGGAAGAGGCTGCATTGGGAGGGACGGAGGGAGGGACGGAGGAGGGCGGGCTGCCAGCGGCGGATGCCTCACCCCGACCTCCCTGCAGACCTGATGATTGAGATGGAGGACCAGACCAACGACGTGCACGAGGCAGGCATCCCCGTGCTGGACTACAAGACCTACACCGACCGCGTCTTCTTCCTGCCCTCGAAGGACGGCGACAAGGACGTGATGATCACGGGCAAGCTGGACATCCCTGAGTCACGGCGGCCCTTAGTGGAGCAGGCGCTCAACCAGTTCTCCAACCTGCTCAACAGCAAGTGTTTCCTCATCAACGTGAGCGGGGCGGGGCCTCTGGGGCGTGGGGCGGGGCCGTGAGGGGGCGGGGCGCGAGCGAGCGAGCGGGTGGGGCTGGGGTGGGGTGTTTCCTCATCAACGTGAGCGGGGCGGGGCCTCTGGGGCGTGGGGCGGGGCCGTGAGGGGGCGGGGCGCGAGCGAGCGAGCGGGTGGGGCTGGGGTGGGGCGGGGCCGTGAGGGGCGGGGGCTCGAGCGAGCGGGTGGGGCTGGGGCGGGGCTGGGGCGGGGCGGGGCGGGGCTCTGACCGGCCTCTCCCACAGTTCATCCACACCTTGGAGAACCAGCGGGAGTTCTCGGCCCGCGCCAAGGTCTACTTTGCGTCGCTGCTGACGGTGGCGCTGCACGGGAAGCTGGAGTACTACACGGACATCATGCGCACGCTCTTCCTGGAGCTCATGGAGCAGTATGTGGTGGCCAAGAACCCCAAGCTGATGCTGCGCAGGTGTGTGGGGAAGGGCAGAGGCCGCGGTGGGGGGTGGTAGGGGCTGGCAGTGGGGCAGCACAGGCTTGTTCAGGCACCTGGTCTGCCAGCAAGTACAGCCAGTGCCAGTGAGTAGGGCGGAGGGACGGCAGGGGGCGCGTCGTTGCTAGCAGGTGGTCTCTGCTGGTCACTTAGCTGCTCCCCCTGTCATCAGCCCTTTGTAGGATGGGGTGGAAGATGAAAGGTCCACCCTGAGGGGGCTGGGAGACTGGTCACTGCAGGCTGTAAATGTACAGCCTGACGGAGACTCTGGCCTGGATGGAGGCTGGGCTGCTCTGAGGGTGGTCTGGGTACCTGGAAGACCCAGCTGATCCTAGGGGCACTAAAGGGTCCCTCAACACAAGGCCTTTCTGCATCTCCAGGTCTGAGACAGTGGTGGAGAGGATGCTGTCTAACTGGATGTCCATCTGCCTGTACCAGTATCTCAAGGTGGGTTCCACACAGCCCTACCAGGGGGTGGGGAGGGACGAGGTGCTACTGTACCCCCCACATGTCCACCTCCCTGCGGCCCGGCTCCACCCGGACGGGTTTGCTTCCCACCCTGGCACGATCAGTCCCACCCATGGCTCAGCCGCCCTATGTTGCTCTAGGACAGCGCAGGGGAGCCGCTGTACAAGCTCTTCAAGGCCATCAAGCATCAGGTGGAGAAGGGGCCGGTGGACGCTGTGCAGAAGAAAGCCAAGTACACCCTCAATGACACGGGGCTGCTGGGGGACGACGTGGAGTACGCGCCCCTGGTGAGCCCCCGGGGCTGGGTGGGCTGCTGGGAGACCTCAGGGGCCGGCTTCCAGGCCAGCCTCAGGACTAGAGGCTGATGCCACTCGCCTCCTTCGTGGACTTGCATTAGAACCCACTCCCCGTGCTGGGCCCACCCGTGTTCAGGGAGGGGCCTGGGTCACGGGTCCTCAGCAGGCTCACGGGTCACTGGAGAGAGGCTCTAAGTGTCATGACCCCCAGCCAGCTGCCTCCTGGGTGCCCGGGCCTGCTGCAGGCGTTTGAGGGGCCTGGGCACACCAAGTGAGTGGTGGTAAACCCGTGTGCGTGTGGCGGTGGTACACGGTGTGTGCGCCCGTGACGCCTGTGTGTTGCACGATACCTAGAAGCGAGCAGTCCTCTGCCCTCTGTCCTGCTGAGCCACGGCGTGCAGGAAAGGGTGGGGCCTGGGTGCTGAAGGGGCTCAGGACCCCCCACCTCCACTCCTCCACCTGAGGGTGTCGCCACTGGGGGGAGGCCCAAGACTGCTCCCAGTTTGGGGCGACTGAGGCCGAGGGCCCCTCCCCAGCTGGCCCTTCGTTCTGTGTCCCCTGGCAGACAGTGAGCGTGATCGTCCAGGACGAAGGGGTCGACGCCATCCCTGTCAAGGTCCTCAACTGTGACACCATCTCCCAGGTCAAGGAGAAGATCATTGACCAGGTGTACCGCACACAGCCTTGCTCCCGCTGGCCCAAGGCCGACAGTGTGGTCCTCGGTGAGCAGCACCCTCGTGTGCCTGGCTCTGCGCCCGTGGGAGCCCGGTTGGCCAGGTCGGGTGGGGGGGTAGCGAGAGGGAGCCCGGACGGGGTGGGCTGTGGCCGGGTCCCAGGAGCTGGGCTGTGTCCTCCCACAGAGTGGCGTCCTGGCTCCACAGCCCAGATCCTGTCAGACCTGGACCTGACCTCTCAGCGGGAGGGCCGGTGGAAGCGCGTCAACACGCTGATGCACTACAACGTGAGTGTGGCGGCCGGGCGGGCCGGACCCCCTGCTGAGAGTGGGGCCGGAGGCCCTCCCTCATGACGTTGTTCCCCAGGTCCGGGATGGAGCCACTCTCATCCTGTCGAAGGTGGGGGTCTCCCAGCAGCCTGAGGACAGCCAGCAGGACCTGCCTGGGGAGCGTGAGTGCCTTCCTCTCATCCGGGCCCTTCTGGCCTCTGGAGGGCATCATGAGCCAGTGTCCGCCCCGTGCCGCCATCTGGGGGGAGCTGTGAGCCCGGCGTGGGACCCAGGCCCCGGGCTCCGGTCCTCGTCCTTCAGCGCCCCCCTCCCCCACAGGCCACGCCCTCCTGGAGGAGGAGAACCGGGTGTGGCACCTGGTGCGGCCAACGGACGAGGTGGACGAAGGCAAGTCCAAGCGCGGCAGCATGAAGGAGAAGGAGCGCACCAAGGCCATCACTGAGATCTACCTGACCCGCCTGCTCTCAGTCAAGGTGGGCCGCGGAGGGCGTGTGGGAGGCAGACCTGGGACGGCGCCGGTGGGATGCGCTGAACCCCGCTCCCGCCCCGCAGGGCACGCTGCAGCAGTTCGTGGACAACTTCTTCCAGAGCGTGCTGGCGCCTGGCCACACGGTGCCGCCCGCAGTCAAGTACTTCTTCGACTTCCTGGACGAGCAGGCAGAAAAGCATGACATCAAGGACGAGGACACCATCCACATCTGGAAGACCAACAGGTGTGGGCTCCGTCCCGCCACCCTCCACGCCCGCCCTGCTCCAGGCCTCGGCGGCCCCTCACACCCTGTCGTCCCACCTCAGTTTACCTCTCCGGTTCTGGGTGAACATCCTCAAGAACCCCCATTTCATCTTCGACGTGCACGTCCACGAGGTGGTGGACGCCTCCCTGTCGGTCATCGCACAGACCTTCATGGACACCTGCACACGCACAGAGCACAAGCTGAGCCGCGTAAGTGCAGCTGCGGGCAGCCCAGCCCGCTTCCTGGCAGCGCGAAGCGTCAGGGCAGGGGGGCTGCGATGCAGGTGAGGAGGTCAGTTTGGGGCGTGGATTTGCACAGCAGGGGCTGGAGCTCAGTAGAAAGACAGGTGCAGGGTACCTGGGGCGGAGGGAGGCCCCCTGGGCAGTGGACCTGTGGCAGCCTGGGACCCCGAGCTCCTTCCCCTTCCATGAGAGAGAAAAAGTGAGTTTTACTGTTAATCACAAAATGACGAAAACACTGTCAGGTCTGTGGCTGGGCAGGGCAGCTACCGCTGTTGGACCCCCATCCCCCGCATACCCCTCTTTCTCTGGGTATCCTGAGCGCGTGCAGGTGTCTTGGCTTGAGTGTCACTTGGCTCCGACCCCCACAGGACTCTCCGAGCAACAAGCTACTCTACGCCAAGGAGATCTCCACCTATAAGAAGATGGTGGAGGAGTGAGTGCACCCCCCACCCCATGAGGCCAGATCCTGGCTGCCCACCCTCAGCCCCCACCCAGCGGGGCCCCCGGGCGGTGCGGGCCTGTGATCAGGAGGAGGGCCCCATGGGTAGCTTCGGGTCCAGTGTCTGGGAGCCACCGCCCCCCGTTCCGGTACCCGCCCCCCGCGGCCCACCCTGTGTAACTCCCCCTCCCTCCACAGCTACTACAAGGGGATCAGACAGATGGTGCAGGTCAGCGACCAGGACATGAACACACACCTGGCAGAGATTTCCCGGGTAAGGGCAGCACAGGGGACACACAAGCTGAGCCCCCCCCAGGATTAGCCCTCCACCCCTCCCCGGAAGGCCCTGCTGAGCGGGCCAGGAGACTGCACTGGGGGCGGGCGAAGTGCCCACGGGGGAGAAAGGAGAGGCGCAGACGAGGGGGCGTGGGGGGCGGCGGGGCTCGCGAGCAGCTCTGAGCCAGCCCCGCCTGCCGTGGGTCTGCATGGGTGGGAGGCTCTCTGTCTGCGGTGTGCCGTGGCTGTGCGTGTCGTGACCACCGGGGGGACCCTTTGTGTCTGCCTGCTCCACTGGGAGACAGCCTCCTGCCCGTGGGTCACGCAGCCCTTCCGCCACCCTCCCAGGCGCACACGGACTCCCTGAACACCCTCGTGGCCCTGCACCAGCTCTACCAGTACACGCAGAAGTACTACGACGAGGTAGGGGTCCGGTCCTTCCGGGACAGCCGTGCTCACCCTAACCCTAACCCTAACCCTGGCCTGTGCTCTGACGTGACCCCTCCTCAGATCATCAACGCCCTGGAGGAGGATCCCGCCGCCCAGAAGATGCAGCTGGCCTTCCGCCTGCAGCAGATCGCGGCTGCGCTTGAGAACAAAGTCACGGACCTCTGACTCCGACCTCCGCCGTCACGGTCTCGGGACACAGGTGTGTGACACCCACTGCCGGGTGCTGGGCGGCCCCGGGGGAGCAAGGCCAAGCGGGCAGGACTCAGCCCTTCTCTCTCTGGCAGAGGAAGAGCCCCCGGGCTTCCGAGTGTGTGTGTGGCAGGGGGCCCCCACCTCAGCGTTTGTAGCCTCATAGCACCCTTCTCCTGAGCAATAGTGCCGGGCGGCCACCAGCACCAGTTCCCTCCTGCAGAACCAGCATCGGAGGTGTCTCCTTCAAGCCTCCTGAGCGATTTGAAAACGTGCCTTATGCCCCCGGCGCCACGCTGGGTTGCTGGGGGCAGTCGGGCCTCAGACCCCCTCCCCAGGCACCAGCAGCCGCCTCAGATACCTGGGTTGGGCCTTTTGGGGTGAGGTCTGAGTGCCCGCGGCCCCCAGGACCTAGTGCCCAGACTCTGTCTGCCTGCCCTGCCTGGACTGGGGCAGAAAAGTGGTACGATGCCTTCCTGACCTCGCTGGCCTGCCCTGCGGGGCACTGGCACTCCCGGGGGACTCCGTGCTGCAGGCCCCACCTCAAAGGTCAAGCTGGACGTCAGACGTCGAGGCCCAGGCGGCCAGAAGGGACCCAGCAGATTGGGGGTCGGGGTCCCGGCCTGTCAGACAGGCTGACCTGGAGGCCCTGCCCAGGTCCGGGGGGCCGGGAGCAGCTCCGCCAGGACACCCGCAACCCTTTTTGTAAATCTTGTTAATTGTCAATCAAATACAGCTGTCTTTTTCACTCTGCTGGTTGGCTGGGTTCTTCCCGGGGCTGCCGACCCGCCGTCCCTACACACCTGACCCGTTTTGGTACTGGGCCTGTTCTGCCCACGGCCTCCCTTCCTGTGCGCTCCTGGCCCCAGAAGCTCACCTGAAGGTGGGCCCGTGTGGCCTCGCACACCCACCCCACAGTCCCTGGCTCCCGTGGGCCAGGCCTGCTGGGTGTGCTGAGGCAGCCCGTCCACAGCCATCAGCTCGGCCGAGTCCACGCCTTCCTGCTGCCCCAGCGGGACAGGATGGTGGTCAGGGGTGGGAGGTGAGCGCTTGGGTGCGAACCTCTCCCAGAGGCACATCCTGGTGCACCCCAGCACTGAAAGTGACCCTGAAGCAGGTGGAGATTCCAAGGGCACGGTGCGGCGGCACCGCCCCCCACGGTGCCGGATTGGGCCCGCTTGGGCGCCATCTGGTGGCAGGGGTGGGCGTGGCGCGAGCTCTCAGGGACCTGTTTTCTCCTTCCTGAGGTGGGGTGCCTCACAGGTGTGGTCCACCCAGCACACGTTTAGTAAGCCCCTACTGTGTGCAGACCCCACTGGACACGGTGGTTCCTGGAGGGAGGCCCTGTATCCCCCTGCTCGAGGCTGTGGGGCCATTAGGGTCAGCTCCTCCTGGGGTCCCAGGCACCTGAGAGCAAGACGCACCTTTGTTGGTGTAGGAAGGAGGGGCTTGTCCCGGAGGCAGGCGATGGGGGAAGGCAGATTGCTCCCAACCCCTGTGTTGCACACAGAGCAGGAGCCATGAGATGCGCTACTCTGTGGCCAATCAAGCACACGTGCCGTGACCACACAGGCATGCGCGTGTGCACACACACGCAGCACCAGTGTGTTGGGCCCCTCACTCGTTCATTCAACACGGGTTGTCCTGGGCACTGGGGACACAGCAGTAAAGGGGGCAGAAAGGGCCTTCCTTGAGGGAGCCCTTGTGTTCCAAGAATACCAACCCTAGCAGAAAAGGGATTTAGTGGCTCCATAAAGGCAAGTGAAGGGGTCCAGCTTCAGATATGGCTGGATCCAGGTGCTCACATGTTTTTGGGTTCCATCTATCTGACCCTCTTCCCAACATGTGCTACTTTATTCTCAGACACCTGGGACGCTGGTGGCAGGCTACCCGAGCCTGTGTCTCCTCCACTTGGGGCACACCATTGTGGCTGAGAAGTCTCAATGGGCTAGGCCTTGATCATAAGCCACTTCTGTACAGGGACAGCCAATTTTGAGCCACATGGAACAAGAGTGGATATCTCCCACATGGAAGGGGTACTAGGCAAACAACTGACACCCCCCACCCCAGGGACCCCTGAAATGACAGTGTACTATGGTCAGGACCAGAGACCCAGATGGGCAGGAGATCTGAACAAGGTACTGCTAAACCAGAGCAGGGGCGGCATAGTCTGGGAGTGTTCACCCTGGGGGGAGCGGGGGCAGGGGGAGCAGGAACCTGGAGGCCTGGCTTCTAGACTGGACCCCTGTGGGCCACTTTCTCCTCAGCCAGGCATGAAATGGAGAAGAGTCAGTGAGCCCGCCTTTTGCTGCAGGTCCAACAGGTGGGGTTCCCTTCCCCCTCGGAGGACAGCAGTGTGAAGGGATCCAGGGGCCATCCTTTCATGGGACCAGTGAAGAAACTGGGCATGGATGTTGGGTGCACAGGGGTGGGCAGGCCAGCTGGAGTGGTCAGGAGGCTGGCAGACCAAGGGGTGACCCAGCCTTCTGTCACTTTCCACTTCCCACTTTCCTCCCAATGCAGTGGGAGTGGGGAGATGCAGGGATGGAGGTGACCAGCGACCTCGATGACCTTTCCTTCCAAGTTGCAGAAAGCAGCCCAGGACCACACCCCACTTGCTTGTTAAGAGCATGAGACCTCACCTAAATCATGGGGCCCCTGTGACAGGGCCAGATAGCATTTTAGGAAGCTCGTTCTGACCTCAGGGAGAAGTGCAGCCAGGAGACCAGTGTGGGGCTGAAGAGGGGATGGCCTGGACCTGTGGAGAGGGGACAGTGCACACGGAGGGTGGGGGCATCTCGGTACTTAGGGGTAGCTGTGAGTCACAGCAGAGAGGGGAAGGAGGCCAGGGGTGGGGTGCCGGGGACCCAGGGCTCATAGGAGGCTATTCCGTGCCGCCCCATCCGTGCCCCATCCTCACACCCACTGGCAGGGCCTGCCACTCCTGGCTGCCCTCCATCCGCACCACCCTCCCGCCAGGCTCAGTCCTCGACCTGCCGGCCAGGACGACGCTGTGAAAACACACAGCACAGTGCGAATAAAAATCTGAAATCCTGTCGGTGCTCCCTGCCCAGCCTGCCACGGCCCTGCACCCATGGCCACCACTCTCCATTCTGGTCCTCAAGTCAGGCTAAGTCCTGAGAGGCTGGACTGTCTGGAAGCTGGCCCAGCATCACTGCGGTCACTCCTGGGGGCTCTGACTGCGCTCTCCCTGCCACCCCACCACCACAGGGAATCCTCCCCGGTCATTCCCCTGCAGTATCACAGCCCCCTCCCCTCCAGAGGGCAACTTGGCTGAGACTGATCTGCCCGGGCGGCCGGGCACACTGCGGGCGCCCCTGTGCCAGGGCAGGTTTGCTGAACGCTGAGGGAGGGTGTCAGCGCGGTGTGTGACCGCTGAGCAGGGCAGTGAGGCTGCTTCCCCTCTGGTCAGCGCCGGCCACTCGCGCCTGGGATTCCAGGTCGACAGACACCCCTGCCCCCGTGGAGGAGCGAGGACAAAGGCCGCCCCTCCCTGCGGCGCGCAGCCGGTTCCCACGGCCCGCTGCTCCCTCCCGCCTCCTCTTCCCCTGCTTTAGCTGAAGCTCCATTAACTCCGCACAAAACCTCGGCTGCTTCGCCCGGCAGGCCGGGAAAGTGCCCCCAGCGTGAGGCCCCGAGGAGGCCCCGGGTGGGGCGGCTGGGGGAGGGGACACCGGCGTCCTCACCCCATCCCCGCCGACCTCCGCTGGCTCCCAGAGAGGGAACTGAGGCCGGAGCAGCTGGGCCTGGGACCCTGCTTCCTTTCTCACTTTTGGGCTCCCCCCAGGGTCCGGATTTGCCAGGCAGAAGTGTCCGTTTGCCTGGTACTGTGTTGACATGTTTTATTTTAATTTGGTTATCAATATTTAAATATCAGGAGATTTCACATAAAAACTCAGGTTTTAGTTTGTTTCAAAAAAGTGGAAGGTTGGGACCTCAGCCTGATTTCCCACTCTCCTGGGAGGGGGCAGCCCAGCCTCTACCCACTGCTTCCGCAGGGTGGAGGGTCAGGAGGCTATTTATATCCCAGGCAAGTGTTCTCTCCGAACCACTGTCACTTTAAGTGGGAAGTAGAAGTAATCGCTCTGGCCTAGAGCTCTAGGCAGATGCTGAAATAGGGAACATTCCCCTTCACAGGTACAGCCGCCTGTGCGAACTGCACCTTCCAGGTGGAGAGAGGAAACGTGCAGTGCTGGGCAGAGTTCACCAGATCTCGGGAACTGTGGTTTCCAACTAGGGGAGCCCCGCAGTACCTAGGAAAGTCAGGGTGGGCTTCCTCGAAGAGTTGACAGCTGAGGGAGCTGTTTCAGAAGGAGGAAAGGTACCAGGCCCCAAAGAGGACCCATTTGGGGAGAGCTTCTTACGGGCCCAACACCCCAAAGGCCCCTGGTGCCGCCGCTGTCCCTGGTCCTGAGGGCTGGTCTCCGGGCCTGGCCCAGCAGTCACGCTTCTCCCAAGGGGCAGCTGGGCCCAGCCCTGGAGCCAGCCCGTGCAGGATGCCACACCAGACTGTGGAAGGGTTACCGGGAAGCGAAGCACACCGCCAAGGCCGGATGGCCTCCACGGGGGAGGGAAGCCAGGCTGACCCAGGATCCAAGGCACTTCCATCTGCCCACGGCGGACGGGCCCTATCCAACCGAATGCCTAGCTTTTATTAGGGGGTATATTCTCTTCTGATAAAAAATACCTCCCATGGTTTGTCCCTGGCTTCTTTGATTTAGAGGATTCTATCTTAATTTCTGTGGGAACACGCTGGGGGAAGAGGTGCAGGGCCCGGAGCAGGTGAGAGGAGAGAAGGGATGCACGGACCAGAGCACGTTGAAGGGGCGTTAAACGCAGGACCCGGACTAGGCGGATGGCGGGGTGCGGGGACGGGAGGTGGACAGCGGGGAGGTGCCGGCATCTGTGCCGGCAGGGGAGGGTGCGGGGAGCGGAGTCCTGAGAGGTGGTGGCGGCCTTGGTCCGGGCAGTGCCGCGCCGAGGACCCACGCGGCGGATATTGGGGAAGTGCGTGGACCCCGGGAGGTGGGCGGTAAGTCGTTCCGCGGCATCCCCCTCCCCCCACCCCGCCCCCCCGCCCCGGGAAGGCCGGTTTCCGCTCGGCCGCCGCCTCGGAGGGGCAGGAAGCCGCGCGTTCCTCTGCGGGAACCCCCTCCCCGGCCCCGCCCCGCTCTGCTCCGCCTCCGGCCTCCGGCTCGGGCTCCGCGGGGCGGGGGGCGCGGGGCGGGGCGCGGGCCGAGCTGCGGCCGCTCCGGACATGTCGGGCCCGCGCGCCGGCTTCTACCGGCAGGAGCTGAACAAGACGGTGTGGGAGGTGCCGCAGCGGCTGCAAGGGCTGCGCCCGGTGGGCTCGGGCGCCTACGGCTCCGTCTGGTAGGGGCGGGGCGGGGCAAGGGCGGGGGGACTGAGCGCGCGCCCCCTCCCCGCCCGTGCGGGGTTCCCGGCGTGGGGAGGGGCTCGCCCTGCCTCCGCCCCCGGGCCTTACGCGGACCCGAGGAATGAATGGGGGGTGGGGGCGTGAGGGAAACTTTCTTACCCGAGCCTCTCCCCGGCGGGAGAGGGGTCGTCCTCCCGCCCCTCGAACCCGGAGTGTCCCCCTCCAGGCCCGAATCCTGCGGCGTCACAGCTGGCGAAAGGGCGGGCAGGTCTCCCGGGCCCCTGGATGTCTGAGCATGCATCTGGGGTGCCCCCGGTCAAGGGCCAGGCAGCCCTGGGCTCTGGCAGATACCCCCCCCCCCAGGGTGGGTAGTTCTGTTTGAAAAAGAAGAGCCCAGATTGGGGGGTGGGGGGCAAAACCCCTCACCTGAGAACGACCTCAAGCTCCCCCGTGGGTCCAGTCCACTGCCCCATTTTCCAAGGGATCTCAGACTCCGAATGGGGCTTAGGCCTGATCAGAGACGCCTACCATCCCCCCTAGGGGGCGTCTACCCCCCACCCCATTTTTGCCCCAACCAAGAGAGCTCACACCACAGCCTGCAGTTAGGCCCTGGAGCCCAGACAGGAGGGAGGGTGGGGACGGGGGGAGGCCTCTGGACCTGGTGGGGTGGAGGCTGGAGGGGGCTTTGGGTGGCAAGGGGCTTGTGGACAGTCCAGGTTGCAGTTGCAGTGTTGACAGTGAGCCTGATTGTGGGTGTGGATGTTGAGAGGTGCCCCCCCAGAATCCAGAACCCGTGAAGTGCCAGGTGACTGCGGGGTCATGGGTGTGGGGAGGCAGGGCCCCTGGGGGCAGGGTGTTGCTCCAGGATCCTGCAGAAGGTTAGGAGTGGGACTTCTCAGACCCTCTTCCAAGGCCCAGCACTGGAGCCTGGAGCAGGGGTTTGGGGTCCCCTGGGCCTCAGATCTCACTCTGCCACTGGCCAGCCATCAGGAACCTCAGGCCATTCCAGCCATTCCAGCCACAGGCCTCTATCTTCATCTCTAAGACCACAAGGGCAGGAAGAGGGTGTGGGCCAATGTGTGAGTGGTCCCTGGGGGATCTGACAGAGCCCTTGCTGGAAGTGCCTTCTGGGAACTCGTAGGGATAGTCAGGCTCCCCAGGGGAGGTCTCTCTCCACCACTTAGCTCTTCAGGGCCCCCATGCCGGTGATGGGCTCCCTCCCTCCTCTGATGTCTGAGGAAGCTGGTGACCCGGTGCCAATTCCCACAGTCCTTTGTTGACTGTGCAGACACAAAAGGATCTGCTGCGCGCGCATAAGCACGCGTGCACACACGCACACGCGCGCGCGCGCGCGCACACACCCCGTGAAGTCAAGAGAAGAGCCACTCCTCTACTTCCCACCCCAGCAGTGGCTTGGATGGGGGAGGGGCTTTCCTCCACCACCGCTTGGGCCCACGAGCACCCCAGGTCCTGCAGGAGCTGCTCCCTGGGCCGCGTGGGCATGGGAGGTGGGCTGAGGCTCCACTCACTGTGGAGGGAGGCTGGATCCTGGAGACGGGAGATCAAGTGGGAGGGAAGGGGCGAGCAGCAGCCAGAGGGAACACTGGGCGAAGGCATCCCTTCCCGAGGGGCAGTGGGGCCACTGGACGACCCGGCCACTTGTGTTTGAGGGTGATGCCCGTGAGTGTGGCATCTCCTGTGAAGAGTAGCTGGGTGTGGGGCTTGCGGGTCTGGACCTCAGGGGAGTGGGGTTGCACGAGGGGAGATGTTCTGTGGGTCCAGGCACCACCCTCTGCTGGGTATTTCCTACTGTCCAGTTTCTCGTTGTGAAAAACAATGATGGAATAAACCCCTTTGGTCAGGTTTTCCTCCATATTTTGAATATTTGGGGGCTTTGGAGGTGACTCTGGAACCCCCTCAGGGGGCCTCCCAGACCCCCTGGCCTATGGGGGAGCTGGAGGACTGCCTGCTGTCTGCCGCTGGCTGTTTCCCTGGGCTGTTATTTCCACCCTGAGCTGGGGGCAAGAGTCACTGGGGCCAGGAGACAGGAGAAATCCAGGTCCTGCCCTGGGCTGCCAGGTGGGCTGGGAAGGCTGGGGGTCAGAGGGCAGGGTGGAAGGTGAGCTGACGCTGGAGGAAGGTGCAGGACCCCAGGAGGGAGGGGAGGGGCTTGGAGGGAGTGTTCAGACCGCCTCCTGGTGCCGGAGGCCTTCTGGCCTGTGGGGACCGCGCGTTGGAGGCTCGGCCTCACAGGCCGCCTTGCAGCTCGGCCTATGACACGCGGCTGCGCCAGAGGGTGGCGGTGAAGAAGCTGTCGCGCCCCTTCCAGTCGCTGATCCACGCGCGGAGGACGTACCGCGAGCTGCGGCTGCTCAAGCACCTGAAGCACGAGAACGTGAGCCGGGGGCGGCCGGGCCGGGGGTCGGGGCGCCCGCGGGCCGCCGAGCCCTGACTGCCCTCTGCACCCAGGTCATCGGGCTGCTGGACGTGTTCACGCCGGCCACTTCCCTCGAGGACTTCAGCGAAGTGTGAGCGGCCGTGGCGGGGAGGGCGCGGGGTCGGGGTGGGGACTCTGTGCTGACCTGTGCCGCTACCCAGGTACCTGGTGACCACGCTGATGGGCGCCGACCTGAACAACATCGTCAAGTGCCAGGCGCTGAGCGACGAGCACGTTCAGTTCCTCGTGTACCAGCTGCTGCGCGGGCTGAAGGTGGGCGCGGAAGCGGGGGGCGGGCGGGGGCGCAGGGGGCAGAACCTGACGCCCCCGCCGTCTCCCCCTCGCAGTACATCCACTCGGCGGGGATCATCCACCGGGTAGGTGCCGCGCGCGAGGGGGGGCGCGTGGGGCTCCTGCGGCGGCGGCTTTGCCTGCGCTCACGCCGCGCCCGCCCTGCAGGACCTGAAGCCCAGCAACTTGGCTGTGAACGAGGACTGCGAGCTGCGGGTGAGCGGCTGGGGGAGGGGCTGGCGGGTCGGCCGGCGGGGAGGCGGAGCCCCGGAGGCGCTGACAAGCCTGGGGGTGCCTCTAGATCCTGGACTTCGGGCTCGCGCGCCAGGCGGACGAGGAGATGACTGGCTACGTGGCCACGCGCTGGTACCGGGCCCCTGAGATCATGCTGAACTGGATGCACTACAACCAGACAGGTGACGTCAGCCCGCGTGGGGCCGCCCCGTGGGGCCGGCGGGCCTGGGGAGGGGGTGGGGCCGGGGCCCAGAGGCCAAGGACCCCGGGGGGCAGGCCAGGTGTGGGACCTGCGTTCACAAACAGACCTTCAGAAAGGCAGAGCACGGTGGGTCCTGGGCTGACGCTTCCCGCTGCCCAGGGTTGTGTCTAGAGAGGAGGGGCTGCTGGCTTTGGGCCTGAGCGTGAGCGCAGGGCCACTGGGCTGGCGCAGTGCAGCCAGCCCCCGGCTCTCTGAGGAGGGACTTGGGGTGGGCAGACTGATGGAGACGCCTCCTCCCACAGTGGACATCTGGTCTGTGGGCTGCATCATGGCCGAGCTGCTCCAGGGAAAGGCCCTCTTCCCGGGAAATGACTGTATCCTTGGCGCAGGTTAGGGGTGAGCCAGGGTCTGCTGCTGCGTGGTGGGGGTCGAGGGGGGTGGGCTCTGCCCCACTCCGTGCCACCTTGGGCTCACTGTCCCCAGCGGCAGGAGAGCAGGTTCTGGGCAGTGACCCAGCGTCTGGGGTTTGGGGTCCCGGGGAGAGTCCATGCTTGGCCGTTGGGCATTTCCTGAGCCAGGCAGACATCGACCAGCTGAAGCGCATCATGGAGGTGGTGGGCACACCCAGCCCTGAGGTTCTGGCAAAGATATCCTCAGAACATGTGAGTCATCGGTCACCAGCCCCCTCTGCTGACCAACCACTCCCCCGCCCGCACTCTGGAGGAAGGGGCGCTGTGGGAATAGATGGGGCACCACGGGGGGAGCATGGGTCACAGTGGAATAGACCCCAAGGCAGGCGCTGACCCCTTCAGGGGGAAACAGGTGAACTGCGGAGACATTCCGGGCATGAGGGACAGTGAGGGTAAAACCTTGGCGCCTGCGGTGTCCCGGCCATGCACAGTGGAGTGGCACCAGGCCTGTGACCTGCAGGCACGTAGGGCCAGGCAAGGTGCTGGAGCCGCCACATCCAGAGTGGGGAGGTCTCTGGTCCGCGCATGCCCTTGCCCAGGCCTGCTGGAGTGACTGAGTCTGGGGGCTTCTCCTGGCAAGCCTCTGCCTGGCTTAGGGCCACGGGAGGCGGGCGTTGAACAGCCCCCTCAGGCCCTTCCGCTGTGCTCCTAGGCCCGGACCTACATCCAGTCCCTGCCCCACATGCCCCAGAAGGACCTCAGGAGCATCTTCCATGGAGCCAACCCCCTGGGTGAGGATGGGGCCTAGGTCCGGGCTGGGCTCCACGTCTAGCCCTGGCTGTGGAGCTGACCACCCCCGCACCCCGCCCCTCGGCAGCTGTGGACCTCCTGGGACGGATGCTGGTGCTGGACAGCGACCAGAGGGTCAGTGCAGCCGAGGCCCTGGCCCACGCCTACTTCAGCCAGTACCACGACCCCGAGGATGAGCCCGAGGCCGAGCCCTACGACGAAAGCGTTGAGGCCAAGGAGCGCACGGTGGAGGAGTGGAAGGGTGGGCCTGAGGGCTGCATCCCCCAGAGGCTGGGCGCTGCCTGTTTTCTGCAGGACGTGCTCCAGTTCCTCTTGAGAGTGGTCTGAGCGAGGCAACAACACGGCCCCCCAGCCCCGCTCTAGGGGGGGCAGGTAGAGCTGGGGTTGGATGTGTCCAGCAGAGGCTTGGGGGCAGCACGGGGCAGGCCCAGGAAGGGGCCCATGGGCCGAGGCTGCTCTCAGAGGGTGGTGGGCCTGGGCTGCTGAAGGCCTGAGCTCACCCTTCACCCTCCCCTCGCAGAGCTCACCTACCAGGAAGTCCTCAGCTTCAAGCCCCCAGAGCCACCGCAGCCGCCTGGCAGCCTGGACGTTAAGCAGTGAGGGGAATGCGGCTCGCCAGCTGCACTCAGACCCGAGGAGGGGCCTGAGCCCGCCTGCCCTCCCTCCTCGGCCTGCCAGACTTCCACGAGGGGCACCTCCCAACACCACTGCGGCCAGCAGCGCCCACCCCTGGCCTGGGACCCTTGTCTACACGCCGCTCCTTGTGGGAAGCCTGCACGTGTGTGAGCCATGGGTGTAGGAGTCTGGATAGAGCATCCTGGACTTCCTTGGTCCTCCTACCCCCTCCCAGCAACCTGGGTCTCTATTGGGACCTCGCTATGGGGGACCTGGGTGCCATAAGAGCTCCCCCCTGGGGAGTGTGTCTGTTTCCAGATCTCCTGGCTCGCAGAGGGCTGTCTGTGGGGGGTGGTGCCTTGGGGCCGGAGCCTCCTGGAGACAAAGGAAGGGGTCTCGATGGTCAGAGCTGCTCAGCCTGGAAGTGGGGGGCTACCCTGGAAAGTGCTGAGACTCAAAGGATCTTCCATGGGGGTGGCAGAGTGGGGACAGCTGCCTGGAGCCATGTGTTCACCTTTGCTGTGTGGCACATATATGCTCCTGGAATTCACATGTCAAAGCAGATGCAGGCGCATGTGAACCTGAGGGCACCTGAGGGCCAGTGGCCATGACCAGCAGGAGGCCCAAGTTGGGGTGGCTCTACTGTTGCCTCCCCTCCCCTCAGTTCCTGGTGTGGGTGGGGAGGGGGCATTGCTGAGATCCTGCTGGGCAGCATGCAAGGGGCTCAGGTGGCCGTGGGCAGCCATGTGAGCAAAAGCCCCCTGCTCCTTGGGTGTGAGGGCTGCAGCAGGGTTCTGAGGCATGAGGGCACCGTGCCAGCTGGGGGGCTGGCAGGCATGCGGGCCTCCAGCCTTGAGGACACACACGCCGATGTGGACCCGGATCCTGGACCTTGGCCAGAGCTGATGAAGAAATCTCTGCCCACTCTACCTCTGCCCACCCTCTGGCCCTGCAGCCCGGCGCTGGGGTGCTCAAGTCTGTGGGTCAGCCCTTGTCCTCTTCCCGCCTTCCAGAGTGGAGCTGACCTAGCGACCTCTGGGACAGGGCCCTGCTCCAGGCATGTGGGAGGTGTGGGTCCTCCGTCAAGGGGCGTCTGTCAGGTGGTGACCTCTCACCTTGCAGGACCAGGGAGGTCTGAATGCCAAGTGCCTGCCCCAGGGTTTCGCAATAAAGTTCCCCTCTCACTCGGCTTGTGTCTCCGGCTCTAGGTCCTGCTCCCCCGCTGCCCCCACTGCCTGGAGAGGGTGGCCATATCCCCCTGGTCCCTGGTCAGAGCAGCCATCTTCACCCTCCCTGCTCCCTGAGGGCCAGTGGGATCTGAGTTGGACAGGGCGTGATGTCCACCAGCAATCAACCCGCTGCCCTCAGAGGTTCATTGGGCAGGATCTGGCCCAGATCCAGACCTGCCCCTTCACTCAGTGGTCAGGGAGGACACGGGTGGGGGCTGTTGAGGTCTCTGGGAGCAAAGGCCTGCCCTTCCCCAGGGTCAGGGAGACAGCTTTCCTTTCCTTCCTGGTTAAGGGGAAAGAGGGCTGCTTCAGCCTTCGGGACACACACTGAGCTACCAGCCCCTGCTGCTCACTGCAGCTCAGGCTGGGAAGGCAGGGTATCCCCAGGATAGGGACCTTCTATGCCTTTGCCCTAGGCCCTGGGGGTGGGGGTGGGGATCATCTGAGAGCTGGGCCTGCAGAGGCCTGGTCAGTGTGGGTGCTGGTCCTCAGGTCTCGGAGAACCCCTGGAGACCAGGCTGGGCCAAGTCCTGTGGCGGGGGGGGGGGGGCGGGGATGGGAGCAGAACTGGGACATGCCCCATCTGGGAGTCTGGCCTGATGCAGGACCCTTCTGGACCCCTGGACCCCAACACAGGGAGTAAGGAGGCCAGCAGGGGGCTTCCTGGAGGAGACAGGTGGAGTGCCACAGGCAGCCCAGGGCACGAAGGGCACGGGGATGGGCGGTTGTGGCTCCAGTGACAGCAGGCTGCCCCCACTGACAAGCCTGCAACTCCTCAGCACCCCGATCAGATCACCGCGCAGACCAGCTGTAAAGCTGCTCTGGCCAGGCCGGAGCTGCTGAGCTGCTGATTCATGGCACAGGGCACAGAGGGCGGGGCAGGGGGCCCTGGGGATCTTATTACCCCACTCTCAGGTCTGGGCCACGGGGCTGGGGGCTCTGTCGTCCAGCGGCATCTGGTCCAGGATGGGGCCAGACCCATGAAATGATGCCCCCACCTAAGGGTAAGGGGGCACCCACCGAGAGAGCCCCAGTAGGGCCCCCCTTCACCCCTGGGGTCAGGCACACCTCCCTGGAGAGAGTGGAGAGGCTCGGGCTGGGCTTTGAAGAGCAAACCTGAGGGCCTCCGCTGGGCAGGGGTGGGACAGGCAGAGGGACGAGCAAATCTCTGGAGCGCTCTCCACCCAGACGGGGGCAGCGAGGAGGAGCAGCCTTCAGAGCACAGGGGCCCAGGGGGACCTACAAAGCCCACCCTCTCTGCTTCCGGCTTGGGAGGCAGCCTGAGTTTGGGAGACAGAATCAACTTCTTCACTGGGAGAGGGGGATGGAGGCAAGATAGGGGCCGGGGAACCCCGTACTGGGGGGTGGATGGGTCAGCCCCAGGGTGAGGGCGTCCTGGGGGCGGGGAGTTGGAAGTGGGCGGGGCTGGTGGACAGTGGTTTGCGGTTGGGGGTAGCAGTGGACAAGCTCAGGCTGCCAGGACGGGCCAGCGCCCTGGGGGCGCGGTCGTGAGGAGGAGGCGCGAGCCCCACGGCGCCCCGCTGACACAGCCTCCACTCGGGTCCGCGTAGTTCATCCCGAGTGCGGAGTGCGGAGGCGGGCCGGGGTCTCGGGCGCCGCGTCTGGGTCTAGGCTGGGACAGAGCTGCGGGGCGGCGCTCCCCTCCCCCAGCCTTCGGCCTCCCCGGCGGCGGCCGCCGCCTCAAGTTTCCGGAGGGGCCGAAGGGCGGAAGGGGCGTCACGTGCGCGCGGCCCGGGGGCCGGTTGGTCCGCCCGCAGGGGAGGGGCCGCGCGCTACCCGGGCGGGGGCCGGGCTCGGGCCGGGGTCGGCGGCTCCGGAGAGCCCGGACGCGAAAGCCGGCAGCAGGGTGCCCCGGCGGCGGCGCGGAGCCGGCTCTGCCCGCGCGGTGGCCCGGGGTGCGCGCCAGGTCGTCTCACGGATCCCGGGTCCCCGGCCCTCGAGGCGAAGCGCCCGCGGGGTCCGCGGCGGGGGCGGTGCCCGGCCAGCCATGAGCTCTCCGCAGCTCGCCCGCAAGGGCTTTTACCGCCAGGAGGTGACCAAGACGGCCTGGGAGGTGCGCGCCGTGTACCAGGACCTGCAGCCCGTGGGCTCGGGCGCCTATGGCGCCGTGTGGTGAGCACAGGCCGGGCGGGGTGGCCGGGGGCGGGGTGGCCCGGGCCTCCCGCTAAGCGGTGCGCCCCGCAGCTCGGCGGTGGACAGCCGCACGGGCGCCAAGGTGGCCATAAAGAAGCTGTACCGGCCCTTCCAGTCCGAGCTGTTCGCCAAGCGCGCCTACCGCGAGCTGCGCCTGCTCAAGCACATGCGCCATGAGAACGTGAGTCGCGCAGCCCCCAGCTCCGGGCCCGGCGTCCATCACCTCACCTCTGCTCATCTCCCTCCTCCCCCCAAATCCTGCCCCGAAGACCCGGTCCCTTCTACCCAGACCCTGGGCTGCTCCCCTGGGTGGCGGGGCGGGCGGAGGCGAGGGGTCAGGCAGTGTCCCCGGGGGTGGGGGTCACAGTGGTGAGGGCCGAGCCCCGCCTCGTGCTAAGAGAGCTGCTTCCCCGGGGTCTAGTCCGCTCCGCCTGGGCCAGTCCCGGGAAGGACTTAGCTCTTTGGCGTCTTCCCGGAGCCTCATCTGGCTCCTCGGCCCGGGGTCTGGTCAGGGGACGGCCACTTGCCCAGGCCGAGGGGATCCTCCAGGTCTCACTCCAAACCCTGCCTCCAGCCAGGAGCCCCGAGGTGAGAGGGGACCTCAAGTGGGAGGAGCGGTTTTCCTGGAAGCGGCACTTAGCCTCTCGCGGGCATCCCCCTGCCGCCCCACCCGACCCCCCTCCTCCAGCCCCTCTCCTGACCCCACTCCGCCTCCTGAGCCTCAGCAGCTCCTCAGCGGCCGGGTGCCGCCGCCTCCCTCCAGCGCTGCCTTTCATAAACCCCTTTTTCTGGAGGAAGTAGGCTCTGAGAGGCTGAGGTCCCAGTCCTGCCCCTTCTGTGCCCGCTTCAGGCCTCCTCCCCCTCCCCCCAGTCCAGGCCGCCCTCTGCGCTGCGGAGGCCCAGAAGCCTCCACCAACCTGGTGGACCCCGTTTAACTTCCGGGATTCTTGCTAAATCCTCCTCCCGATGCCCGGGCCTCACCTGCCTCCAGGCCCCTCTGTGGACGTCCCACTGTTCCCTCCTCCCGCCCGCCCACGTCTCTGGCCCTGGTGGCTGCGTTGGTCATCTAGCTGTCCCTCCACCTAGTGTCCACTCTCACCTCACTCCGGTTTGTCTCCGTATAGCAGCCAGGGGACACATTCAGCATCACACCGATTTAAACTCTTCCGCCGTGGCTCCTAGGATTAAAGCAAGCCTTCACCTGGTGTCGAGGGCGTGCTTGGGTTTTCTTCGGCTTCTTTTTGGCTGCTCCCTGGCCTGGTCCTCGGCCACCTGGCCTCTCTCCCCGTATTCCTCAAGCGCTCCGAGTGTTCTGCCTCCTGCCCGGCCACCATTCGCATGACCTCTGCCAGGTGTCCCCCTGCCAGCACATCCACCTGTCCCTCCAGCCACTGTGATGTGCAGGCCTCCTGGGGTCCCTGGAGGCCCTGTCACCAGAAGCCCCAGGTGCCAGTTGTCACATTACCTGTCTGCTGTCCATCACCCCCGACCAGAGGGCTGCGGGGCCCGGTCTGGCTGTCGGTTTGGTCATAGTGCTGCCTGCCTGGACTTCTCTGGCAGAGGCATGGCCCCTGGAAGGGCTTGCTAGATACTGGCTGTCCCCACACTGTTCCTGGGTCTTCAGTGGGGATAGGAAGAGTGGGAGGAAGGGCCAAGGGGCTGGAGCTCCTTGGATGGCTGGGAGCTGACCCAGACTTGGGGCTGCCCCTCCCCCAAAGGATCCCAGCTGTCACCATCCAAAAATAGCCCTTGTTTATGGGCATGTGTGCCAGGGCAGGGTTGAGCTGCCAGTGGGCAGAGCTGGGCCCTGTGGGCAGCGGGGGGAGACCAGGACAGCTGCAGGGGCCTTTCCTGCCCAGAGCAGGGTGTGCCCTCCGCTGTATCTGTGTCCCCAGCCCACCTGGTGCTCTGGCCTCCTCCCCAGGTAATTGGGCTGCTGGATGTGTTCACACCCAATGAGACCCTGGATGATTTCACAGACTTGTGAGTGCCGGCCTGGGGCTGGCCGGGCAGAGCAGGTGGTGTCGGGTGGCTCTTGGGTGTCTGCTTCAGGTGTGGCGTTGGCAGGTGGGCCGCTTGAGGCAGGCCTTGCCTTGCAGCCTGGATGGGGGTCAGGTGCACACTGCCCACCCGCTCACCGCACCACCGTCCACCCCCTGCTGCATGCCCCGGGGACCCACGGTGCTGGTACCACTGGGTGGATCTGGGCCTCCTCCTCCAGTGCTGGAGGTGTGAGCCTTGTACCTGAGCGTTTGTTAGTGGGTCCCGTGCTCTGGAAGCTTGGCGCTAAGGGTGTGGCCTGCAACTGGAGCTGCTGACCTTTGCTGGCGGGCAGGGGGGACCCAGTGCTGCCCTGCGCCTGCCCGGGTGGCCACCCCTGGCCTCACACTGCTGTTGGCCGAGAGCCAGGGGCCTGGCCCGGGAAGGGCGGGGCAGGACAGGCTCCTCGTTGCCTGACCTGGCAGAGGTCAAGGACTCATGCTGGCAGGGTGTCCTGGCGGGGTGCTAAGCATCCCTCCCTGTGTCTCCGTCCACCTGCCCAGCTTGCCCCTCTGACCCAGATGTCCTGCTGTCACACCCCTGCCCGCAGGCACTTCCCTCCTTTCTCTCGCCCCCTCCCCTGCCTATGAGCCTTGGTCTCCCAGCCCCTAGGCCACCCTTCAGGAGTCCCCAAAGCACAGTCCGACCTGCCTGGCATCGCAGGGCCCGGTGGGTGGTCGGAGGGTAGAGCCCAGTGCAGTGCTGTGGGAGGTGGGGACCGGGTGCTGCGGGGTGACAGGGTCTTCCAGGGCCTGAGCCCAGGCCCACGGGCGTGACCCTGGCTGTCTGGCCCCTCCCTGACCCCGCAGTTACCTGGTGATGCCGTTCATGGGCACCGACCTGGGGAAGCTCATGAAGCACGAGAAGCTGAGTGAGGACCGAATCCAGTTCCTCGTCTACCAGATGCTCAAGGGGCTGAAGGTGGGGACATGGGGGGGCCTCCAGAGTGGGTGGGGTCCCCCTAGGCGGGGCCGGGGCTCTGACGTTCCTGCGCACTGACCGCTGCTGGCCCCTCTGTGTCCCCACAGTACATCCACGCTGCTGGCATCATCCACAGGGTGAGTCCTGGCTACGGTGGGCGCTTCCCCTGGCTGTGGGCGCGCGAGGGGCTCCACCTTTGGAGCTTCCTGTCTCACCCGCGAGGGGGCACCCTGCCTGCACACAGCCTGGGGGTTGTGCACCTCCACCCTTCCTGGAAGGGCTGCGGGGTGGCCCGGCCTAGCCCGATGCTCGCACATTCAGTAGCTGCCCGGGCCCGGGCGCTTGCGCCCTGGCGGGCGGGGCTGCACGGCCACCTTTCTTCTGTTCCCAGGACCTGAAGCCCGGCAACCTGGCCGTGAACGAGGACTGTGAGCTGAAGGTATGTGTGGGGTTGGGGGCTCGGGGCCCCCCCCACACCTGCCCATTGGCCCGCCGGCCCCTTGGCCCTCAGGCCTGGAGGTGGACTGGCCCAGGCCCAGGCGGAGGGACAGACCACAGCCATCCAGGCAGTGGCCGAGCAGCTGATGGGCAGATGGGCCCTGGGGAGGCACTGGGTGAGGTGGCACGGGGGACACTCCCATACCTGCTTGAGGGGAAGGGCGGGTGGTGTCCCCAGCTCCCCGTGCCTGAGCCAGGGCAAGGCTGAGCAGGCCTTCCCAAAATCGCTGGCTGGGGCCCGGCGGTTCGCAGGGAGTGGAGGAGCAGGGGCAGGAGAGCCCCCTGGGGTGCCTGTTCTAAGGGTCAGGGGCAGGCATGGTCGGTTGGGCTGGGTGCACTGGCTGTGGGGAGGAACCCGCAGGGAGGCTTAGGGGTACCTGGCTGCGACCTCGGGCCCCAGAGGGTTGGCACGAGGCCCCGGTGTGCCCAGTCCCCTTGGGGTCTTCTGGACCACGGCTGGCCCACCCACTCCCCAGGGACTGCTTTGCCCCACCTTCTGATTCTGGCTGTAGATCCTGGACTTTGGCCTGGCCCGGCAGGCGGATAGCGAGATGACTGGATACGTGGTGACCCGGTGGTACCGGGCGCCTGAGGTCATCTTGAATTGGATGCACTACACACAGACGGGTGAGGAGCTGCCCGGAGATGCGGCCCCGCGGCACCAGCTTCCTAGCCCGCCTCTGCCCGAGCTGCTCTGCGGGGAGGCTGCTGAGCTGGGCCGGGGCTGGGCAGGGCGTGGTAGGCTCGATGGCTCCTGGGCCCATGCCCCCCTCCACTGCCCCCACTCCCGCGTCTGTGTGTGCCCCCCTCCCCAGCCCACAGGGCCCTGATGGAGGGGCTTCTGTCTCAGTGGACATCTGGTCAGTGGGCTGCATCATGGCTGAGATGATCACAGGGAAGACGCTCTTCAAAGGCAGCGACCGTATCCTACACTTGGAGCCGGGTGCGGGGGAGGCTTGCCCTACACCTGCGGGGAGCAGGCCAGGCACACTGCCCAGGCTGGGTGGGTAGGTGAGCTCTGCTCTCTGGCCCTGCACTGTGCTCCTGACCTCAGCCAAGACCTAGACCAGCTGAAGGAGATCATGAAGGTGACAGGGACGCCTCCCCCTGAGTTCGTGCAGAGGCTGCAGAGTGCCGAGGTCAGTCGGGAGCCGGGCGTGAGCTGGAGGCCTGGGTCTGGGCCTGGGGGCCGGCGCCTCACCCTTTCTTCCCACACAGGCTCAGAACTACATGAAGGGCCTCCCTGAGCTAGAGAAAAAGGATTTTGCCTCCATCCTGACCAACGCGAGCCCTCTGGGTAGGGTGGGACTGCGGTGGGCATGGGGTCAGTGACATGGGTACTGGGGCCTGGGACCCTCCCCTCGGCCTGGCCTGATCCGCCCTTCCCCCAGCCGTGAACCTCCTGGAGAAAATGCTGGTGCTGGATGCGGAGCGGCGGGTGACGGCGGCCAAGGCGCTGACCCACCCCTACTTCGAGTCACTGCACGACACAGAGGACGAGCCCAAGGCCCAAAAGTACGATGAATCCTTTGATGACGTGGACCGCATGCTGGACGAGTGGAAGCGTGAGTGGGGGGCTCTGGGCAGGGCCTGTGGCTGGACCCCACCAGCCCCGTGCAGGTGGCCAGGGCTCAGAGTCCTGGGTCCCCCCACCCTGGGATGCAGGTTAGGTGAGGAACACAGTGGAGGTCGGGGCAGCTGGGCTTCCGGGCCAAGGCCACCTGAGCACTTGGCCTCTCCCGGCCCCCAGGCCTGCCAGCGTGCCTCCCCATGTCTAGGCCAGAGGCCGGGCTACCCCGGAGGCCCTCAGCACCCACTCCCCCAGGCCTCTGCTCATACCTCTTGAATCTTCTGGCCTGTGTGCCCCTTTCAGGACCCCTCCTACCTAGACAGCTGCACTCCCCTCTCGTCCTGCCAGCAGGATCAGGTCCACTCCAGGCAGCCCATAGCACCTCCCCCTTCCTCACTACCCCTCGCCCGTCCCCTCTAGCCCCACTGAGCACTTCAGACCTCCCTTTACCTGTGCTCTGCATCTCCAGGCTTTGCATTGGCCTGGAGACCAAGGGCCCCTCTCTTCATCTCTGAGGGCTCCCAGCACCTGCTCAGCCTGAGGCTGGGCTCGGATGCCTGCCCAGTCCCCGGGCCTCCCTCTGCTGGGGCCCTGACGTCCCATGCTGGAACGGGCCTTGTCTAGCTCCACTCCGGCATGGCAGGCGTCTTCTCTCGGTGGCTGCGGGACCCGCCTGGGGGAGCAGGGACGTCTGAGGGCAGCAGTTAGCGCCGACGGAGCTGTGGCACTGGTCGCCACTGTCCTAGACCCCGTCCTGGCTGTGCCTCAGACCTGGGGCCGCGGTCCTGGATGTGGGGGGTAGGGGTGGGGCTGGACGGGTTGTGCTTCTCAAACCACATTCTTCAGGGTCATTGGGGAGCCCCAGCAGGGGCTCTGCCCTTATCTGTGCTGTGTTTTGTGCTTGTAAGCTCTCTGTTGCTAGAAAGATAACAAGAAGACCGAAAACCATGGGCCACAGGATCCTCTCTGCGGTCTCCGCCACAGACTGTAGTGAGAGCTTTTGCTTTTACTACAGACCATGGTGGACACGTGGTCTGTTTGTGGTTGAGCCCCTGGTCAGGAATGCAAACTCATCACCTCCTGTTTCCCCGGGAAAAGCCAGCTTTACAGCAAGGACCTCCACACAAACCTTCCCTGTGTGGATGGGCTCCCGCACCAGGGTTAGATGAGGGCCTGGGAGGCACCCCACGGGGTAGGGATACAACTGTGCCGTGTACTGTGCAAACCACACAGACCACCTGCTCTAAAGGCACAGTCCTTCCTGAACTGGGCTTGTGGAGTACCAGTGGTCCCCCAAACGGGTGTTCCCGTGGCCAGGTGAGCGTGGGCACCCTGGGGTAGGTGGCGCGGAACTGTCCTTTTGCAGGCTGCTCAGAGGGGAGGCAGAGCAGCACCCCCCTTCCTTTGGGACGGCTTGCTCTGGGCATGGTGCAGGGGACCTGAGCACTGGTGAGGAAGCTGGATGCTGCAGGTGGTTGGTGGGAATTCCACACTCGTTTATAAATTTATTTATTTATTTATGTATTTCTGGCTGCACTGGGTCTTCGTTGTTGGGTCTTAGTTGCTGCGCGTGGGCTTTTTCTAGTTGCGGTGAGCGGGGGCTACTCTTCGTTGCAGTGCGAGGGCTTCTCATTGCAGAGCTTGGGCTCTAGGCGCGCGGGCTTCAGTAGTTGTGGCACGTGGGCTCAGTAGTTGTGGCTCACGGGCTCTAGAGCGCAGGCTCAATAGTTGTGGCGCATGGGCTTAGTTGCTCTCCAGCATGTGGGATCTTCCCGGACCAGTGGTCAAACCCATGTCCCCTGCCTTGGCAGGCGGATTCTCAACCACTGCGCCACCAGGGAAGTCCCCACACTTGTTTAAACCTTTATAGATGTTCTGGATCCAGAAGCTGGGGTGTGCCCTGGTGGGACCCTGAGCAACTCCACTCAAGTGAACACATTGGTTTACATTCCTCAGATGTCCTCTGTTCACTGAGGCATGCTGTGGAGCCAAGGCCACCCTAGGGGCCGTGGGTGTGGGTTACAGGAGCCCTGTCAGGGTGGACAGTCCCTGTGGATGGACACAGGTGGACTTGCACATGTGGGACAAAGGAGCCCACCTGGTGCCTGAACCCCAGCGGTGATCTCTGACCCTGTTATTTTGGGGAGCGGGTGGGCCCCCTAGTTCAGTGACTAACAGCCTGCGCTCTGGGCCTCCTCTCTCCACCCCCACCCCAAGTGGAATCTCATGGGACTTATCGCTGGTCCCTGTGAGCACCAATGAGCTGGGCCCAGTGCTTCGTCTTGGTCACTGGCGTCCCTCCTTGGTGCGCACTGTGGAGCTGTCTTAACAGGTGATGGGCCCCTTCTCCCGTGACTCTGTCCCTCTCACCCTGCCCCAGGTGTCACATATAGAGAGGTGCTCAGCTTCAAGCCTCCCCGACAGCTGGGGGCCAAGGTCTCCAAGGAGACGGCCTTGTGAATACCCCTGGGCCCTGGGCCTGGAAGGGAGATCCTGTTTGCCACTGGGACCTTGGCTGGGGCTTGCATCCCAGGAGTCCCCTCGTTCCGTGGAGCCTCTTCTGGAAGCCTGTTCCCCTGCTCTCAGACTCCACCTCAGCCTAACCTTGGAGGAGCATCTGGACTTTCTGGACAGGACGCCCCCCTGACCTGGGGCTGGGCTCTGACCCCCTGAGCAGTGGTCCCCTCCCCCAGGGTGCAGCAGAAGCCTCAGAACCTGTGGGGTGGGATGGGGTTTGGGGTCAAAGCCTAGTCTCTGACCCTGCCTGTTCTGGACTGTGCTGAAAAGGAAGGACGGGAGGGTGCAGAGCACTGACTCAGGGACACGTCTCCTGGGGGCGTTGGTGTGGACGCTCCTGCACCACCCCCCTTAAATGTACATTGGCCACGTGGTGTGGCCACATGGCTGGAGGAAATAAACCCTTTTGTAGCTCCCACTCTGCTTCACTTCCTGATTCCTGGGCTGGATCTCCACCTTTAGGCTTCTGTATGGAGTAAGGGGGCTGGCCTGGGAGCCTCGGCCCCGTCTTGAGCCACTGGGCCTGGGCACCTCCTCCCTCCCAGGTCACAAAGCTGGTGCCCACCTACCCCCAACCCCCCGTCCTGTGCCAGTAAGCCCCAAGTCTGGAGCCCCCCACGTTAGGGCTTGGCCCTGCCCCTCTTGTGGTGTGGCCTTCCTCTAAGCTAAGACCCTGGACCCAGACCCAGGGCAGGGCCTGATGGGGGTGAGGGGGTTAGGGTCCAACTTGAGTCTCAGTCCCAGGTGTTTGGGCTCCCTGCGCTCTCCAAGGCCAGGTTCTTGGGGAGGTGGGGTCACGCTAGACACCTCCAGGCACCTCAGGTGTCTGAGACGCCTGTGCCTTAGAAGCGTGGTTTCTGTGCTCTGTTTCCTGCGCCTCCCCCGGCCGTGCCGCACCGCCATTGGCGAGCCCGCGGAGCCCTCTGCCGGCCATTCGACATCTCCGAGGACTGGCAGCTGGGTCAGGGGCCACTCTAGGGCTCCTGCGCCCGCCCTTGCTTCTCTCACCTGTCCTCCGGCAGGCGCGCCCAAAGCGGGGCCAGGCCGTCACCCTTCTCCCGGCATGGGGCTCAGATGGACGCGCCCAGTTGGTCCAGCCGAATACGGTCAGACGAGTTGCCAGAGTGGATACACGCCTCCTCCACCCAGGGGCCCTCCCGCGCCTCTGACGGAGCCCCGCCCAGGCCCTCTGCTCTCAGCGATCCAGGCGGGGCGGTCTGGCGCAGGCCCCGCCTTCGCGGCCACGTGCCCAGGAAGGCCAATCAGCACGCCGCTTTCCAGCCGCCGTGATTGGCTCAGGGGCGGGCACGTCTTCCCAGAGCCCCGCAGGCCGCGGGCTACCCGCGCCAGCAGGTAGCTTGGCCAGGACGGTGGCGATCCACGCGGGGCTGCTTGCCGCGGGCAGCGGGGCCCTGTCAGGGCCTCCCTCTGCATCCATCCCACCTTGGGGATCGCCCCCGAACGGCCGGGGCGACCAGAGAACGGGACTGGGGCACGCCCGCCCCAGGGCCCCACCTCCTAGATTTCAGGGCCCCTGCTCACGTCCCGCCTCCAAGAGACCCGCCTCCAGGGCTCCGCCTACAGGACCCGGGACCCCACCCGCGGCGGCCCCGCCTCTAAGATGCCCGCCTTCCCAGACGCCCCCCCAGGAACCGCCCCCCCCATCCAAGCCCTGCCTCAAAAAGGTCCGCCCGGGCCCCGCCTCCAAGACCAGATCCCGCCCATGTCCCCGTCCCCAAAGACCCGCGGGGTCTTCAGTCCCCAGAACCTCTCCGTTTGAGGCCGGGGGCTCCCTGTTTCCTCCCCTCTTTGGCCATCTTGTTCTTGGCTGGGCCCGCGCCTCTTCCTTTACTGGCCTCATTCGTTCACTCACTCATCCCTCGCCCAGACACTCCCTCTGTTGGCCTCCGCCCTGCCTCCCCCGACGCTGCGCCGCTCCTGTCCAGCTTCTCTGCCGCAACCCTGACCCTCCGACTCTTCCGCTCTTCGGTCAGGGGTCTTCCTGGAGCTTAAATCGGATACTGTCACTCCCTTCTTGAGCCTTGGGGGCAGCGCTGCGCTGCGGCCGGGCTAAGCCACGACCACCGTCCCCTGTCGAGGCTCTCTCCTCCTTGTGGCCTTGCCCCTGAGGACCCTCGGCCTCGCGCTCCTTCCCGCGTAGCTCCTCCCTGAGCCCTTGCTGGGGGGCCTCGGTCAGCGCTGGGCGCAATGGGCTACTGACGCGTCTGACCCGTGGCCTGCGGGGTCAGGGTGGGCCTGGGGGAGGCTTGGGGCGGAGGGGCACGGACCCGCGTGGCTCGGCTCATAGCACGCAGGTGGGGCCTACGTGACGGTCCGCAGGAGCCTGGGCACACTGGCCCTCCGTCCTCGCACCCGTCCCCTCCGACTTACGCAGGGGCGCCGAGGCCGGCGACCCTCTCCCAGCTCCGGCGAGAGTAGGAGGCGGAGCCGCAGCTGGAGGGAAGGGCGGCGTGGGCAGAGCCCCGAGGGGCCCAGTCTTCGGCCCGCCCCGCTGCATCGGGGCGGGGTTTGGGGCAGCCGGAGGCGGGTCCATGCCAGGTCCGAGTTGGAGGAAGCCGGAAGCCAAGCCCCGCGAGCCACCCTATCGACCCCTGCCCAGCTCTGGCGCCAGCCGGGCCTGGGGCCTCCTTCCTGTCCGGGCTCCGCGCCCGCGCCCCCGGTTGTGCTCCAGGCGTTGGGCTGCTCCCTGGGGCTGCCAAGGGGGGCGGGCAGTGCACTCACCTGCCTGTGAGTGGTAGTGTTTGGGTCCTGCCCACCCTGAGTGGCCCAGAGCGACCACGGTCAGGCCATGGGGACCGCACTTGTGTACCACGAGGACATGACAGCTGCCCGGCTGCTCTGGGACGAGTAAGTGGGACCTGGCAGAGGCAGAGACGGGGGATGAGGAGGGGCTCTGCTCTGGACTCTGAGCTCTCTGTCCATTCAGCCCCGAGTGCGAGATCGAGTGCCCGGAGCGCCTGACCACAGCCCTGGAGCGCCTGCAGCAGCGTGGCCTGGAGCAAAGGTGTCTGCGGCTGGCAGCCCGGGAGGCCTCGGAGGCGGAACTGGGCCTGGTGCACAGGTCAGACTTGGGGCGGGCCTCCTGCCCCTGAAGCCGCGGTCCAGGACCTGGGCCTGCCCCAGCCTGCTGGTGCCTGGCAAACAAGCCTCCCCCCAAAGCCTCAGTTTCACCGTTGGATGGGTGGGTGAGGGAGCAATGAGGGGGGCGGTCCCACTGAGGGTCCAGGCCCTGTTTCTCCTCCACCTGCTCCTCCAGGTGACCCTGCCTTGCCTGCCTGCCCCTTTGCAGCCCGGAGTATGTGGCCCTGTTGCAGGGGACCCAGGCCTTGGGCACCGGGGAGCTCCAGACCCTGTCTGGACAGTACGATGCTGTCTACTTCCACCCGGTGCGTGCCCTGGGGACACACCCACCCACACAGTCACACATCCGGGTACTCGTGCCTGTTCACGGGCAATGTTCCCGTGTGCCAGTGCCCTGCTGGCTGCTGCTGCGGGCACCCGGGACTGGCCTGGCCAGTTCTGCTCAGTGCTTGGTGCCCTGCAGCCTGGCACAGGACTTGGTAGAGCCTGTGAGGGGTAGTGGGCAGGGGGCTTACCTGCACCCCTGCCCTGGCAGAGTACCTTCCACTGTGCCCGGCTGGCCGCGGGGGCGGCGCTGCAGCTGGTGGATGCAGTGCTGGCGGGAGCTGTGCGCAACGGGCTCGCCCTGGTGAGGTGAGAGCTGCCCCCTCCCCTGGCCGCCCCGACCTGTGGGTGGCCCTGTGAGGACACAGGATGACCCTGACATGCCCCACACCCCACTCCCACCCCCAGGCCTCCTGGGCACCATAGCCAGAGGGCTGCCGCCAATGGATTCTGCGTGTTCAACAACGTGGCCATAGCAGCCAAACATGCCCAGCGGCAGCACGGGCTGCACAGGTTTGTGCCAGTCTGGCTGCAGGGTGAGGCCCAGGCCAGAGGGGAAGGCTGTGGAGGGGGCCTTTGAGGGACCCTACCCAGCTCCTTCCCATCCTGGGCCTGGCTCCTGGCCTGGAGGTGGGAGGCCCTGCCCTCAGTGACCCCAGAGCTGTCTGTCCCCAGGATCCTCATCGTTGACTGGGATGTCCACCATGGCCAGGGCATCCAGTATATCTTTGAGGATGACCCCAGGTAAGCTGGGGGTGGGGACAAGACCCTCCCCTGCGACCCTACTTTTCAGGACGAGCACAGCTCGGCCTGGGAAAGTCTGAGGGAGCAGACGTGGCTGTGTGCTCGGTGGGGTGGGGTTAGGCTTCTGCAAGGAGCCCTGGGGCTGAGGGGCCTGCCCTCTGGCCCCGGCTGACTGTCGCAGTGTCCTTTATTTCTCCTGGCACCGCTATGAGCACGGGCGCTTCTGGCCCTATCTCCGAGAGTCAGATGCAGACGCAGTTGGGCAGGGCCCGGGCCTTGGCTTCACTGTCAACCTGCCCTGGAACCAGGTGCTTGCCCCTCACCCCGGGCCCCCCACCCAGAGCCCCTCCCCCAGCCCACATTCCCCCCTCCCCCGAGTGCAAGCCCAGGGCGTCGTGCCAGGATCACCCCCAGAGCCCAGGCCCCAGGGGTGAGGACCCTGCCGTCCTCCCTGGCAGGGCCAGCACTGATGCCCCTTGGCCACAGGTCGGGATGGGAAATGCTGACTACGTGGCCGCCTTCCTGCATGTGCTGCTGCCCGTGGCCTTTGAGGTGACCGTGTGGGGGGTGGAGGCGGTCTCAGTGGCAGGGGGTGGGGGCGATGCGGTGCCCAGAGTGGAACAGAGCCCCTGGGGTGAGGAGGATCTCTCTGGAGGGGCCTCCCCTCCGCCTCAGCTCCAGCTTCTTTTCTGCCTCTCCCCACCGGGCCCTGCCTGCAGTTCAACCCTGAGCTGGTCCTAGTCTCCGCGGGATTTGACTCAGCCATCGGGGATCCCGAGGTGAGGGCCTGGCCTGGCTGGGGAGGGCTTCTGGAGTCCTGGGGCCAGGTCCTCATCACACCTGGCTCTGGTTGCAGGGGCAGATGCAGGCCACGCCAGAGTGCTTTGCCCACCTCACGCAGCTGCTGCAGATGCTGGCTGGTGGCCGGGTCTGCGCTGTGCTGGAGGTGATTGTGGCGAGCTGGGAGGGTGCGTGGGCCGGAGGCTGAGAGGTGGTTGGAGGGGTCCTGCCTCGTGGGGCAGGGCGTCCTGCCTGGGACCCTGACACCCCTGCCCTTCGTGTCTCTGCCCCCTCCTCATCCCAGGGTGGCTACCACCTGGAGTCACTCTCGCAGTCCGTGTGCATGATGGTGCAAGCGCTGCTGGGCGACCCTGCCCCGCCCCTGTCGGGGCCCATGGTGCCGCATGCCAGGTGCGAGGGGCAGGATGGAGGAGGGTGGGAAGGGCCAGGGGTGGGAGGCCCGGCCTCACTGATCCTGCTTCTCCTCGCAGCGCCCTGGAGTCCATCCAGAGTGTCCGGGTAGCCCAGGCCCCTCACTGGATGAGCCTGCAGCAGCAAGGTCAGCGTGGCCTGGGTCGGGATGGTGCCTCAAGCTCTCGGGATGGTGCCTCAGGCTCTCATGCAGTGGCTGTGACACTGAATCACCCCCTAGGTGTGGCCCCTGTACTGAGTCCCAGCCCCCGCTCCCCAGAGGGGAGGCCCTCGCCTCTGCTGCTGCCTGGGGGGCCCGAATTCAAGGCAGCAGCGACCCAGGACGTGGCTGCCCTGAGCTCCCTCCTGGACCAGCTGCGCCTCAATCCCACGCCCCCTGTACGCACAGCTGTTGCCTTGACTGCGCCAGATGCTGCCCTGGCCCTGCCCTCTGATGTCCTCTGTGAGGAGAGGTCAGCCCCACAGGAGGAGACGCAGGCCTGGGCCAGGTGGGCAGGGTGGGCCTGGGGAGAAGGCCAGGACCATGTCTGCACGTGTGCCTGTGTGACTCATCTGTGGTCTGTGTGTCATTTTGTGTCCTCGTGTCCTTCTGGTTTGTCCACCACAGGCCACATGAGGCCCTGGCCCAGGACAGGGCCCTCACTGCACTCGGGAAGGTCCTGTACCTCTTGGACAGGATCCTGGATGGGCAGGTAGGGGCACTGGGGAGGGGCTGGGGGGTGGCCATGGAGTCAGGGGCAGGGCCCAGGACCTGCCTGCGACAGGTGGCCTGTCTAGGGGAGGTCTGGGTGGTACAGAACCATGTGGACATGAGCATTGCCTTGTGCCTTGTGCCCAGGACCCTTCCCAAAACAGCCCCCAGGGACAGGGTTCAGGAACACCCACCTCAGTTCCCTCAACGAAATGCTCTTTGGTAGACAAGTGAAGGGGATGATTTATAGTTTTATGCATCTTATTTTCGGAAATGGAGCAATTTGACCTCAGAGTGCACAGGTGACAGCCATGTAGACACGAGCCAAAAGAAGGGACAGATGGGTCTGTTTATGTGGTTTGGGAGTTACCCTCTACACCTGTTATCCACTCCACAGGTGAGCAGTGGCATTGCAGTCACCCCAGCCTCTGCTGCAGCTGCCACCCTGGATGTTGCCATTCGGTGTGGCCTGTCCCACGGAGCCCAGAGGTAAGCCTCACATGGCTGGTCTGAGGCTACGAGGCAGGGCCCATGGGCACCCCCTGCCCTGGCTGGCCACGTGGCAATGGCTCTGGGAATGGGCTCCAGGCGGGGTGAGTGCAGCTTATCCAGGAGCCAACTCTTCCTCCAGGCTGCTTTGTCTGGCTGTGGGACAGCTGGATCGGCCCCCAGATCTCACGGATGATGGGTATGACTCTCAGGTCATGTGTATGTCCGGTTCTGCAAGTAGGTGGGTGGGCACATCACCCTGGATCCCCAGGGGTGACAGGTGGGTGGGGCGTCCCGCAGCTGGAGTTTGGCAGAAGGGCCCCTGGGAGCAATGCCAGGAGGGTCTCCAGCACAGAGGGTCAGCGGTCTTAGCATCCCTGCCCCCTGAGCTGTCCTTCTTCTGTCCGGGCTCTGGACAGTGGGCGGCATCTCACACACAAGCTCATGTATCCATATGCTTGCTCTCCCCTGGAAGGAGGAATCTATGGCTGAATATTGGGGGCAAGGAGGCAGCTGCCCTGTCCATGTTCCACGTCTCTGTGCCACTGCCAGGGGTGAGTGGTGGTGTCACAGGGCAGGGCAGCTGCTGCTCACTGGCATCGGCATGAGGGCCAGACCCCTGGCCTTCACCTGCCCTTCCTGGGGGGACTGTGGGTGTGTCTGCCCACCTGAGATTGGGAAGTGGGGTGGCCTGAGCCAGCTGGAGGGGTGTTCCCTGGATGAGGGGTTGGGCTATGCTGCTGTCCCTCCCATAGACGACTGGAGGGTTTCTGAGCTGTGTCCTGGCCCTGGTGCTGCCCCTGGCCTACAGCTTCCAGCCTGACCTGGTGCTGGTGGCGCTGGGGCCCGCCCATGGCCTGCGGGACCCCCAAGCTGCACTCCTGGCTGCGCTGCTTCGGGGCCCAGCAGGGGGCCGAGTCTTGGTCCTTGTGGATGAGGTGAGTTGGGCGGGGTGGACCTGCTGTGGGGTGGGAGGTGAGGAGAAACCAGCAACTCACTGCTTCCACCTCTGCTGCTGACTCAGGAATCCACACCCCAGCTTGCGGTGGTCCTGGCCAGGGTGTTGCATGGAGAGGCAGCCCCTAGCCTGGGTCCCTTCTCCATGGCCTCCCCAGAGGAAGTGCAGGCCCTGATGCAGCTGAGAGGGCAGCTGGAGCCACGGTGGAAGATGCTGCAGGTGGCCAGTGAGGCTGGGGGGCCAGGCTCAGGCTGAATGCTTGGGGCCTTGGGCGACAGCTGCCTTAGAGCTCTGTGGCGGGACGGGCTCACGTCCTGGGGAGTGGGGTGCTGCCCTGAACCAGCTCATAGCCGCGTCAAGCAGTTGTGCACCTCTTCCCAGCTCCTCCTTGAGTGCTGTGACCTGGTAGCTTGAAATCGGCCAGGGTGGGAGTATTTACACCCCGGAAAAGACACCACCAACTAGTCCCCCAAGAGCCTATTGTTAACCATTCACCAGCACACTTCTGCGCGAGGCCTCTTTCTTGAGGGCTAGGCTACGGGGCTGCCCGGGACACTGGTTCAGGGGCCCTGTATCCCCCGCCCCAGCGCAGACTCCCCCCTCCGGCGACCCGCCTCTGCACGGATGGCCCCTCCCTCGCTCCCTCCCCGCCCAATCAGTAAACGTCGGTTAAGCGAAAGTCTGACTCCGTCTCCCTTATTGAGCCCGATTTAGTTAACTCAGTTGATTACGGCCCCAGTGTCCCCACCCGTGGGAACGAGGCTCCAGGCCGGAAGTGCCCTTGGTAGGCGGCCTCCAGGCTCCGCCCCCTCCGCGCGGGCCGCCCGCCTCCCGGGTGACGCAGTTCCGGTGCGCTTGCTCCGGCTGTGTAGCCGGTCGCGTGGTGGTGACGCGGTGTCAGGAGCTGGGGCCGCGCGCTGTCCCCAGAGTGAGGGGACCCGGCGGGCAAGCGGGCGCGTGGGCCTGGCCCACGCTCCGTCCTCGGCGGTGCCTCTGCCGGCTGTCCCCTCTCCGGGGCCCCGAGAAGGCGAGCCAGGCCGCGCTCGAGGGCCCGGCGTGAGGAGGGAGCATGGCCAGCGTCCCCCAGCTGGTGGACGACCTGTGCGAGGCCCTCCTGCCGGCCGCGAAGGCTCACTATGGCCAGCGCCGCGGGAGCCGCAAGAAGGCCAAGCAGAGCCTCAAGAGGGTGGCCTACAACGTTCTGTTCACGAGCCTCTTTCAAGATGAGACCCGCAAGCTGCAGCCCGGCCTCCCGAGACTCCCGGTGAAAAACAGGATCCTCATGCTGTCCTTCGACTTGCGAGTGAGCGGCCTGGGTGCCGAGGCCGACCGCCTGGAGGAGTTGGTGGAGGAGCTGGAGGCCGCGCATCGCCGGCCGCTGGCGGAGCTGGGATCCGTGCTGGACCTGCTGGTGCGGCTGGCGGGCAGCGGGCCCCCGCGCATGCTGCGGCGCCGGCGGGACTTCTTCTTGCACAGCCGGCCCGTCGGGAGAGACGTTCCCTACGGCGGCTACGACTGCGCCGACCTGAGCGGGTTGGAGGCGGACGTGCGGTCGCTCATCTCCGGAGAGGAGTATTTCTGTCGGGACCTGGTCCGGAAGACGCTGCAGGTGATGGAGGCGGCGCCGGGCACCGGCCTGCCCGCCGTCGGGCTCTTCTCGTATGGCGACCCCTGCGGGGACAGGTTTGAGAGGGACACCCGTGTCTCGCTCTTCGGAGCCCTGGTGCACAGCCGCACGGCCGACCTGGACGTCCGCCTGGACCTGCCCCCGGTGCCGGACAGCGCAGACCTCTCCGGACTGGCCATCAAGGTAGAGTGTTTGCTTCCTGCCTCCGGCTCCCCGGGCTTGGGAAGGGCCTCGTTTGACCTTCCTTCCATCGGGGCAAAGGGAGGACAGCTGGAGTCCGGGGCACTGGCGGCTGAGCCGTGGGGCGGGGCTGCTGGTGCGGACCCCCACCCCACCTCCCTCCCGCGCAGCCCCCGGCCACGTGCCGCTTTCCTCTTGTATTTAGTGTTCAGTCACTTCTGTTCTCGAGTTGACGTTTAAATTCAAGTTCATGAAAATGAAATAAATCCGGTTCTTGCCTGCGTTTCAAGTGTTCACTAGCCGTAGGTGGCAAAAAACATTTGTCCGTGCTGTTCGTGCAGTGTTATATGCTTTTTTCCCGGTAAGGTGGGATTTTTCCGTTATTAAGTAAATTGTCGTTTGCCTTTGCATTTTGCGGCTTTGCTGAAAGGGTGCTCTGTCATCGTTCAGTTATTCCCTTACTGTGAGGCACTTAGATTGTTTTCAATCATAATGCTATAGCAAACATCTTGGCGGACGTGAGTTTTTCTGTGTCTATATGATTTTTTTATGCTGGGTTCCCCAAAATGGGATTTCCAGATCAGAGACATCTTGTGAAAAATGTCATTGTAAGTTATTTTGAGGCTCGTGAGCCTCAACAAGCCTGTGTTGTGTGAAATTGAGAATTGGTAATGAATTAGTTTAATTCCTTAAGTGATTCCCTAGGGGTGAAAACATGGTGTACTACTTATGTGCTTCAGAAAAATAGAAGAAGCGTTCTGTCGGGTCTTTCCCATAGAGTAAATGGAAGCGTCCCTGGAACTGTCATCCCACTCGGGTGAAATCTAGACACCACGTCCAGGTGAAATGTCCTTTTCCCTTGGCCTCCAGGTCCCTTCGAGCGTGGATCAGTCGGAAGATGAAGGGTTCCAATCAGCATCCAATCTGACTCCTGATTCCCAGTCTGAGCCGGGCGTGACTCCAGACATTGACCTGTGGGACGCTGTACTCACCTACGAGGCCAGCAAGCGGAGGTGCTGGGAGCAAGTTGGATGGTTCGTGAGCTTTGCCTTAAAATGCACAGTGCCCTCCCCCCTCTCCTGGCCTTTACTCGGAGAGCCCAGGTGGTTGGGATTCGGAACTTGGAAGTTTCAGTCAAGCTGTGTACAAGTTGTCTGCACCCTAGGGGTTGAGAGAAGTGCAGGGGGAAAGGGCTCTTGGGTCTATGGAGGTTGCCACTGAACCAGTAACTTCTGCACATCACACTTTGCAGTCCGAGTGGTCAGTTGGCAACTGAGTTACATCCTGGCCACGGTGGCTCCCAGTCAGAGGTGTCTGAGGGCGGCCTGGCAGGCTGTGTGGTCAGTGCCGGGCATGGGGTGCTGACGAGGGAACGTTCTTCACATCTAGAACGACTGAGGGTGGTCCTCTCTGGTGAGAAGTTCGGTCATCGCAGTGTTTCCCTGATTGGTGCTCTTCCCGTCCACGGCCTCTGCACACAGGACCTCTCAGTCTGTAGTGTGCTGGTATCTCGCAACCTCCCAGAGCGGGGGTAGAGGACACATTTCCCAAATGTTTGGTCATGGGATACTCTTGTTGCATCTCATCTGTGGCATTTCTGTGGGATGCCAGTTTGGGGAGCACTGAGTGAGAGAGGTGGGGTTCACAGGGAGCCGAGTGTCTTCTGGTGCAGCCTCGGCTCCTGCAGGGTCTCCCAAGGAGGAGCACGCACGGGATGCTGTGTGGGCCCTGCTCCTGCTGGGGTAGCTTTCCTGGCGTGGTCATCTTCCCCCACGTGGATTCCTCCAGGCAGGGCCAGCTTCCTGCTTCCCCAAGCACCGTCGGTTTTGGTGGTTGTCTTGTCTTTGAGAGGCTTCTCTGCCCTGTGACTTCCTGTTAAGTCTTCACCCTGTCTTGTGTGTACAAAGCAAATCTAATCACTCCGCTGTTTGCTCACCCCTCACAAGTCTAAACACTGGCCATCAAGCAGCTACTACTTTCTTTTGTAAATCTTCGCTAGCGCTATTTCATTTAGCAGTTCCCACTTTTCTAGGCTCAGTTTTGCAGGTCACTGTTCAGGAGACATGGTTGCTCAGCTGGTCAACATCCTCGTCCCTTTTTCTGAATGTGCTTAATCTCCTCAGTGTCCCCCGAAAGCAGAACTGACCCCACAGCTCCAGCGTGAGGAGTACCTCGCGGTGTCCCTTCCAGGAAGACGGCAGCCAGCGCGTTGGCCTGTGCCCCGCGCTCCCGCAGGAGACGCCCGCCCGCCTCGCGGCTGGGCACGGCCTGAGCTCACTCCCCCCAGGCTCTTCCACTGCCTGCTCCATCATAACCTGGTGCCCCAACCCCTGAGGCCTGTCACTCAGGTTCATTTGGAGAATCTTGGGAACTCGTTGCAGTGAAATCCCAGCCGCCTGCTGGTTTCCTGCCGGGGGCTCTGACGAGCGGGCAGTGGAGGCTCCCTGCCCACCTGCAGCCCCTGGATTGTGAACTCTGCCCTCGCCTTGAGAACCCCCAGAGGGCCCCCGCCCCTGTGCTTCAGCCTGTGAGCCAGCGTCGGTCTCCCTGCTGCCAGGAGTCCTCTGCGTCTGTCGCCCTTTCTGGGGAAGTGGTTTCATTGATGTTAAAGGCCAGGTTCTCTGTGGGGACAGGTGTGAGTTTGTTTTCCTTCACGGACTCTCCTCCCTCAGCTCTGAGCCACCGAAAGGCTCGTGTGGCCACAGTGGTCGCGAGTTGACCCTGGAAGAGTGGGCAGGAGCCTAGCACTCAAGTGCGCGGTGGGATGGCGCCCGCAGCACATGCACCCCCCCCCCCGGGGACCCCCTGGAGGGCCGTTCGGAAGGACCCTGGAGCTCCGAGTCTCCTCCTTTCCTCGAGCTCTTCCTGCCCCGAGGGAGTGTGGGCTGGTGTCGTGGCCCGGCTGGGCCCCACCTGCTGATCGGGGCACTCAGGACTGGCCTGCCCGCTTCTCCTGCCCACTCAGCTGTCCTCCACTCGGCCAGCACCACTTTCCAGGGATGGAGATCAGAGGTGCGCCGCCACTCCCCCTGCCACGCCTCACGGCCTCCCCATCTGGACTGTGGACCGCCGGCCCCTGCCCTCGCCCTCCCCACACTGAGCCCCCAGCACCTGGCCCCTTTCTCTTCCTGTCTCTGGGCTTTCACACAGGCCGCTCCCTCCGCCAGGGGCGCTGCTCCAGCGTGGCCTTGCTCCCAGGGCCTTCCCACCGGGACCGTGTCCTGGGCGGTGAGTCGCGCCTCCTCGTAGCTTGTGTCTGCGCACCTGCACCTGCCCCGTGAGGACAGGACTGGGCTCGTCCTGCTCTGGCCGCTGCTCTCAGACACTTGCTCGATGAGGGAAGGAGCGCATTATGGTGCAGTGTTCGTTAAAAAGCATTTTTGGTTTTAACAAGTTCTGAGATTTTTCCTGGGCTCCTTTTATTAAGAAATTACTTTTTCCAGTGGATTTTAAAAAACGATTCTTTCATACTTTCAGTAGGGATTGATGGTTTCCAAAGGAATGTTTAAGAAGTGATACTGTCTTTTTGGCCTTTTTTGAACAGTGTGACTGGGCTGGGCAGACACTGGTAGTTCCTGAACTTCCTACAGGACCCCCATAGGCAAAGACCTCAGGGGTGGACGTGTGCCCAGAGCCACGCTCTGTGAGACCCAGCCCCCCTGATTTCTCCTGGAATTGCAGGAGACTTTTTGCTCTGTACGTTCTATGTGCTCTTCTGGGGGGAGGGTGATAAAATGCCCATAACATAAAATTTAACATCTTAACCCTTTTTAAGTGTACGGTTCAGTGGCATTAAGGACATTCATGTGGTGTGACCATCACCACCATCCGTCTCCAGAACTTTTTCATCCTCCCAAACTGAGACTCTGTCCCCATTACACACTCACTCCCCCTCCCCCAGCCTCTGGCCCCCACGCTTCTCCTTTCTGTCTCTGTGGTGTGACTACTTCAGGGACCCCACAGGAGCGGGGTCACTCAGTACTTGTTCTCTCGTGACTGGCTTGTATCACTTAGCATCACGCCCTCAGCGTTCCTCCATGTTGTAGTATCTGACACGTTGTGTCAGAATTTCCTTTCTTTTTAAGGCTGGATAACAGTTCCCTCGTGTGGACGGATCACGTCTTTATCCACTCCTCTGGCGATGGACACGTGCGCTGTTGTTAATGTTCTGCTCCGAGCTTGGGTGTTGTTTCCCACGTAGAGGCCATGGCGAGCGAGTGGTCAGCCGGAGGACCGCCGTGTGCCCGGAGGCGCTGGGCGGTGCGGGCATTTGCTGCTGCTTCTGGACCCTTTCTGCGCGGTGCTGTCTGACTGCCTGCCGCACGCTGCTGGGGGGCTGGGGCCGTGGGGAGTCACACCTGGTCTTAGACGTTTTATGCTCTTGAACCGCTGTTTGTCCCGCCTTCTGTTCACGTCCGCTCGCTGCCCCCCTCTGTCCCGCACAGCCCGCCTGGCCACCGAGAGGAGCCCTACCTCACCGAGGCCGGAAGGGCCGCCTTCGACAGGTCCTGCCGGCTCTGCCAAGCGGGGCTGCAGGTGCTGGGCGGGGGCCTCCTGCAGGCCCCGCAGCCCGTCCTGGTGAAGGAGTGCGAGCTGGTGAAGGACGCGCTCAACATCCTGATTGGGGTCGTGTCCGCCACGTTTTCCCTCTGCCAGGTAAGGACACGCTCACACGCGACACACCTGGGCGCTGGGGGACGGGGGGGCAGCGGCCACAGAGTCCAGGGTGGCGTGTGGTCGGGAAGCCGACTTGGCCTCTTGCCTGGTGATCGTCTTCTCGTTTCAGTTCTAAAAAGTATTAATTTATTAACATCCTTTTAAGAACTGAATAAAAGATGTTTCTTGCCATCAGTGAAAGAAGAGAAATGTACCCGTTTCCGCAGATCCTCGAGAAGTGCCGGGGTTGGGGGGCCCTCTGAGCCTTCCCTGTCGCTCTCTCCTGGCCGCGGGGGGCCTGGCTCAGCTGGGCAGTCGTTGCACTTTATCCAGCCTTTGCCTCTTGCTGGGTGTTTACTGAACAAAAGATATGTTTACGAGAATGAAGCCTTTTGTATGTGTTGTTCTGCAACTGCTTCTTTTGTCCTGTGCCCGGTCTCTGTCTTCAGTGTACTTCCCAGGGCTGTTCTCAGGTGGAGCGTGTGCTAGAAGCACATCCTGGGCTTGGCTCAGACACGCTCCAGCCGGCTCCAGGCGGTCCCGGTGCTGGTGTGGGTGCTGGTGCTGGCGCTGGGGTGCCCTCTGGGACGCTGTTCCAGACTCCGTGTTCATGGCCTCATAGTGTTCTGTTGTGTGAATGGTCCTTCTCTATGGAGTGGAATCAATCCTCTCTACCCTTTTTAAATTGTGGTAAAACAGACGTAACTTAAAATTTACCGTCTTACCCACTATTAAGTGTACTATTCAGTAGCGTTAATTACATTCACTATGTTGTGTAATCATCCCACTATTTCCAAAATTTTTCATCTTCCCAAACTGAAACTCTGTCCTCGTTAAACACTGACTCCCCATTTCCCCCTCCCCCAGCCCATGGCACCCACCTTTCTACTTCCTGTCTCTCTGATTTTCCTCATATGAATGGAATCATACAGTGTTTGTCCTTTTGTGTCTGACTTATTTCATTCAGCATAATGTTCTCAAAGTTCATTCATGTTGTAACCAGTGTCAGAATTTCCTTCCTTTTTTAAGGCTGAAAAGTATTCCATGCATATATAGACCACATTTTGCTATCCATTAATCAAGTTGATGGACACTTGTGTGGATTTCACCTTTTGGCTATTGTGAATAGTGCTGTGTGAACATGGGTGCACAAGAATCTGTTTGAGTCCCGGCTTTTAGTTCATTTGGATATATTCCTAGGAGTGGAATTGCTGGGTCATACAGTAATTCTATGTTTAACTTGCTGAGGAACCAACAGATTATTTTCCACCATGGCTGCACCCTTTTACACTCGCTCCAGCAGTGTCCTGGGGTTCCAGTTTTTCTGCATCCTTACCAATACTTGTTATCCCCCCACCCCTTTTTTGGTAAATAATAGCCATCCCAGTGGGTGTGAAGTGGTATCTCATTGTAGTTTAGATTTGCATTTCCATCATGACTAATGATGCTGAGCGTTTATTTTTTTTAAGATTTTTTTCCCTTTTTGTTTTTAATTAATTAATTAATTAAGTCTTGGCTGCGTTGGGTCTTCGTTGCTGTGCGCAGGCCTTCTCTAGTTGCGGCGAGCGGGGCTACTCTTCGTTGCGATGCACGGGTTTCTCGTTGCGGTGGCTTCTTTTGTTGTGGAGCATGGGCTCTAGGCGCACGGGCTTCAGTAGTTGTGGCACACAGACTCAGTAGTTGTGGCGCACGGGCTTCTTTGCTCTGTGGCCTGTGGGATCTTCCTGGACCAGGGCTCCAACCCATGTCCCCTGCATTGGCAGGCGGATTCTTAACCACTGCCCCACCAGGGAAGTCCTGAGCAATTTTTCACGGGTATATCTTTTTTGAAGAAATGTTTATTCTAGTCCTTTGCCTTTTTTTTTTTTGGGGGGGTGGTTTAGAGAACGGAAATGTATTTTCCCATAGTTTTGGATGCTGGAGGTACAAGGTTAAGGTGCTTGCAGAATTAGTTTCTCCTGAGGCCTTTCTCCTTGGCTTTCAGACAGTTGCCTTCTTACTGTGTTCTCACATGTCCTTTGCCCATTTTTGAATTGGGCCGTTGAGTTGTAGGAGTTCTACATACATTCTGGATATTAATCCCTTATCAGATATATGATTTGCAAATATTTTCTCCCATTCTGTAGGTTGTTTTTTCACTCTTTTGATAGTATCCTTTGAAGTACAGAAGTTTTTAATTTTGATGAAGTTCAGTTTATTTATTTTCTTTCTTTCGTTGCCTGTACCTTTGGTGTCATATTTAAGAAATCACCAAATTCAACGTCTCTATGTTTCCTTCCAAGAGTTTATTGTTTTAGCTTTTAAGTTTAGATATTTGATCTATTTTGAGTTAATTTTGTATATGGTGCAGGGGGAGGGCCCAACTCAAATCTTTTGCACGTGGATGTTCTGTTTACTGAGCACCATTTGTTGAAAAGACTGTTCTTTCCCCATTGTATGGTCTTGATATCCTTATGCATTAATTGACCATATATGTGAGTGTTTATTTTTGGACTGTGTTCTGTTCCACTGGTCTTCATGTCTGTCCTAATGTCAGTACTACACTGTTTTGTTTTTTTGGGGTGCCGTGCCGCGCAGCTTGTGGGATCTCAGTTCCCTGACCAGGGATTGAACCCGGCCCATGGCAGTGAAAGTGCCGAGTCCTAACCACTAAGGTAGCAGGGAACTCCCCAAGTTGTACACTGTTTTGATTACTGTAACTTTGTAGGAAGTTTTGACCTTGGGAGGTGTGAGTTTTTTTTAAGATTGTTGTGGTTATTCAGGGTCCCTTGCAATACCACTATGAATTTTAAGATGGTTTTTCCTATTTCTGGTAAAAACACCATTGGGATATTGATAGGGATTGCATTGAATCCATAGATCGATTTGGGTGTATTATTATTATTATTATTTTTTGGCCACACCGCACAGCATGTGGGATCTTAGTTCCCTGACCAGGGATTGAACCCGTGCCCCCTGCAGTGGAAGTGCTGAGTCTTAACCACTGGACAGCCAGGGAATTCCCTGGGTGTATTATTATCCTAACATTATTAGACATTCCAGTCCATGAACATCGGATGTCTTCGCATTTATTTAGGTCTTTAATTTCTTTCAGCAATGTTTTCTAGTTTTCACTGTAACAAGTCTTTTGCCTTCTCAGTTAAATTTATCTCTTAAGTATTTTATTCTTATATTACATTTGTAAATGGAATTGTTTTCTTAGTTTCCTTTTTTTGGATTGTTCGTTGCAAGTGTATAGAAATACAACTGATTTTTGTATGTTGATTTCATATCCTGGAACTTTGCTGAATTCGTTTATTAGTTCTAACAGGTGTTTTGTAGATTCTTTAGTGTTTTCTGTGTATAAGATCATGTCATCTGCAGACAGATAATTTTCTTCTTCCTTTCCAATATGGATATTAAATTTTCTTCTTCTTACCTAATTGCTCTGGCTGGGACTTCCAGTATTATGTTGAACAGAAGTGGTGAAACAGGCATCCTTGCCTTGTTCCTTATCCTAGGGGAAAAGCTTTCAGTCTTTCACCACTGAGTGTCATGGGAGTTGTGGGTTTTTCACACGTGACCTTTATCCTGTTGAGAAAGTTCCATTCTTTTCCTAGTTTACTGAGTGTTCTTATCATGAAAAAGTATTGAGTTTTGTCAGTTTTTTTTGCATCAGCTGAGATGATCATATATAATTTTTTCCTTCGTTCTATTAATGTGGTGTATTACATTGATTTTTTAAAAATAAATTTATTCATTTATTTATTTTTGGCTACCTTGGGTCTTCATTGCTGTGTGTGGGCTTTCTCTAGCTGTGGAAAGCCGGGGGCTACTCTTCATTGCGGTGCGCGTGCTTCTCATTGCAGTGGCTTCTCTTGCTGCGGAGCATGGGCTCTAGGCACGCAGGCTTCAGTAGTTGTGACATGCGGGCTCAGTAGTTGTGGCTCGCGGGCTCTAGAGTGCAGGCTCAGTAGTTATGGCGCATGGGCTTAATTGCTCTGCAGCATGTGGGATCTTCCCGGACCAGGGATCAAACCTGTGTCCCCTGCATTGGCAGGGGGATTCTTAACCACTGCACCACTAGGGAAGTCCCTACGTTGATTTTTGTATGTTGAACTACCCTTGCATTCCTGAGATAAAACCCACGTGGTCATGGTGTATGATCCTTTAACATGCTGATAGATTCAGTTTGTTAATGTTTTATCAAGGATTTTTGCACCTGTGTTCATAAGGGATGTTGGCCTGTAGTCTTTTCCTTGTAATGTCTTTATCTTGCTTTGGCATCAGGGCAATACTGGCCTCTTAGAATTAGGAAGTGTTCCCTCCTCTTTAATTTTTGGAAGAGTTTAAGAATAACTGGTGGTAGTTCTTTAATTGTTTGGTAGGATTTACCAGTGAAGCCATATGGTGTTGGACTTTTCATTTTTGGGTTTTTGTTGATTTTATTTTCTTTAAATTATAAAATTCACATGACGTTAACAGTTACCATCTTAACTTGTTGGGAGGTGTTGTGCTGGTCCCAGCCTATTTTTTTTCTTCAATCAATCAATCAATCAATTAATTAATTTAAGGCCGCGTTGGGTCTTCGTTGCTGTGTGCAGGCTTCCTCTAGTTGTGGCGATCGGGGGCTACTCTTCGTTGTGGTGCGTGGGCTTCTTACTGCGGTGGCTTCTCTCGTTGCGGAGCACGGTATTTGTGGTGCGCAGGCTCAGTAGCTCCACAGCACGTGGGATCTTCCCGGACCAGAGCTCGACGCGTGTCCCCTGCACTGGCAGGCTGATTCTTAACCACTGCACCACCAGGGAAGCCCCTCTATTCCCTTTTTTATTGTTTCTCTTCTTCTGTTAGCTTTGGGTTTCATCTGCTCTTTGTCTGCTTCATTAAGGTGTACGGTGTGGGTATTTATTTGAGACCGCCTTCTTGTTAATGCAGGTACCTGCAGCTGTACGTTTTCCTGTTCACACTGCTTTCACTGCATCCCACGAGTTTGGTTGCAGTCAGCCCTCTCTTAGGTCGTTTCCGTGCTCTGCGGTTGTCAGCCATATTGTGGGGAGCATGCCATGGCAGATATTTGTGTGCCTTTTCCATTATTTCCTTGGGACAGGTGCCTGGGAGTTAAATTGCCAGATCTAACGGCAAGCACTTTCTTACAGCCTCAGCCCCAAGCAGGTGTTTGTGTGCCCTCCTCAGGTAGCTTGGAAGGCCTTCTGCCTCCTGCGCCCTCTCCTGTGTGTGTCTGGGTCGGGGCACCTGGTCTTGGGGGCGCTGTGGGCAGCGCTGTGGTTGGGTGCAGGGCTGGAATGGGATGCAGCACCACGTGGGGCTCTGGATACCCGGCCCCAGCGACCTCCCCTCTGTCCTGTGCAGCCAGCTCCGGCCTTCACGGTGAAGCAGGGCGTCCACGTCTCAGGAGCGTCCCCCGAGAGCGTCAGCGGCCTCCTCTCGGAGGTGGCCGAGTGCGGGACCCACTACGCGCGCCTGAGCCACTTCTCTCTGCAGCCTGTGCTGGACGCCTCGTGCAGCGAGGGCCTCGTGTTCCAGGTACGGCCCCGCCTCACGCTGCTGCAGGCGTGCCTGAGAGCCGTCCGCAGGTCCCGCACCAGGGCCTCTGAGCACAAACAGTGTTCTCCTCGGTGACGTCCAAAACCCGTCAGTTACCCGTCAGGAGTGGGGTGGCCGGCGATTACGCCTTACCTGGCCCGTCACTTCACTGGAAGCCTGGGGCAGACGTGTTGGGGCACGAGAGAGTGTGAGGCAGGTGTGGCCAGTGCTGGGGGCCCCGGGGGCAGGCCAGGGGGTGTGTGGGGGGCCCATGCTGCCTGTTCCCCACTGGGTCCCTGGCGTGGGGCTGAACCAGGTCCTCTTGAAAGCCTTGTCTTTGGCCCATTCGCGGGCCACAGCCCCCAGGACAGCGGGGGCAGCTGCGTGGGAGGGGCATCCAGACTGAGAGAAGGGCGCGGGCACCGCGGCCGGGTTGCCGGGGTGACGTGATGAGGCTCAGGTTCTAGGACGGGTCCCACGGGGCTGGGAGGGCGGAAGGAAACCAAGACAGGACTGCTGTGTCGGCTCTCTGGGGTGTGAGGGCGGGACGGCCGTCTCCTTGCTGGTGGGTGCCTGACATTTGTTCTGGAGTGTTCCACGCAGACCTCCTGGAACGGCGTGAGCTGAGCTGGGGCCGTGCTGCTGTGGTGCTGCCCAGGACACGTGTGTCCTCGAGACCCCAGTGATCTGAGCAGCCAGAGACCCTCTGAGGGCTGGCGTCTGTGCGCAGAGCCCAGCTGCTTGGGATCCGCAGGGTCCGATTTCCCGGTGCAGCTGGCCCTGGCTGCGGGGACAGGATTTGCAGTGGCCTCGGGCTCCCGGTCAGGCTGGGTGTCTGCACGTGACCCACAGATGCCCGTTCCTTGGAGCACGGAGCCCCAGGGCTGGGGGTGGAAGCCCTGCCTTTTGCCTGCACCGGCTCGCGCTCCGGTTCTGAGCTTGGTGGCAGTGCCCCAGCGCCCGGCTGCCCTCCTCCCAGCCCCCTGCCCCCTGCCCCCTGCCCCGCAGGCCTTCACCAGCGGCCTGAGGAGGTACCTGCAGTACTACCGGGCTTGTGTGCTCTCCACCCCGCCCACCCTGAGCCTCCTCACCATCGGCTTTCTCTTCAAGAAACTGGGCCGGCAGCTCAGGTGAGCCTCAGCACGGCAGCCTGGTAGCTGGACAGGGGCAGGTGTGGGGCTTGCTGGGTGGTGGGCAGCCATGAAAACAGCCCTCCTGGCGGGCGTCTGGACAGCCCCTTGACCCAGCTGAGTTCACGAGGTGCTGGGTGCTGTCTGTTGGCAGCCCACCACGCGGGCCCTGCCCAGGATCGGGGGCTCCTGCCTGACAGGCACACAGGGTGCCTACAGACAGACCCGGCCCCTGGCACCCAGGAGCCAGTTAGTAAACGCCAGGCCGAGGCCCGCTGGCAGGTGCCACCTGGAGAAGGCAGAGTGGGGGGCTGGGGCGGGCTGAGGGGTTCAGTGGGAGAGGAGTTCTTGCAGGCAGAGGGGAAAGAGTGTGGAGGTCCCGGGGCTGGAGATGGGAGCCTGGGGGCGTCTGGAGGGTGCTGTCGGGGGCCGCGCTGCTGTGTGGAGCACGGCCTGAAGCGGGGTGTCGGGGGCGAGGGCCCCGAGGGGGACTTGGCAGCCATCCAGGGCAGAGGAGGTGGCAGCCTGGGGGAGGCGGGAGAGTGGCAGGTTTGGGGAAGGGTGGTGGACTCAGGGGAATTCAGTCTTGGCCAGACCTGGGAAGGAGGTGGAGATGCGTGGGGTGCCCTGGGAGGGGCCCGGCAGGAGGCTCACACCTGAGGTCCTTGAGGTGCAGGTGGTTTTAAAGCCAGACCATCTGGACAGGCAGAGGAGGGCCTGGGACGTGTTCTGCTCACCTGGTCTCACCGGCCTGTGTGTCCAGGTACCTGGCTGAGCTCTGCGGTGTCGGCACTGGACTCCTGGGCGCTGGGGGCAGAGCGCCCGGGGCTGCGTTCCCCACTGTGAGTCTGGGTTCCTGCTGGGTGTGGGCCTGGCCGGTGCCAGGGGACGGGCAGGGCTCCCCGCCTGCTGCCTGTGCCGTGTGCGCTGAGCCCTCGCCTTGCCGCCCGCAGGGGGTGAGGCTGCTCTCCTACCTGTACCAGGAGGCCCTGGATAACTGCAGCAACGAACACTACCCGGTCCTGCTGTCCCTGCTGAAGACCAGCTGCGAGCCCTACACGCGGTGGGGGCCGCACGGGCTCGGGGTGCCTGCTCGGCGCGGGGATCAGAGATCGGGGCGGCGCGGGGAGGGCGGGATGGGGGGTTCGGACTGTGGGCTCCGGGGCGCAGCTCTCTACCCCCGTGGGTGCCACCCGCCTCACCACTGGCCCACCCGCCCTGGCAGGTTCATCCACGACTGGGTGTACAGTGGGGTCTTCAGAGACGTTTACGGCGAGTTCATGATCCAGGTGAACCATGAGTACTTGGGCTTCAGAGGTAGGTGGTGGCCGGCTGCCGGCTGGGACCCCACACCCTCAGGCGGGTCAGGGCCGTGGTGGGACGCAGACCCGGCTGTCCCGTCCCGCACGTAGATAAGTTTTACTGGACCCACGGCTACGTGCTCATCTCCAAAGAGGTGGAGGACTGCGTCCCCGTGTTCCTGAGGCACGTTGCCCACGACGTGTACGTCTGCGGGAAGACCATCAACCTGCTGAAGCTCTGCTGCCCCCGGGTGAGGAGGGGCTGGCGCGCGCCACCTGCAGCACGCTGCCCGCCTGTCGCCTGCCAGCCCCGGCCCCCTGAGGCCTGGCCATCTGTCCTGAGCTCTGGGTCAGCTGTGTTGGACCAGGGGTCGTGGTGACCTCTCCCTCAGTTTCCCTTGAGAGTTTCACGAGCTCAGCTTCAGTTGAGTTTCTGGGCACTTGTTCACAGACGGGAGGAGAGCTGAGGGCATTTCAGAGGCCAAGGAGGCAGTGGGCTCCTCCCCCCGCCCTCCGCATTAGAAGCTGCCCCGGCAGGACAGGGGTGGGCTGCGTCGCCAGGAAGGTGGACCCAGGGAGTCGTGGGCAGGGGTCACAGGGCTTGGCTGTGCTCCATGCGGCTGAGGCTCTGTGGAAGATGGCCAGGTGGCAGTGGTCACCTGGTGGGGTGTGGACCGGCAGCCTCTGCCTGGAGGCGCTGTCTGATGTCTGAGCAGGCTGGCCAGGTGTGTGGACCTGGGGGTTCCTGGCAGTGGAAGCGCCGGGTGCAGGCCGGATCAGGGGGCAGCAGCCAGCAGCTGGCTGAGTGCAGGGCTGAGACCAGACTGGAGCGGCCAGGACAGGCTCAGGGCTGGGTGGGAGCGGCCCATGCAGGGGAGGAGACCCATATTGGTGAGCCCCCAGGAGCAGCCTAGAGGTTGGCTGCGGGGAGGTGGGGCTCTGGGGAGGGCGGGACTACATGGTGGGCTGGGCCCTGGGGAGAGGGCTGGCGGCTGGGGCAGTCCCGTCTGAGCTGACCTTAGGAAGTGCGTGTGGGTGTGTCCGGCTCTTGGCGGCTTCTTCTGAAGTGTTACTTGTGGGAGCCAGACCTGGCTTCTGCCACAGGGCAGCCTTGGCCTGGGCGGAAGCCCACCCAGCCTGTGACGTCCCGGAGCCGTGGAGGATGTCAGTGAGGAGTGCAGCGTCTCCGGGGAAGCAGGCTGTCCGCGTGGGTCGCCAGAAACGGAGGCAGAGAGGGGTGTGGGTCTGAGTGCCTCTGGGCTCATGGCAGGTCCTCCCTCGGCAGCATTACCTCTGCTGCTCCGATGTCCCCGTCCCTCGCATCTCGGTGATATTCTCCCTCGAGGAGCTGAAGGACATCGAGAAGGACTGTGCCATCTACGTGGGCCGGATGGAGAGGGTGGCGCGCCACAGCTCCATCAGCAAGGAGGAGAAGGTGAGGGGGCACCTTGGGCCACGGGCCTGGCCTTGCGCCTCCCGCTCCTCTCTCCTCCCAGGGTGGGCTGGACAGTGGGCTCCCCTCCTGCTCAGGAGGGGCAGGGGTACTGGGGCCCAAGCTGTGCGCCTCCTGTGGACTGGGGAGGGGTTTGATGGAAAGTCCTTCCTGGCCTGGCACCTGGTGGGCAGCGGGGAGATGTGGGCCGGGCAGACCCTAGAGAACAAGTGGTGGGGTGGCGGGGAGCGCTGGAGGTGCAGGAGGCTGTATACCCCACTGGAGCGCCCTGGCCTGGCCCTCCGTCCCTGCAGGGAAGCCCGTCCCCTTCAGGGTGGGCATACAGGCCTGGGGCCTTGGCCCCAGATTGCTCTGGGAGAGTGTGTCGACTGCCTGGGAACCAGCCTCACCACTGTGTGGGGCGGGCACCGTGCCCCCGGAGCCCACCCGGGGTCTGAGCGGACCCCTCTCCCAGGCCGTCCCAGGGGCACGGGAGGGAGGATTAGATGCATCAATCACTGGTGGTCTTTTTCAGGAATTACGAATGGAAATTGCAAAACAAGAATTAATTGTCCAGGCCCGGGAAGCTGCGTCCAGGGTCCTGAGCGCGCTCAGCGGTGCGTGTGGCTCGGGTCCCCCTCTGTGTCGGGGGGCTGCCTGCTGGGGCTGCTCATAACGTGCCCCTTACTCTCTCGTCGCAGATCGGCAGCTGTCTGAGCGGATGGCCTTGGATGCCCAGAAGCGAGAGCAGTTTCAGAGGCTGAAGGAGCAGTTTGTGAAGGACCGGGAGGTGAGTGGGGTTGGCCTAGGGGTGGCACAGGCTCGGGAAGTCGGCCTCACCACTGGGGCCGCCGGGGGGTGTTGTGCAGCGCCGCCGGGTGGCCAGGCAGGAGGAGCTGGATGATGACTTCAGCTACGCCCGCGAGCTCCGGGACCGGCAGAGGAGGCTGAAGGCCCTGGAGGAGCAGCTGGAGAGGAAGGCCAGGTAGGCGGCCGCGGGCGCAGTGGCCACTCCGGGTCGGCCTCCCTGGGACGAGGGCACTGCGGGGACACCGTGGCTCATTTGATCTCTGTGATGGCCCTTTACCTTTTATTTTGAAACCTTTCAGGTGTACGTTCAGGTTGGAAGAGTAGTGGTCTGAACTCAGAATGTCTTCTTGCGGTCGGTTTGTGTGGATTGGGATTCAGGATCAGTCCACACACTGTGTTCCTGTCGCCTCTCTGTCTCTTTGTTTCTTTTAAGTTAAACAGCTCCTGTTCTTCTAATTTATTCTTAAACCTGTTAGCAGCTTGACAGAGAGACAGGAATTTCTCCAGCACAGTACCTGAGAGTCTGTCTCTTGCTGTGCCGTCAGCTTGTCCCGCCCTCCCCTGCATTTCCCATAAGCTGGCAGCAGAGCTGGCATCTCGAAGGGGGGCCCTTTGTGGGAGGGGCTGTCCCTTCCTACTCATCGTCTCGGGGTCTCAGTTGTCCTGACCTTGGGGACGGTTTATGGAGCTGTGACGGAGCCAGCAAGTGATGAGTGCACGTGCCTCCGTGCTGTCTTGTGTGTACACACGTGTGTGTGTGTGCATGTGAGTAGATGTTATTCACCTGTTTACACGGGGAGGAAACTAGGTGTAGAGGCCGTGTCCCTGGCCTGTGGCAACCGAATTAAAAATGGCCGGTCCAGGTTTGAAACCAGTTTCCTGATGGCGAGAGGATCAAAATCGTTGGGTGTTGACATGCCAGGCCAGCTTTGAATTAAGCAAATAAAATGTTTACACTGCACCCTGTGTACCCTTTTGCATTAACAATCAGTTCTCTGGGGTTTGCTTCAGCGGAACGGGAAGTTGCCTTTTATGCGGCTGAGGAAGTGAGGCCTTACCTCCTAGAGGGCCTGGGCAGCCCCCGGCCCCTCGCCAGTCCCTCTGCCCCAGGCTGTGCAGGCGCTCATTCTGGTGTTCACTCAGCAGAGTGAATTCACTGGGCCTGCCCGCTGGGGGCTCCTCGTCTGGGGGCCAGAAAGACCTGCCCAGCGAGGCCCCTGCAGGTGTTGCGGCAGCAGCTGCCTGGCCGGGGAAGGCGCTGGGCGTGTGGCCTGCCCATCGGGGGCCTCTGCCACGGAGAGCATCCAGCCCACGGGGCACTGGCTGGACGGTGGGGTGCCCGTGGTGACCGGTCCCCTGTCGGTGGCTCCAGGCAGGCGCTGGTGGATCGTTACAGCCAGCTGTCCGCAGAGGCAGCTCGGCGGGAGCGGAAGGCGCTGTGGACGGTCCGGAGGCACAGATTGGCCGGCGCTCGGCTTCGGTTTCTCTTGGAAGATCAGAGACGCGTTCAGGTAGCGCTGCCGTTCACCCGGGAGCTCTTCCCCGGCCCCCCGGGGCCTCAGAAGCCCCTGAGGTCGCACACAGACCTTCCTGTGTGCCCGCTGGAGGAGGATGAGTAAGGCTCTCATCACGTGCTCAGAAGGGTCGTGACCGGGAGAGGCCGTGCTGCCCTCAGACGACACAGGTGGTGCCGGGCGCCAGCTGGGCTGCGAGCCAAGTGCCGCGTGAGCCCCGCCGCATCGCGGTGCCCGACAGGCACGGGCCGTGGGGCTGTGGCTTCCACCCCCACGGCTGCCGCCGCACATCCTGCTGGTTGAATTTCAGGAGCTGCTGGAAGACATGGCTGAGGGGAAGCCCCTGGAGCCGCTGGCCGTCCTCCCGGGTGCCCGCTCCCAGGTGAGTGCCCGCTCCCGGGCGAGGGGCCGGGGCAGGATCCAGGACATGTAGGGTGGGGCTCGGAGCTGGCTGCCCCGTGCCTGGCCTGTGTCCCCACTGCCCCCCTAGCGTGGGTTTTGGTGCTGGTTGCAGAACTGAACTTGGGGGACAGAGCCAGATAATGGGAGGGATCAACGCGCACTTGTGTTGCAGGCTTCCTTTCTGGGCCCTGAGCTTCCAGACGGAGGCGGCAGCTGCGATTCTGGGTGTGAGGAGCAGCACGAGGCTGCCCGGGACGGCCCCGACAGGCAGAGCGTGCTGACGCTGCAGCCCCTCGAGTCTCCAGCAGCGGGGGCCTGCGGCTCAGGGCCAGGCGCAGGCCCGCCCTCAGAGCAGGCGGAGGAGCCGGGGCCGTTCTCTGTGGGCCTCAGCATCCAAGACTTCCTGCCCGCGGCCCAGGGGGCTGAGCAGCCTGTGCTCACCAGCGTGGCCCCCGTCCTGGACAAGGCGCTGCAGACCATCGGCTCGGACCTGCCTCCCCTGGCTCCGTCCGCAGTAGCGGACACGGGGCCCTCCGGGCCACAGGAGTACGATTTCAGAACCATCCTGAGGCCGGCTGTGGCCGCCCCAGCTTCCCCAGGGGCCCTCCAGACTGCAGGAGGCAGCTTGGGCAGTGAGGGGCAGCAGCTGCGGGAGGACACTCACGTGCAGCCGGGCACGTGTGTCCCAGATGGGCGGGTGGCTCTGCCTCACGCGCACCCCCCCCAGCACCCCTCCCGCCAGGAGGAGAGCAGCCAGGCCACGGGGCAGCTCTGTGGGCAAGTGGCAGAGCCTGGTGTTCCCACAGAGGGTTATGCTTCTGGAATGGCTCTCTCCCGGCCACGGTGGAACGTCCACGGACACGTGTCTGATGCCAGCATCAGGGTGGGGGAGAACGTGTGGGATGTGGCCCCCTCCCGGCCACGGTGGAACGTCCACGGACACGTGTCTGATGCCAGCATCAGGGTGGGGGAGAACGTGTGGGATGTGGCCCCCTCCCGGCCACGGTGGAACGTCCACGGACACGTGTCTGATGCCAGCATCAGGGTGGGGGAGAACGTGTGGGATGTGGCCCCCTCCCGGCCACGGTGGAATGTCCACGGACACGTGTCTCAGTCCAGTGTGATGCTGGGGGTGCTCTCAGGGGAAGCCGAGCCCAACGTGCCTGGGCCCCCCTGGGCGCCCCCTGACCATGGGTCCCAGTCAGGCCTCAGCTTGGGAGCCCAGAGCCCTGCCCGGGAACAGGAGCCACGGCTGCCTGCAGAGATGGCCTCAGGCGGCTCCGGTGCGCAAGTGGCTGGACCTGGCTCTGGCCGTGGGGAGGAGAGCGGCCTGCAGGTCTTGCTGTCTGCGGAGGCTGCACCCGCTGCTCTGGAAGATGGTATCCCTGAGGAGCCAGGTCAGTGGGGCCCCCAGGGCTGTCCTGTGACGGGGGGGTGTCTGTGAGCCCAGGGGGGCGGGGGGAGGGCGGGTGAGAAGCTGGCTGCCCTGGGGACTTGGTGGGGCGCTGCCGTGCGGCAGGTGCTGGGCCCTGATGCCCCCTCCTACCCCGTTTGTTTCGCTCAGGCCCGGGGGCGAGTGGGGACTCCCAGGATCTCTCTCCAAGTGGCCCTCCGAGCTCACAGGTCAGGGCAGACGTGGTCAGGGGTTGGGGATCGGGAGTCGGGGGAGCGTGTGCTGCTGGTGGGCCCGCTGCCCCCACCTGGCCTGTCGTGGGCAGTGAGGGCTCCGTCCTGGGACTGGGTAGCACGTGGGGGATTCCCCCCGCCCCGTCCATCCTCTTCCACACGAGGGGAACAGGCGGGTTCCTTGAGGCTGGGTTGTCTCAGGAGGGCATGGACAGCCGGAGCAGCCCAGGCCCTGGCGAGGAGGCGGCCCAGCGCTGGGACAGGGAGCAGGCCTACTTGGCGGGCCTGGCGGGGCAGTATTGCCTGGAGCAGTACCCGGACAGCTACGAGGCCATGTGTGAGTGGGCTGGCCGTGGTGGGAGGGAGCCTGGCCGGCGTGTCCCTGGTGCGGGACCGTGGTCCGTGTCACCCCTGCAGCAGAGCCTCCCGTCGCCCGCCTCCTGCACCACGGGCTTCCCCGAGCTTTCGCCCTCCCCGAGGACCCCGGGGCCCAGTCAGACGCGGACGAGAGCGCGGTGCAGCTGAGCGAGCTGCTGCCACTGCCCGTGCTCATGAAGCACTCCATCACGGCCCCGCTGGCTGCCCAGTGAGTGCCCGCCCGGCCCGCCCCGCCCGGCCCTCCTGCCCGGCCCTCCCTGCCTTGCCGGCCAGTGACGCCAGGCCCCTCCTGCCAGCGTCTCCCTGGTGAACAAGGCCGCGGTTGACTACTTCTTCGTGGAGCTGCACCTCGGGGCGCACTTCGAGGCGCTGCGGCACTTCCTGCTGATGGAGGACGGGGAGTTTGCGCAGTCCCTCAGCGACCTGCTCTTTGAGAAGGTGAGCCCCGGGTGGGGCGAGCACAGGTGGGGCTGCACAGGTGGGGCTGCGGGAGGGGGTCCGGAGGCCTCGGGACACCTTGGGACACCCGTGCCCTGCTGCAGCTCGGGGCGGGACAGACGCCTGGGGAGCTCCTCAGCCCACTGGTGCTCAACTCCGTGCTGAGCAAGGCCCTGCAGTACAGCCTGCACGGCGACACCCCGCACGCCGCCAACCTCTCCTTCGCCCTCAAGTTCCTGCCCGAGACGTTTGCCCCCAATGCCCCGGACGTGCTGAGCTGCCTGGAGCTCAGGTACAAGGTGAGTAGGGCCCCCTTGTGCAGATGGGCGGGGGACGGTCCCGGGACGCAGGGCGTGCTAAGTCGGCTTCCCTGGCAGGTTGACTGGCCCCTCAACATCGTGGTCACCGAGGGCTGCTTGAGTAGGTACAGCGGCATTTTCTCCTTCCTGTTGCAGTTGAAGCTCATGATGTGGACACTCAAGGATGTCTGCTTCCACCTCAAGCGCACAGGTGAGCCTCGCAGGGCCCCGGTGTCCCCTCAGCCCGTGGCTGTAGCTCAACACCCCCTCCACCCCATCCCCCCCGCAGCACGGGCGAGCCACGCGGCCGGCTCGGTGCAGTTCCGCCAGCTGCAGCTGTTCAAGCACGAGATGCAGCACTTTGTGAAGGTCATCCAGGGCTACATCGCCAACCAGATCCTGCATGTCACCTGGTGTGAGTTTCAGGCCAGGCTGGCCTCGGTGGGCGACCTAGAGGAGATCCAGCGTGCCCATGCCGAGTACCTGCACAAGGCTGTCTTCAGGTGAGGCGCGGGGCCGGGGCCGTGTCCCCCGGGTCGGGCGCGCTCACCACAGCCCCCGCCTCGCTCCCCCAGGGGCCTGCTGACAGAGAAGGCGGCGCCCGTCATGAACATCATCCACAGCATCTTCAGCCTGGTCCTCAAGTTCCGCAGCCAGCTCATCTCCCAGCCCTGGGGCCCGGCCAGCGGCCCCCGCGGCCCCGAGCACCCCAGCTTCGCCCTCATGCAGCAGTCCTACAGCACCTTCAAGTACTACTCCCACTTCCTCTTCAAAGGTGACCCCTCCCCTGGGCCGGGCAGGGGCAGGTGGGGCGGGGGCGGGGCTGAGCTGCTCACGGACCCCCCTCCCTCCAGTGGTGAGCAAGCTGGTGAACCGCGGCTACCAGCCCCACCTGGAGGACTTCCTGCTACGCATCAACTTCAACAACTACTACCAGGACGCCTGAGGCCTGTGTGGCGTGGCGGGTGCCTGGGCTGGAATAAAGGTGCTGCCCACCCCACTCGTGCCTCTCTCTACCGGGCGGGGGCGGGGGCGGGGGCAGAACAAACACATGGAGGCGACCGAGGGAGCTGCCAGTTTATTTAGGAGCTGCGTGCCCCGCCAGGCTGGCGAGGTGGGCGGGGGGCCGCGCGTGTCCGCCAGTCCCCTCTGCTGAGCCGTCCTGGCGCAAAGCAGCCTGTCGCTGGGAGAAGAGCCTGGGGCTGGGCGGTGCTGCCGAGTCGGCATCGGACAGAGACGGGTCGGGTCCTGACTGGACGTCTCTGCCGTCATGGTGAGACGGGTGGGGTGGGCGCCGCCTCGTGGACTCACTCAAGGGCTTGGGCCTCGGGGCTCCTGCGTGGAGGCCTCCAAGGCGCTTACGACGATCACGTCACACACAGCTCCGCCGCCCAGAGCGGGGGCTTGCTGCTGTACGAGTGCCGCCGGCCGGCTGCCCCGCCGGCCTCCCCACTGGCCGCCTCGGGCTCGGCGGCCTCGCGGGCCTCGGCGGCCCCCCCCTCCCTGCGGTAAGGGGTCTCCAGCAGCTTCAGCACCCGCCGCACCTGGAGGAGAGCAGAGGGTGCGGTGTTTGTCGGGGGCCGGCCTCGCCCGCAGCGGGAGGGGACCAGTAGGGGAGGGCCGGGCGGGCCGCTTGCCTCTGAGAAGTCTCCGCTCTCGGCAGCCTCGATGGCGCCCTGCGCGATGTAGTTCCTCAGGACGTACTTGGGGTTGTTTGCGTGCATGACGCGCACGCGCTCGGCCTGCCAGGCAGCGGTGTCGCCGGCGGCCTCCTGATCCTTCTCCAGCCGGGCTCTGGAGTCACACCCGAGCCGAGCGTCAGCAGAGCCACCCCACCCCGCTGCCCTGGGGTCCCCGCGGGGGGCGTGGGGAGGGGGCCCACCTGTACTCCAGGAGCCAGTCGGCCCAGCGGCTCCTGTTCCTGCCGTGCAGCTCGGCCGGGCTCAGCTGCTCCAGCCGCGACAGCCGCTCCACGCGCTCCAGCTCCCGCGCCAGGCTTGCCCGCGTGCCGATGAGCGCCAGAAGCTGCGGGTTCGACTGCGCCAGCATGAGCATCATGGACAGCTGCCTGCGTGGAGCGGGCGCGTGAGGGGCCCCAGGCCACGTGGTCCCCAGCCCCACCAGGGGTGAGCCCGGGTCCGACGGACGAAGTAGACGTGGGACCGCTACCAGCCGTCCGCCCTTGTTCTACCGCAAACCCCGCACGTGACGGGGCACACGGACACCGCAGGCCGACCCGGGCCAGCCCTGGCTCCCGGCTGGCGGCCACCCACCAACAACCGACTCAGGACCCAGTCCCTCTGGGAGAGGTTCATTGCTGTCAGCTCCTCCCACGGTGATCACAGGGCTGGACGCTTCTCCACCTCTGGGGGCACCTGGGGGCAGGGCAGCCCCTGACACCCCCTTCCCCAGTTACCCTGGCTCCATGCTCAGCAGGTCCTGCCAGCTTCAGCCCCTCCCCACACTGCTGCACTAGAGTCCTGTCTGGCACGGGACGGGACACGTTGGTGATGGGTTTTGAGCGTGGGCTGCACCCTCAGGACACGACACGATGGTGCAGAAAGCGCGGTCTGGTTGGAGACTGCGGGCCCACACCCAGGCTCTTCCTGGCACGGGACGGGACACGTTGGTGATGGGTTTTGAGCGTGGGCTGCACCCTCAGGACATGACACGATGGTGCAGAAAGCGCGGTCTGGCTGGAGACTGCGGGCCCACACCCAGGCTCTTCCTGGGGAGCCTCCCTGGAGCAGAGACCGCCGTGCCCCAGCCTGTGCCGCCTGGCCTCCCCATTCCAGTGTCAGCACCTCCATCCTTTCCTCTGGCCAGCGGGCCTCAGTGCCACAAAGCCAGGGTCTGACCATCCCACTCCTGGGAGTGGAGCGGCCGCCTGGGTGTGCCGTCTCCAGCGTCCTCCCAAAGGCTTCGTTCTAAATGTTCCTCCCTTCCCGGAAACAAATGCTAGGGAAGCAAGACCCAAGTACCCACCGGGGATCCATCTGGGGTCGGAAGGCGCGCCTCAGCTCCTCCAGGGAGGCACACTGTGCAGTCAGCACGGCCAGGAACTCGTCCAGGTCCTCGGCTGGGAAGGAGCTCAGCAGGTAGAAGGAGTTTGTGAAGTCAGCACCTGTAACACGCAGCTGCTCAGGGCGCCGTCCCGTCACCAGAGGACCGTACGTGTTCATCCACCACGTGTGCGGCGCCCTGCTCAGCCTCAGGCCGGGGACTCCTGAGCCCTCCCCTCAGTCCTCCCAGCTCGGTCCCCACTCTGAACCTGACGAGTCACTCAATCTCTCAAGGCCTCCAGGCCTGGTTTCTTCATCTGTAAAATGGGTAAACACAGTAAAGGCACCGAGGCCAGGCCCTGGCCCTCATCACTGTCATGGCAGTTAGCACCGTCTGCTTAAGGAGCTGCGGGGTCGAGATGGCACAGGACGTGAGCCATGACAGACACTGTGAGGGCCTCAGCCTGACTTGCTGAAACACTGTCACCAAAACCCCCAAGGAAACATCCAAAAAACAGACACAAGGGAAAATGAGAAGGAAACCAGAACGGTATACTGCAAAAGATCACCTAAGCACGAGAGCATAAAGGACAAAAATGGTGTAAGACGGAACACAAAGAGCAAAACAGCCTAAGTCCTCCCTTATCAGTAATTACTTTAAAAGTAAATGGATTAGGGAATTCCCTGATCCAGTGGTTAGGACTCTGTGCCTTCACTGCTGAGGGCACGGGTTCAATTCCTGGTTGGGGAACTAAGACCCCGCAAGCCAAAAAAAAAAAAAAAAAAGTAAATGGATTAAAGTCTCCATTCAAAGAGCAGAGACTGACAGAATGGATAAAAAAAACCATGATCCAACAACTACAGTAAGATAACTTGCTGTAGACTCGTAAGTCAAAAGCGAAAGGATGGAAAAAATATCCCATGATTTGCATACTGACAGTAACCTAAAGAGAGCTGGGGTGGCTACGCTGACGTCAGAAAAACAGACTATGTAAGAACTTGACAAAGAGGAGCATCATATATTGATGAGTCAGTTCAGCAAGAAGATGTAACAATTACAGACTTGCACCAAACAAGAGCCCCCAATACACAAAGCAAAGACTCAAAACTGAAGGGCGAACACATTTCAAATCAACTATACTCCAATTTAAAAACAAACAAACAAAAAAACCTGAAGGGTGGACTCGAGCAGTTCTGTAAGAGTTGGGACGTCAGCACCCAACACCTGGACAGAAGGTCAACAAGGAAACAACGTGAACAACAGACACAACACTCCACCCAAGCTCTCAGGTGCACGTTCTCCAGGACAGACCACGTGTTGGGCCATAAAACCAGTCTTAATACACTGAAAAGACTGCTGTCTTCTGCAACCACGATGGCATGAAGTCACAAATGGAAGGACAACTGGAAAATTCACAAGTAATGTGAAAATTAACTACTGGTTCTAAAAAGAAATCACAAGGGAAATTAGAAAAATACTTAGAGGTATGAACCAAAAGCAGCAGTGCTCAGAGGGAAGTTTATAGCTGTAAATGCCTGCGCTAAAAGTGCAGCTCTCTCGTCACCAGAAAAAAATAAATTTGTCACTGTGTGGTGGTCATTTCACGTTATATACATACAGCAAATCACCATGTCACACACCTGAGACTTATATAATGCTATACGCCAGTTCTCAGTAAAAAACGATTTCAAATCAATAATCTAATCTTACATCTAAAGAAGTACAAAAAGAACTAAATAAGACCAAAGTTAGCATAAAGGAAGGAAATGAGATTAGAACAGAGATAAATGAAATAGAGAACAAAAACAAGAGAAAATCAATGAAACCAAAGTTGGTTCTTTGAAAAGGTCAGTAACACTGACAAAATTTTAGCTACACTAACAAAAAAAGACACAAGTAACTAAAGGAAATAAAAGTGGGGACGTCACTGCAGACTGTACAGAAATGAAAGACTAAGAAAACACTGAATAATAATTTAGATAACATAGATGACATAGACGAATTCCCAGAAACACATAAATTACCAAACCTGACTCAAGAAGAAATAGAAAATCTAAATAGTCCCATAGCAAGTAAGGAGACTGGAAACTTCCTAACACAGGAAATGTTAGGACCAGACGGCTTCACTGGTGAATTCTACCAAACATTTAAAGAAAAATTAACACCAATCTTTCTCAGACTCTTCTGAAAAATAGGAGGGAACACTTCCTAACTCATTCATGAGATCAGCACTGCCTCGATACCAAAGCCAAACAAAGATACCACAAGAAAAGAAAACCACAGACCAGTATCCCTTGTAAAAACAGATGTAAAAGAAACCTCAGCAAAACATTAGAAGGAGCAAGTAGGGTTTATCCCCAGAGTGCAAGGGGTCTGTGTGTCCCCTGCCCGAATCCATATATGGAAACCCAACTCTGCAGGGTGATGGTATTTGGAGCTGGGGCCTTTGGGAGGTAGGCCACGAGGGTGGAGCCCTCACAGTGTGCTTCATGCCCCTGCTCCCTACTCTGCCGTGTGAGGACACAGCCAGAAGGCGGCACCCTGATCCTGGACCTCCAGCTTCTACACCGTGAGAGGCAGTTTAAACTAAGGCAGGATACGGATGAAGAAGTAAAACCTGGCGATCACCTCAACTGAGGCACAGTGTGAAAACACCCAATGAGGGACAGAAGGAAACATCCTCTACTTGAGAAAAGCCACATGTGCACAGGCCAACAGCTCACATCACACTCGTGTGAGAGACAGAGCTTTTCCCCAAGAGCAGGAACAGTAAGTGACGCCTGGTCGGCCACTTCTGTTGAGCGGCACCAGGCGTCCTAGCCAGAGCAGCCAGGAAGCCCCAGGCACACCCACCCCACAACGGCACCCTGGAGAGGATGGGAAACCGGAACGCAAAGACACGGTACGTCTGTGTCCACAGCAGTGTTATGCGTGGTGGCCACGGGGTGGAACAGCCCAAGTGTCCAACAGACGATGGACGAGCAAAAGGCAGGCCATCCGCACAGACTATTCGGCCTTAAAATCCTGACACGCGGACGACAGGGATGACCGCCGTGGAAGACGTCATGCTGAGTCGGGTGAGCTAGAAAAAGAGCCGTGTGAACCCCTTGCCTGCGGTCCCTGGAGGCGGCGAGTTCTTGGAAAGCAGGCGTGAGGTTACCAGGGCGGGGCGAGGGGCGGGGCAAGGGGCCAGGGGGCTAGTGCTTCGCGGGTGCAGATGTCCGTCTGGGAAGACGAGAAAGTTCTGGAGATGCTGGCCGTGGTGGTCGCAAGACAAGGTGAATGTGCTTAAAGCCACTGAGACGTGGTCACAGGTCGGTTTCACGTTCTGTTTCAGCACGACGTGGCGCGTGCACCCCACCCACACTCACCAGTCAGGTGCATGGTCTCCAGGAGCCTGGCCACCAGGGCACTGTCCTCCTCCCGCTCAGCCCGCACGAGGCCCAGCTTCCAGCGCATCTTCTGCAAGTAGTGCCTGCGGAACTCAGCGTCGAACTCCTCCGCCAGGATGGCCTCGGCCAGCTCGAGGGGCAGCGCGGGCTCCAGGGCCTCGGCCAGCTTCTGCAGGTTCCACTTGCACACCTCGGGCTGCCTGCTGTACGAGTAGCGCCCAGCGGTGTCGGAGGCATTGCACACGTGGTCGGGGTCGTACCTGCCGTGTGGGGAGAGCCGGGAGCTGCCTGAGGGGACCCGCCGAGCAACAGTGCAGGCCCGGGTGGCTGCCGCTCCCCTGCCTGTCCCACGGGGCCCTGCAGCCTCTAGACCAGGGAGGCCGCACTCCAGCGCGGCCCCCTCGCCGCTCCCTGCCTGGCTCCCGCCCCCGCCCCTTCAGCCCACTCTCCACCTGGGAGCCGAGGGGGTGCTGTTCAAAGTGCTTCTGTGCTCAGAACCCTCCAGGGATCCCTGCTCTGGGGACGGCCGGCTGACCAGGCCTTGCTGAGAATTAAACACCGAACAAAACATTAACAAGAGCAGCCACACAGGCCTGCAGGTCCTTCCCGTGGCCTTGAGATGCCCGCACGGTCACGTGCCTCCCCGCCAGGGGCCCCTGGCAGGCGGCGGGATGCCCACCTGTCCAGGAAGCCAAAGGGCCCGTAGTCGATGGTGAGCCCCACGATACTCATGTTGTCCGTGTTGAGCACGCCGTGGCAGAAGCCCACGCACTGCCACTCAGCCACCAGCTGGGCCGTGCGCCGCGTCACCTGCAACAGTGCCACAGGACGGCTGCCGGCTGCTCCCCTCCGCGCCCCCCCCAACCAGCTGTGCCCGCTGAGCCGGTCTCGCTCTGCGGTGACTCCCAAGGGGCCCGACCCAGTGTCCTGTCCTGCCAGCTGACGCTCAGCCGTGGGGAGAACATCCGAGGACAGTTAAGAAGGAAAGAGTATTTTGGATGAGTTGATACGAGTGGCTCTGCTCCTCACATACACCGTCTACCTCTTTTATATACTCAGTGTTTTTTGGCTTTTATCCAAACCAGAAAAATCAGGGAACCTGGACATTCCCATGACTCACGCCCCGTAGGATGACTACGTGGAAACAAGGAAGTTACCACGTTCTCAGGCGAAAACTGCCCAGGTCCAGACACTGTGCCCAGGGCCCCGCCTTGCCCTGGGCTGCAGGGAGCGAGGCTCAAACGGCCCAGCTGCCCAGCCCAGAGTCCGGCTGCCAGACCTGCCGCCCCCTGCCCCCCGGCCGGGGAGCAGGAGCCCTGCAAGATGCAGGGCTGCACCTGGGGGCCCCCGGCAGCCCACAGACGGGTCCGCACGCACCACGCCTCCTGAGGCTGCGGACGCTCCTGGAGTTGGGTGGCACCACCCTCTCCACTTCACTGACCAAGAGACCCAGGTTCAGAGGGGGGAGCCCGGGCCGCCCACTTCGGGTGTGAGCTGAGCCCCAAGACTCCCCTGGCATCACCCACGTGACAGACGGGAAGCAACAGTGTGGCTGAAGTGGGGTCCAGGGAGTGACAGGTGCAGGACAGTGCCCACTTCTGGTGCAGAGCGCTGGCCGCGGGCCTCCGGCCCTCAGGCAGACCCCTCACCCTGCCGCCTGTTTCCCTGGCTGAGGCTGCACCACCTCCCACAACTTTGACTGTCGTGTGGGACGATGCCTGAGAGTTCTGGGGGAGATGGAGAGGCCAAGGGGTGTGTGTTTGGGGCCACCGTGAACACACGCCCCACGCGGGAGGCCCAGCACCCACCAGTCCTGATTCCCTCCCAAGCTCTCTGCGTGGCCCCTCGATGCCACTCAAATAGTGACCCGGGGGTCTGTCCCAGGACCCCGACCCTCAACGGTATCTGAGAAGTTGCCCCTGGACCAAGCCAGTGGGTGGTGACTCAAGAGGGCCGGGCACCCAGCGTCCGCCCACGGGCGGGCAGCTCCCACCGACCTCCCGGAAGAAGGCGGCGTGCCTCTGCACGCTGTCGCTGGCGTGAGTGGCCTGGATCTCAGGGTAGAAAGTGCTGATGACATAGTCAAGCATCTGCACTCGGATGTCGTTCCTCCCCACGCTGGGGCCTGCGCGCCCTGTGTGCTCGTCCGAGGACTTGAAGATCTCAAAGGATCCGAACCTGGAGGGAAGACCTGCGTTGACAACAGGTTAAACGTGACGCCTCCCCCTCACGAGTAAGGAAGGAGGGAGGGTGCTGCTAGCCCTCGTGGCCGGGCGGGGGGGACAAACCACCAAACGTAGCTGGTCGTTCAGTGACTCAGGCAGACACAGGGCACTTCCCGGGGTGCGTGGGGCCGGGACTGCCACGGCTGCCCTGCAGGGATGAGAGGGGTTCTGTGTCTGGCCTCCCACACCGAGGGATGCGCCCGTCACCGGCGTCCTGTAGTGGGGTGACCCGCAGGGTCAGCGGTGGGGCAGTTATACGCCCCAGGGGGCGGGGCAACGTCCAGAGGCATTTTTGGTTGTCACGACGGGGGTTACTACCAGCAGCTCGTGGGTGGAGGCCAGGAACGCTGCCTGACACCCTATGAGACACAGATCAGCTCGCAGCAAAGACGACCTGGTCCAAACGCCACTAGTGCAGCTGTGCCCAGAGGCCCCGGGTCTCCCAGGACGAGGCCAACGCCTGCCCCGACACCTCCACCCCCGGAGGACAAAGGGAAAGCTGGTGACAGCTGACGCACAGGGTCGGCTGGGGTCACCTGACCCCGCCAGACCGCCACAGCCACCTCCTGGCGACTCTGGGTTCCGGTGGTCGGTACCGACCGAGCACCCGACGCCAGACAGCGTGGTGACGTCGAGGACTAACAGGCCCCGCTGGAGACAGCAGCCAGGAGGCCTCCAGTCAGTGAACAGGGGCCAGAGGAAGCGGGCACACCGGGCGTCACGGCCGCTCGTCCAGCAGCACAGTGAGGCCGTTTTCTTGGTGCATCTTACGTAGCTCCTGGTCATAAACTCCAGGTCCACAGCTCTGGACACGCCGCCCCAGGCCCTGCACCCTGGCCGGGCAGCTGCACTCTGGCCACCGGGGCAACACGGGAGCACGAGGACGGGCGTTACCTGAGGAACGTGGGGGCCACGCGCAGCACGACCGCGCACTGCTCGTGCCTGGGGTTGCCGTCGTAGAACACGTCCCGCTCGACGGAGGACTGGGACGTGACGCAGGCGCCGGCCCGCGTGGTGGGAATGCCCAGGTGGAACATGGCCTCGCTGCACAGGAACTCGCGGATGCTCGAGCGCAGCACCTTGCGACCGTCGGCCTGTCTGAGGTCAAGCACAGAGGTCACTGCCGGGCTCCACTCAACACCAAGGTGTGGTCACAGAGGGAAGGGACTGGAAGAAAGCCTCCTGATGGCTTTTTAAAAACAACCCACGAGCAGCTCTTGACATCACTGTAAAAAGAGTCTGTTTTGGACAATCTCAGGTGCTAAGCCCCTAACCCCCTCCAGGTCTGGAACTGCAGCACAGGGTGCCTGGCCCGCGGCAGGAGGCCAAGTCCATACAGAGGTCAGGGAAGGCTACTCCCAGGGTCACACACACGCTCGCAACTCCGCAGTTCTGTTTTTATGAATTTACTTTGTGAAAATCCTTTTACAACAGCACAGACACAGAGCATCATCTGCAGCGGGGGGAGGACCCCAGTCTCCCTCGGGCAGCTCTGAATGACGTGGATGCTTTCCTCTTATGCTAAACCTTCATTATTACTATTCTTTTAAATAGACTTTATTTTCCTAGGCAGTTGCAGGTTCACAGCGGCACTGATCAGCAGCCAGAGAGATCTCTCACATACCCCGCCACCACACACACACACAGCCTCCCCCAGGATCAGCATCCACGCCAGGGGAGACATTTGTCACACTCGATGAAGCCAAGCCGGCACGTCGTCATCACCCAGAGTCCACTGTCTGCATCAGGGTGCACTTTCAGTGTTGTCCACTCTGTGGGTCTGACAGAGATCCACCATTACAGTGTCATACAGAACACTTTTCACGGCCCGAAAAACCCTCTGGGCTCCACCTGGTCATCTGTCCCCTCCCAACCCCTGGTCTTTTACTGTCTCCATAGTTTTGCCTTTTCCAGAATGTTATAGAGTTGGAATCATACTGTGAGACCTTTCAGATTCACTTCCTTCACTTACTGATATGCATCTAAGTTTCTTCCATGTCTTTTCATGGCTTGATGGCTCATTTCATTTTTTTTCCTTTCTATTCTTTTGCTGAATAATATCCCATTGTCTGGATGGGCCACGGTTTGTTTATCTAGTCACCTTGAAGGACATCTTGGCCGCTTCCAAGTTTTGACAATTATGAATAAAGTTGCCGTGAACATCCATATACGGGGTTTTCGTGTGGACGTGTTCTCAACTGCTTTGGGTAAATGCTGAGGAGCATGATTCTTGGGTCATATGGTGAGAGTATGTTTAGTTTGGTAAGAAACCACCACACTGTCTTCCCAAGTGGCTGCACCGTCCTGCATTCCCAGCAGCCGTGAATGGGAGCTCCTGTTGCTCTACATCCTCGCCAGCATTTTGTGCTGTCAGTGTTCGGGAATTTGGCCATCCTCCTAGGTGTGTAATGGCGTCTCCTTGTTAATTTGCATTTTCCTGATGACACATGATGTGAAACATCTTTTAAAGTGCTTATATGTCACCTCTGTATCTTCTTTGGGGAGGTGTCTAACAAGGTCTTTGCCCCATTTTAAAATCAGTTTGTTTTCTTATTGTTGAGTTTTAAGAATTCTTTGTATATTTTGGATAACAGTCCTTTATCAGATGTGCCTTTTGCAGAGATTTTCTCCCACTCTGTGGCTTGTCTTCTCATTTCTCCTGACATTGTCCTTCACCGAAGTTTTAACTTCAGTGAAGTACAGCCTATCAATTATTTCTTCTTGGATCCTGTCTTTGGTATGGTACCTAAAAAGTCATTTCTATACCCAAGGTCATCCAGATTTTCTATTTTATCTTCTAGGAGTTTTACAGTTTTGCATTTTGTTTAGGTCTGTGATCCATTTTTTTTTGTTTTGTTTTTATTTATTTATTTATGGCTGTGTTGGGTCTTCATTTCTGCGCAAGGGCTTTCTCTAGTTGTGGCAAGCGGGGGCCACTCTTCATCGCGGTGCGCGGGCCTCTCACTATTGCAGCCTCTGTTGCGGAGCACGGGCTCCAGACGCGCAGGCTCAGTAATTGTGGCTCACAGGCCCAGCTGCTCCGCGGCACGTGGGATCTTCCCAGACCAGGGCTCGAACCCGTGTCCCCTGCATTGGCAGGCAGATTCTCAACCACTGCACCACCGGGGAAGCCCTGTGATTCATTTTGAGTTAATTTTTGTGAAGGGTGTCAGGTCTGTGTCTAGATTTTTGTTTGTTTGTTTGTTGATATCCAGTTGTTCCAGTACAATCTGTTGAAAATACTATCATTGCTCCATTGGATTGCCTTTGCTCCTTTGTCAAAGATCCACATCTATGCAGGTCTATTTCTGGGCTCTTTGTTCTGTTCCATTGACCTATCTATTCTTTGGCCAAAACCACTCTTTTTTTTTTTTTTAATTTATTTATTTTTGGCTGCATTGGGTCTTCGTTGCTTCGCGTGGGCTTTCTCTCTAGTTGCAGCGAGCGCCAGAAGCAGAAGGAAGCAGGGGCTACTCTTGGATGTCGTGCGCGGGCTTCTCATCATGGTGGCTTCTCGTTGCGGAGCACGGGCTCTAGGCACGCGGGCTTCAGTAGTTGCAAAACCACACTCTCTTGATTGCCAAAGCTTTATGGTAAGCCTTAAAGTGGGGTAGTGCCAGTCCTCTGACTTTGTTCTTCTCCCCCAGTATTGTGAGGGCTATACTGGGTCTTTTGCCTCTCGATATAAATTTTAGGATCAGTTTGTCAATATCTACAGAATAACTTGCTGAGACCTTGATTGGGATTGCACTGAATCTACAGATTGAGTTGGGAAGAACCAATATCTTGACAATATTGAGTCTTCCTAGCCATGAAAGTGGAATATCTTTACATAGATTTAGTTCTTCTTTGATATCTTTTATCAGTTTTGTAGTTTTCCTAGTAGACATCTTATATTTTGTTTGTGAGTTCACACTTAGGTGTGAATCTAATTTTTAGGATTGCTAATGTAAACAGTATTGTTTTAAATTTCAAATTCCACTTGTTCACTGCTGGGATATACTAAAGTGATTGACCTATGTAGTAACTCTGTATCCTGCAACCTTGCTATAACTGCTTATGAGCTCATTTTTTGGTCAGTTCTTTGAGATTTTCTACATAGATGTTCATCTGCAAACAAAGACTATTTTTATTTCTTCCATCTCAATCTGTATGCCTTCGATTTTCTTCTCTTGTCTTGTTACATTAGCTAGGACCTCCAGGGATGCTGAAAAGCAATAGTAAGAGGGAACATCTTTGTCTTGTTTCTAATCTTAGTGGGAAAGCTTTGAGGTTCTCATGATTAAGTAGACTTAGCTATAGGTTTTCTGTAGATACTCTATCAAGTTGAGGAAGTTCCTCTCTATTGCTAATTTACTGAGTTTTTATCATGAATAGGTCTTGGGTTTTGTCAAATGCCTTTTCTGCTTCAATTGATGTGATGATGCGAGTTTTCTTCTTTAGCCTGTTGATCTGATGGATCACATTAATTAATTTTTGAATACTGAACCAGCCTTGCATACCTGGAATAAATCCCATTTGGTGGTGATGTATAATTCTTTTCAAACATTGTTGGATTTGATTTGCTAATATTTTGTTGAAGATTTCTTTATCTATGTTCATGAGGGGTTTTGGTGTGTAGTTTTCTTTTCTTGTATTGTCTTTGTCTGGATTTGGTGTTAGGGTAATGCTGGCCTCATAGAATGAGTTAGGAAGTATTTCCTCTGCTTCCATTCTCTGAAAAAGAGTGGAATAATTTCATCCTTAAATGTTTGGTAGAATTCACTGGTGAGTCCATCTGGGCCTGGTGCTTTCTGTTTTGGAAGGTTATTAATTGTTGACTCAATTTCTTTAATATATATAGGCCTATTCAGATTGTCTTTTTTTTTTTTGGTGAGTTTTGGCAAATTGTGTCTTTCAAGGAATTGGTCCATTTCACCTAGGTTGTCATATTTGTGAGCATAGAATTGTTCAGAGTAATTTTACTATCCTTTTAATGTCCATATGATCTGCATGATTTCCCCTCTTTAATTTCTGGTATTAGTAATTGTGTCCTCACTTTCTTTCTTAGTTAGCCTGGCTAGAGGTTTATTGATTTTATTGATCTTTTCAAAGAACAAGCTTTTGGTTTCACTGATTTCCTATTTCCATTTCATTGACTTCTGCTCTAATTCTTATTATTTCTTTTCTTTTGCTTACTTTGGATTTGATTTGCTCTTCTTTTTGTAGCTCCCTAATGTGGAAGCTTAAATGATTGGTTTTAGATCTTTCTTCTTTACTAACATATGCACTCAATGCTATAAATTTCCCTCAAAGCACTGTTTTCACCGTACCCCATACATTTGGTGTTTTCATTTTCATTTAGTTCAAAATACTTAAAAATTTCTCGAGATTTTTGTCTTTGACCATGTGTTATTTAGAGGTATGTTGCATAATCTCCAAGTATTTTGGGATTTTCAGTTATCTGTTATTGAATTCTAGTTTGATTCCGTTGTGGCCTGAGAACAGACACTGTATGATTTTTATTTTAAAAAATTTGTTAAGGTATGTTTTATAGCCTAGAATGTGGTCTCTCTGGATAAATGTTCCATGTGGGCCTGAGAAGAATATGTATCCCATTGTTGTTAGATGAAGTAGGCTATAGATGTTCTTTATATCCAGTTGATTGATGGTGTTAACTGAGTTCAAAGATGGCCTTACCAATTTTCTGCCTGCTGGCTCTGTCCATTTCTGATAGAGGGGTGTTGAGTCTCCAACAATGACAGTGGATTCATCTGTGCCCCTTTGAATTTGTCAGTTTCTGCCTCATGGTACTCTGATGCTGCTATCTGGCACATACACAGTAAGGATTGTTTTGCCTTCTTGACCCCTTCATCATTTTGTCATGCCCCTCTTTATCCCTAATGACTTTCCTTACTCTGAAGTCCACTCTTTCTGAATTAATATGGCTACTCCTGCTAACTAGTGTTAGCATGGTATGCTTTCCTCCATCCATTTACTTTTTTTTTTTTTTTTTGTATTTTGGCAGCATGTGGGATGGTTCCCCAACCAGGGATTGAACCCAGGCCTCTGCAGTGAAAGCGCCAAATCCTAACCACTAAGCCACCAGGGAAATCCCCCATCCATTTACTTTTTTTTTTTTTTAATTAATTTATTTATTTTTGGATGTGTTGGGTCTTCGTTGCTGGGTGCAGGCTTCCTCTAGTTGCAGTGAGCAGGGGCTACTCTTTGTTGTGGAGTGGGGGCTACTCTTCGTTGCGGTGCGCAGGCTTCAGTAGTTGTGGCACGTGGGCTCAGTAGTTGTGGCTTGCAGGCTCTAAAGCTCAGGCTCAGTAGTTGTGGTGCACGGGCTTAGTTGCTCCACGGCATGTGGGATCTTCCTGGGCCAGGGCTCGAACCCATGTCCCCTGCATTGGCAGGCGGATTCTTTTTTTTTTTTTTTTTTTGGCAGGCGGATTCTTAACCACTGGGCCACCAGGGAAGCCCCATCCATTTACTTTTAATCTACATGTGTCTTCATATTTAAAGTGGATTTCTTATGGACAACATATAGTTTGGTCTTGTTTTTTTATTTATTGGCCTTGCTCTTTGTTTTCTCTTTCACTCTTTTCCTGCCTTTTGTGGTTTTAACTGAGCATTTTGTGATTCCAATTTTTTTCATCAGTTCTCGCCTAGCGTATCAGTTACACTTTTTTGTTTTGTTTTGTTTTACTCTTTAAAAAATGGTTGCCCTAGGACTCCCCTGGTGGTGCAGTGGTTAAGAATCCACCTGCCAATGCAGGGGACACGGGTTCGAGCCCTGGTCTGGGATGATCCCACATGCTGCGGAGGAACTAAGCCCGTGCGCCACAACTACTGAGCCTGCGCTCTAGAGCCCGTGAGCCACAACTACTGAGCCCGTGTGCCACAGCTACTGAAGCCCGCACGCCTAGAGCCCATGCTCCGCAACAAGAAAAGCCACCGCAATGAGAAGCCCACGCACCACAACGAAGAGTAGCCCCCGCTCGCCACAACTAGAGAAAGCCTGCACTGAGCAACGAAGACCCAACGCAGCCAAAAATAAAATAAATAAATAAATAAATAAAAATTTTTTTTTTTTTTTAAAGGTTGCCCTAGAGTTTGTAATATATCATTTACAACTAATCCAAGTCTACTTTCAGGTAACACTATCCTGCTCCATGGGTAGTATGAGTACCTTATAATAACAAAATAATCCTAATCCCTCCCTCCATCCCTTATTTGACTGGTGTCATTAACTTCATTTATACATAAATGCATCGTTACTATTATTTTAAACAAGCTATTACCTGTTATATCAATTAAGATGAGGAAAAGTAAAGGTTTTTATTGTACTTTCACTTCTTTCTCCTATGCTCTTCCTTTGTTTATGTGGATTCAAGTTTCTGACCTACATCATTTTCATTCTCTATAAAGAACATCTTTTAACATTTCTGGCAAGACAGGTCAACTGCTAACAATTTCCCTCAATTTTCGTTTGTCTAAGGAAGTCTTTATTTCTCCTTCACTTTTTTTTTTTTTTATAAATTTATTTATTTATTTATATTTTTATTTTTGGCTGTGTTGGGTCTTCATTTCTGTGCGAGGGCTTTCTCCAGTTGCGGAGAGCGGGGGCCACTCTTCATCGTGGTGCGCGGGCCTCTCACCGTCGCAGCCTCTCTTGTTGCGGAGCACAGGCTCCAGACGCGCAGGCTCAGTAATTGTGGCTCACGGGCCTAGTTGCTCCGCGGCATGTGGGATCTTCCCAGACCAGGGCTCGAACCCGTGTCCCCTGCATTGGCAGGCAGATTCTTAACCACTGCGCCACCAGGGAAGCCCTCTCCTTCACTTCTGAAGGATAATTTCACAGGGTATGGAATTCTAGGTGGGTGGGGTTTTTTTTTCCTTATCACTTTACATACTTCACTCCACTTTCCTCTTGCTTGCCTGGCTTCTGAGAAGTCAGATGTAATTCTTATCTTTGCTCCTCTGTAGGTGAAGTGTTTCCTTCCTCTAGCTTTCACTTTTTTTTTTCTTTATTTCTGCCTCTCTGTAGTTTGAAAATTATAAGCCTAGGTGTAGTTTTGCTTTTGTCTTTTGCTGGGGGTCGGGGAGGCATTCATCCTGCTCGGTGTGCTCTGAGCTTCTTGGATCTGTTTGGTGTCTAACATTAATTCAGGGAAATTCTCAGTCATTTCTTCAAATATTTCTTCTGTTTCTTTCTCTCTTTCTCTCCTGGTATTCCTATTACACATGTGTTACTACTTTTGCACTTGTCCTACACTTCTTGGTGAGTGTTTGGTTGTTTTGTCTTTATTTTTTTTGCTTTTTATCTTTGAAAGTTTCTCCTGAGATATCTTCAAGCTCAGAGATTCTTTCCTCATCTGTGTCCAGTCTAGCAACATGTCCATCAGAGGCATTCTTCATTTTTGTTAGTGTTTTTGCTAGAAATCTCTAGCATTTCCTTTTCGTCTTTCTCAGAATTTCCATCTCTCTGCTTACACTCCCCATCTATTCTTTTTGTTTTTATTTATTTATTTATTTATTTATTTATTTATTTATTTATTTAAGTTTTGGCTGTGTTGGGTCTTCGCTGCTTCGCGCGGGCTTTGTTGAGGTGCCTGGGCTTCTCATTGCGGTGGCTTCTCTTGTTGTGGAGCACAGGCTCTAGGCGTGAGGGCTTCGTTAGTTGTGGCACGTGGGCTCAGCAGTTGTGGCTTGCGGGCTCTAGAGCATGGGCTCAGTAGTTGTGGCGAACGGGCTTAGTTGCTCCGCCTGCCCATCTATTCCTTTTTTTTTTTTTTTTAAAGGTTTTATTTATTTATTTTTTTTGGCCATGCCGAGCAGCTTGAGGGACCTTAGTACCCCGACCAGGGACCAAATCCAGACACTTGTCAGTGAAGGCCTAAGTCTTAACCACTGGACCACCAGGGAATTCCTCTAGTCTCATTTTATTTATTTTTTTTCAAATAAATTTATTTATTTATTTATTTTTGGTTGCATTGGGTCTTCGTTGCTGTGCGCGGGCTTTCTCTAGTTGGGGCAAGCGGGGGCTACTCTTCGTTGTGGTGCGCAGGCTTCTCATTGCAGTGGCTTCTTTTGTTGCAGAGCATGGGCTTTAGGTGCGCGGGCTCAGTAGTTGTGGCATGCAGGCTCAGTAGTTGTGCCTCGCGGGCTCTAGAGCACAGGTTCAGTAGTTGTGGCACACCGGCTTAGACGCTCTGCGGCACGTGGGATCTTCCCGGACCAGGGCTCGAACCCGTGTCCCCCGCATTGGCAGGCGGATTCTTAACCACTGCACCACCAGGGAAGTCCTGCCCATCTATTCTTGAATGCTGCCTACTTTATCCATTAGAGCCCTGAGCATAGTAATCATAATTGTGTTAAATTCCAACACAATTGGAACTTTGTTGGTCTGACAATTCCAACATCTCTGCCATGTCTGAGGCTAGTTCTGATGCTGGCCCTGTCTCTTCCAACTGTGTTTTCTGCCTTTTAGTATGTTTTGTAATTTTTTCTTGATAGCCAGGCATGATGTATGGGGTAAAAGGAACTACTGTAAGCAGGCCTTCAGTGATGTAGAGGTGGGTTATAGGTGTCAGGTGGAGGCCTCAGACTCTCAGTGACCCTGTGCCTCTGGACTGAGAGCTTCCATATGTGCTTTTCAGTCTCCTCTCCGCCAGAGGGCGCTGGAGCTGGGCATTTCCCTTCACCAGGTCCGCTGGGCTCTGATAACAGCCCAGCAGGTCAGGCTCTGGTTAATCAGCTTCCCCCAAGGGCAGCCTTGTTCAGAACAGAGTGCTCTGGTGTACTCCACACAGCTCCTTTCCCCGCTCCTGCCAGAAGCACAAAGGGATTTTCCACCAATATTCACTGTGAGAAGACAGCAGAGCTCCAGGAGGTACAACTCACCAGAGTGCGGGGCTCGCTTACGACTGGGCCCCGAAATTTTCAACTGACTCGTACACACTGAGCCTCCAGCAATTCACCAATTACAGGGCAAGGATCTGTGCAGACTTCCGCTCTGGTAACTCATAATTCTTTGTATTTGCCTGTCAGTCTCTCCAATTTGGGGGGTGGGGCAGCAATTTGCCCTCTGACCTCACTTTTCTTGCAGATCTAAGAAGACTTGTTGATTTTTCAGTTTGTTCAGCTTTTTACTTGTTAGAATGAAGTGATGATTTCCAAGGTTTCTTACATGCTGGACTGGAAACTGTATTATTTTTTAAAATTAAAGGAAAGTGGTAGCAGCACACGAGGACAGCTGGCCTGCATGAACCACGTCCTCAGCCCCTCCTTGTAAGATGAAGGGCGCTGGACACTCCGACCTCCAAGAGCCCCCACCCAGCAAACAAACGCAACAACAAAGTGAGCTTGGATCTCTGCCCTTCAGGGTCAGGCCTGGCTTCCTGGCCTGGCCCAGGGCATGGCAGCGTCCCAGCACTCTCCCAGGCAGGAGGGCACCTGGAACAGTTTGGAAAAATTCTCTAGGAAAGAACAAAAACTGGTGGGAAGACACTGGGCTCACTTCCGTCTCATCTGCAGAAGGACACCGAGGCTGAGTGAAGGTGCCCAGGGTGCACATCTGCCCACGTCCTCTGCCGGGAAGAGGCCAGAGCCGGGCTCAGTATGAGTTTGGGGTGCTGGGGCCTAGGCCTGGAGAGCGGGGCCAGGGAGGCCGGGAGCCAGTGAAGATCTCTGCAGGCCTCCTGCCTCACCCTCACCTGGGAGCCTGGGTGTGGCTCATTCCAGGTGCGAGTGACACCTCTAGAAACCCGGCCTGACAGTCACCCCGGGGCTGTCTGCAGGGTGACTGTGCCTGCCTCTGGCTGACAAGACCCTCAGTCCACAGCTGCATTCCACTCACCCCTTCTAGTCTGTAATCCGTCCTCAAATGTCACTCCACACCGCCCCCCCCCCCACCCCCGGCCTGTTTGGCAGGAAGCCAGTACAGTCCAAGCTAATTGTGGATCTGGTAAAAATGATCCAGAAAACAAGCTGCCTATCTCCTTGCCCGGGGCAAAGTGCCCGAAGCAGAAACCAGAACTGAATAATGATTACACAGCAAGGGTACAGGGCCTCAGGGTGGCCCTGCCCCCAGAGAGCCGCATGGACACGTGACAACCGTCCCTTCTCCTGGGCGCCCATGTCTGTTCCCAGCCAAACTGCTGGGGTGGACCCAGCTGAGGACAAGCTCTTCTGCACCTGGCAGGAGAGGCCGTCCTGAAATCCCAACCCCCATGGGAGGCAGAAGCAAGAAGCCACCTGCGCACCCCCCAAAACCCACGCCGGGGGACTCGAGCAGCTGCTGGCCTTAAGCCACTCACACCACTTCAGATGTTAGCCTCAAGCTTTGTTGAGGCTGGGGACCCCAGGAAATGCTGGGGGTGCTGGGTGGGTGCACATCTGGTAAGGGTCAAACAGCCCCTTTCTTTTAAAGGACTTCCGGTCTGGAAACACTGACTTACAGCTCAAGTCTTCAAATGTTAAAAGCAACTTCCAACAGCAGATTACTCTCACAAAAATGTTTTTTATAAATGGCAAAAACAAATGATTAAAATGAACACATAAAGTTGAAAGATGCTCATACAATGTGCAGGCCCCAGGGCAAGACACATTTACACGTGACCCCAAGGAGAAGAAATGCTTCTGCCGGCCACGAGTGCAGACAGCTCTGAGCAGGCTGTTCCAGGCGGGTGGGGAGGGTGCCAGGCTGCACTCAGGACATTTCAGAGACACCAAGGTTTGAAGACTGGGGGATGAGGAAGGACCAGTTATCCTGAGGATCTGAGATGGAGCTGCTAGAGGTGGGGGCCCGGTTCAGCCCCTGGAGGGAGGGGAGGGGAGAGCTCATGGGAGGGGCCAGACCAGAGACACACCCTCGGGATTTCTTGGAACATAAAACTCCAAGTTAGGTGTGATTCTTTCAGCCATTCAATAAGCACTTAACAAATATGGGCTAAATACATGAACTTTTTTAGTGAAAAGGAGCAGAAGAGACTATCAGCACCGTGTGTACAGGAGAGGCCTGACAGCTGCGGGAAGGGCGCCCTGCTGGGTCAGGCTGTGGGCATCTGGACCCCGGCCCTGGCCCATGAGCCCCACCTCACTGCGGGGTCAGAACATGGCTGGGCCCCAAGTGCTTGGAAGCCCGGGCCTGGGAGAAGGTCCACTGGGCCGAGGATCTGTCCCGGTCCAGGGCACCGGCTGCACAGCAGGCATCTGCAGTGCCAAAGTGTGCGGGAGGGAAGCTGACAGCCCGATCAGCATTCAGAGGAAGCCGGAAGCCGAGTGCGCCGAGCAGGCAGCAGGGCTGGGCACGCGGTAAACATGAGCGTGCTGCACGCAGAACTGACTCCAAACTCTCTGGATAGTTTATGAGAACAGAGCATGGGCAGCTGCCAGCGCTGTGTGATCAGACGCTCGGCCTGACCTGAGCGGCAGCAGGACCCTCCCCTCCCCCCTCTTCCAGGCAGACGGGGCAGGGGCGCTCCGAGGCGGCCAGGAGCCACAGAACCTGCTCCCTCGCCTCCTGTCCTGGCCTCAGGGCCTTTGGCTCGGGCGCTGCTACCCACCACGTTCTACGTCCCCACGTCACACTTTTCCGTAGTTAATCTCACCCCCAACCGCCCCACCGGGGAGGACAGCTCCGCGGGTACGGGCGCAAACACACCTGGAGAAGGGCGTGGGGCCGGCGCCCTTGAGCTGCAGCTCCCAGCGTTCGCCGGCCGCCGTGCACACCTCGCCCAGGTACATGGCGGCGCCGTCGCCCAGCTGCCCGGCGAACTGGCCGAACTGGTGGCCGCAATAGCAGTGCGCGGCGGGCTCGGCGCCCGGCAGCAGCGCGTTGCCGCTGAAAAAGAGCGCGGCCTCGGCCTCGCGCGCCTCGCGGGCGGCGGCGTCAGCGGGCGGCGCGCCCAGGCCCAGCAGCGCCAGCGCGGGCTCCGACAGCGCCACGACGCGCGGCTGCCGCAAGGGCGCGGGCCGCACGCGGCTGAAGCAGGCGCCGGGCACGGGCCGCGGCGCGGACGGGGCGCCCTCTGGGCCAGGCGGCGGCGTCTCCACCGGCAGCGCGCGCAGGGCGCGGTTGTCGAAGCGCAGCCCCGCCAGCCAGCGGGGCTCAGGCTCCATGGCGCCGGCCGACGCGGAGCAGGGCGCGGGCGGCGGGCGGCGGCCGAGGGGCGGCCGGGTGCGGGCGGCCGCGAGCGAGGCCGCGAGCGCTACCCGGAGCACGGCCATCCGAGGCGCCGCGGCGGCGGAAGTCCCTCTGCCCCCGACCGGAAGCCCCGCCCCTCGCTCCGCCGCCCAATTGCCGGGGGCCGCGCCCCCGAAAGCCTGGCTCTGATTGGTCACGCCATCTATCTGCTTCTGCTCCAGGTCTCGCCTGGGGGACTGCGAGGTCCCGGCCCGCCCGGGTCCCGGTCCGCGGGGCTGCGGCTGAGGGCTGGATCGCGCGGCGGAGACTGGGCCGTCCGGAATGACTGCCCTGCGCCACAGCGGCAGGTCCCTGGAGGTCCGCCCCGGAGGCACCGGCCAGTCCGGGCTGAGCGCTCCGGGCCGGTGGCCGTGACGAGTGACGTGCCCAGGGGACCTCCGGGGTGCCTCCCAACTCCGCGGTGAAGCCAAGGTCAGACCCGGCCCCACGCTTTGCTGAGGTTTGGCCCTGGATTGTCCTTTGCCCACTGCGCACAGGGCAGGAGGGAAAGAGGACCTTTGTCCAGATCTGGCCGAAAGTCGGGGGACAGTTATGGGCCAGGAAGAGCCCCAGGGCGAAGCCAAAGCCGAGAGCCTGCCAGCCTGGAGCCCGGTGACTCCCTCGTGCAGGGCCTTTGCTCCTGCCCTTTCCCCGCTCCAAGCAGGGTTCCTCGCACGCGGGCTGGATCCCAGGCCCACCTCTCCTGCCTGCCTCCTGTCACCCTGTGTTTTGCCTTGCACTTCTCTCTGAAATTAGCTCATTCCCTTATTTTCCTGTTTCCTGTGTGTCTTTCTCCTCACCCACGCTCTGGAAGGGCGGGAGCCTTGATGATCTGGGCACCAGTTCCCCCAGAACAGCGCCAGAGAAACCCCCCATAGATGCCCAGGAGGCCTGGGGTGGGCACGGGGCCGGGAGGGCCAAGCCTGGCCTTGAAGGGCCCGCCCCCAGGTGAGGAGCTGGGGTCAGTGCTGCAGAATGACTCAGGGGTTCAGTTCAGAAGAGCCTTGTGGAGGGCCCCCCAGGGGACCCCACTGATGTCTGCGTGGCGCGGGTGGTCCTTGCAGGGGTTCCCAAGCCCCTGCCCGCCTGGACCCAGGGTCACACCCGAGACCGCGGACAAACTCGCGAGCTCGCCCGTGGCCGGGGCTGTTCCGTTCCCGCCGCCCCGATTCCACACCAACTTCAGGGAGACGCCTCGGAACCTCCTGCTGGGGTCCCAGCATGGTGCCCCAGACCTCTGGTGAACCAGCTCTGCCCCTGCCGGCGCTGTGACCTCGGGGAAGCCCTCACCCACTCCAGCTCAGGGTCCTCTTCCCTGCCATGAGCAATGACACTGCCTTCTGTGTGGGGTGGGGGGTCCCACGGACAACGGGGACAACGTGGTGAGGGCCTGGTAGGTGCTCGGCGCCCTGGAGCCCCCGCCTGCAGCCTGACGGCTTCCCTTCCACCTGGACCCACCTGGGGTCTTCCCCACGTGGCCTGCTGGCAGAGCGGTCCCCTGTTCCCAGCCTCCTTCCCAGCTACCTGGGAGACCTGACCTGAGCCTCCCCTCTTCCCCAGGCCCAGGCCCTCCTGCCCCATCTCCTGGCCGCCTCACCCCACTATCCTACCCCTACTCTGGAATCTGGTGGGACTGGGTGTTTGAGGGCCTGTGAGTGCCAGGCTCTGTGCCCTGCTGCCTGCCCTGCCTGAGCTCACAGCAGAGGGAACATCTGGTGGGTTCCAGTGGTTCAGCAGGTCAGTGCGGGAGGGTCAGTGGCCCTCCCAGCCCTGGCAACCTTGCCTCTGCCTCACTCTTGGGCTGCATGGCCTCCTGGACCTCCCTAGGCCCATCCGGTACCTGCAGGTGCCGCTGGAGCACAGGGTCCACGTGGCCCTGATGCATGGGAGCTGAGCTTGGCCCCTTCCTGGCCCCTCCCTGCAAAGAAGACTCAGCCAACAGCCAGGCTGCACCATCCTTGCAGGGCAGGCCTAGGCCCTGTGGGCCGCAGGGCGAGTGCGCAGCCCGCTAGAGCGCCGGGCCGGCCCACGGTCGTCCAGCGCATGCCTGAGTCGGCCCTGGTGCGCTCCGGCCTCGGTGTGTTGAGGTTGGCCTGGCCGCCATCGCTGTACCACCAGCCGGTGCCTGAGGGCTCGCGGCTGCAGCTGGCAGAGGTGTGGGCCATCGGCGCAGGGCGTTCGGCCATCGGCGCAGGGCTTTCAGCCATCGGGCGTGTGGTGCAGCGTGCTGAAGCCACAGCCCTCCTGGTTGTGGGCGCCGCCGGAGCCCTGGAACGTGTCCCCTGTACGGTGTCCCCTGTGCAGCCCCTCAGCCGCACCCCCATCGTGGATCCTGGCCATCTGGGCCCCCCGGCAGGTGGTCCAGGAGGAACATCTTCCCCGGAGAGCTGAGGCTGGCAGAAGTAGGCTGAGAAGTTGGGGACTCTGGGGTCCCAACCTTCTCCCCAGCCCCTAGCCCGGGAAGGCATGTCAGCAAACTGCGATGCTTGTGGGCAGGGGGGTGGCACGAGAGCCCCCAGCCCTCCCAGGCACTCACCTGTGGCCCTGAGTACAGGCCGGGAGGTAGAGCCAATAAAACTGGTCTCCTGGTTCACGCGGAAGCTGTCAGAGCGGGCCCACAGCGAGTGGTCGCCCACATCCTGCAGATCCACTGTCAGCTCGGTGCGCAGGCCGGGCTGGGAGGTCAGGCCCAAGATGTGTTCCAGCCCCGGCCAGTGGTCACCTGCGGGGAGTGGGGCACCCAGGCTCAGGCCTGCCCTGTGTTCTCAACAAGGCCCCGGGGCCCTGGCTGCACGGCCTTCCTACCTCTCCCCAGTCTCCAAAGCCCTCTTTGTACTCCTGCCGGCACCTCTCAAAATCCAGCAGCCTCTCCCCGCCCCAGTCTTGACTCTGAATCACCATCCAACCACTGTCTGTGTGCTTGTCACAGAACCTGGGGTGGGGTGGGCACGTCAGCGCTCCTGTGCTGGCTGTGCCTGGCGGATCGGAGGGGCCTGCCCCTCCACAGTCCAGGGGGGAGGGATGTCCGCTCTCCCCTAAGCACTCTTTATATGTTTGAAAAATGAAACCTTGTTTTTCTGCTTGTCAGTGTAATACAAACTTGCATTGGAATACATTTAAATTCTCAGAAATAGGGTGAAGATTCAAAGTAACTCCCCAGGCCTCAGGCTGATGGCTTCAATTTAATGGATGTTATTTTATACTTAACTTGTATCCTGGGCATCTTCGTTTGTTCCCTTGGAAGTAGACTTCTCCTCTCCTTTCCTGACTGTGGCCAGCGCTCAGAGAGCATCTCTGTCCCAGGTGCAGGTGTCTGGCCTGGCGCGGCCCTTCCCTCCCAACCGCCAACGGTAACATCTGTTTTTGCCAAAGTGATACACGAACTGCAGGCTGCCCTCCTGGACGGGGCACTGGCTCCTCTGGCTGGCTGGCGTACACACCACTGGGGCCCTCTGGTTCTCCACCCAGATCTGAGAGCAGTCCCTCCCTGGGGAAGACTCGGGCCAGGAGGGGTCGGAGTTCTCCAGGTGACCAGACCCAGAGCCTGAGGAGGGCCCATGGACAATCCAGCAGATGACTTATAACCTTGGTCCTGGCAGACGGGCAGCCACTGTCCTCTCACCTTGGGCCACACCTGCCTCAGGCCTCTTCCCTCCTGGAGGTGGCTGGCCTTCAGGCTCCTAGCATTTGCTGGCCCCCAGCCCTCAGTCAGACCCTCGATTCCTCCCGCTGCCCCTGGACACCACCTCTCCCTGTGGGTCCAACATGGCCTTCACCTGCTGCCCTAGGAGGGTCTCCCTTGGCTTCCCCGCCTCCCTCCCCCGGCCCAGCTGGCCCCCCCTAACACCAGCCTGGAGGGGGCCTGGTCCTTGTCTGCCCCTCCCCCAGGCTGTTCAGGGCAGGTACCCAGGCGGGTCCTCACGGGGAGTGAGAAGCCTGCAGGGTGCAGACCTGTGGGTGACAGCTCAGAGGCCACCCAGCCAGCATGCACCAGGCCCCTCCCACTCCCCCACACCCGGCCAGACCTTGGGGTTCCAGCAGGACCGCCTGGACCTGTGGAGAGAAGACGCCGGGCAGAGGAAGCTCAGTAGCCCCGGGAGCCCCTGGCCCACCATGGGCCCGCCACCCGCTCCTACCGGCCTTTGACCATGTACCTCAGAGCTGGCCCAGGGCAGAGGGACGCAGAAGAGCCCCGAGACCCAGCGCAGGGCGGCAGCCATGCTTCCTGGGGGGCAAACACTGCGGAGAAGTGCCACCCCGCCGGCCTCCTGCCGTGCCCCCGGGGCGGCCCACACGCCCCTCCATGCTCAGTCGCCTTTCTGGGCAGATGTGAGCCGCTGGTCCCCACTGAGTTTTGTTCAAGCTGCTGGGCTCGCTCCCACCTCCTCCCCTCCGGCGTGCCAGGATGGGGCGCTGAGCAGGGAGGGGAGCCCCAGGGTGTGGACTAGGAGGGCAGGGGTCCACAAGGGATGGGTGGGTGCCACCAACATCCTGATGCCCTTCCCCACCCCCCCTGTACTTGAGTCCCATTCCCGCACATTTCACAAAACAGGCTTCCAAAATTAGATTTTATTTCAGTCTCTAAGGGACGTGTACACGAGCGTGTGAATGACAAGGACATGGCCCAGCCCAAGGCTCCCCGGCCCAGATTGTGGCCGTGGGTTTCACCTGATTTAGACACTGAGTCAACACAGATACAACCAAACGTGGCCCTGGGCCCCTGACGGGATGCACAGATGCTACGTCGAAAACAGGTGACCAGGACACGACGCAAACAGGTAATGACCGGGGTCAAGTGCTGTGTGGGGCCAGCTCGACCTTGGGCCCAGCTGCACCCAAGGCGGTTCCTGTGCAAACTGGCGGGCCCTGGTGGACAACTGCCACCCATCCACTGAGGGTCGGGGTGACCCCCCAGGTCCCACCACCAGCTGCACAGGAAGCAGGTTCAACCGCCCGCGGGCCAGGCAGGCTCCACCCCGAGGCGGTGGCGGCCCTGGGCCCCCCACGGCTGGAGGTAGACCACGGGGGCAGCCGGACGGGCAGCAGTTGGAGGCCAGCCTGGCTGCCCATGGCCGAAACTGACCCTCGCCACACCCCTGTCTTCCTGGGACCGAGACTCCAAGAGAAAGATGTTCTCTGTCCCAACCAGGTTTAAGGCTAGTATTTCCTGACATTTATTTCAGTTTGTTTTAAGTTAAAATTACCTGAGTAGAAAAGTTTCAGACACTTTTAAGAGCCAGAAACACACAACCTCTGTAGGCACAGCTGTTGCCGGCGCTCACCCGGGGCCACCGCCCCCTCAGGGGGCGCCAAGGAGCCACCCGAAGGGCTGCACGGGCCAAGCTGCCCTTCGCCAGCGTGCTGGCCCGGCACCCCCGCGAGGCGCCCCCTGCGACGCGGAGAGAAGGCACAGTGAGGTAGGGGCTGGCCGGCTGCGGCCCACCGCGCCTCACCCCTCCCCCGCCAGCTCATCCCGGGCCGGTGAACTTCCTAGCGGCCCGCAGGGAGAGAGGGTGGAGGGGGGCTGCTGGGAAGCCCGAGCTCAGACAGTGAAACAATTCTTTATTTGGGCGGGTTGGGAGAGGGCAGGCGAGGCTAGGCCGGACCCCCATGGGGGGTGGCACCCCGGAGCTCCTCAGGGGGCCGGCCCCCCGTGCCCCTCGGCCGTGTCACAGGAGCAGCCGCGGGCAGCCCCCTGGACGGACGTGGTGGCTCCCTCTGTCCTTCCTACTTGTGTGGCCAGGCCTCGGAGGCCCTCTGCAGGCAGTACTGGGCGGCAGGCAGTGACAAGACCAGGCTGCTGGCACGGCGCCCCATCCAGTACAGGCCGTAGCCCAGGAGGCCCAAGAAGGTGGCCTTCACGGCCAGCCAGGACACTCTGCTTGAGATGGACGGCGGGGGGACGCTGGGGGGGAGAGGGAGGGCGGGCTGGGCCTGGCTGGGGGACGCAAGATCCCCCAGCCCCCAGCCCGGCTCTGCGTGGGTGGGGCGTGTGGGGCGGAGGGGCGGGCGGGCGGACTCACGTCATTATCTCCTGGATGTTGAGGTCGGTGGTCCAGTTCTTCTCGATGCCAGGGACGTGGCCCATGCCCACGACGCCCACCACCACGGAGGGGACGCACTTCCTGGGCTCGGCTGCAGGGGGGAGTGACGCGTCAGCACCGCCCACCCGACTGGCCCCGGCAGGTCCCCAGTGACTGCCCGGCAGCCCGTCCCCACCGTCAGAGGCGCGAGGCAGCTCCAGGCGCCGGGCCGCCTGCCTCAGCATGTAGGTCAGGTAGATGTCCCGCTCAGACACGATGGTGCGGTGCAGGTCGGGGAACTCGCCGATCATCTCGGCCATCATCTGCTCCAGCAGGTCCTTCTGCTTGCACCGCTCTACATCATCCTTGCTGGGGGAGAAGGGCGTGCCGCCAGCCCGAGGGACGGCTGACCCAGGGCGGGCGCGGCTGACCCAGGGCGGGGACCCCGCACCTTCCGCCTGGGATCCTGGCAGAAGGAAGGGGTGGGGAGGCCCTGCGTGAAGGAGGCTCAGCCCGAGAATGAGAGGAGCGTGCCGCATGGCGGGCTGGGCCAGGCCAGGTGTGGACCGAGTGCTCTGTGGGCATCTCAGGCCACTGGCCACTATTCCCGGGCCGGGAGGCCGAGGGGCCCTACCTGATAGGGTCCGACAGGAAACACAGGCCCCAGGCCAGCTTGATCTTCTGCCAGAAGGAGAGGGCGGCGATGGCCCTCTTGAAGGTGACGGGGATAGGCCGGTCGCCCAGGTGGAACTTGCAGAAAGGCACCTTGCTGGCCTGGGCAGAGGCTGGGTGTTGGCGGGGGAGCCTCAGGCCCCGGCCAGCTCCCTAGCGCCGAGCCCGCTCCGCCCCCCGGCCAGGCCCGGGCCCACCTCCTTGAAAGCCTCCCTGAACTCGCCGCCGGGGGCCACGCCCAGCTGCTCAGTGATGTGGGCGGACACCTTCAGCAGCAGCATCTGCATGAGTCCCGACATGACCCCGTTCTGCAGGGAGAGGCCCGGTCAGCCGGCGCGCGGCAGAGCACGAGGTGCCTGCGGCCCTGCGGGAGGCCTGCCCTGTGCTCTGGGGAGGAGCGAGGGCCAAGCCGACGTCCAGCAGGGCCTCACGGTGGGCGCCTCACCCACGGTGCGCGCTCAGAGGCCCCTCGCGGCCCTTCAGACAACCTTCCCAGAGCAGGCCCACCGCGGGCCGCGCAGTCTCGGACCGGCTGCCTGGCCTCTGCCCCACGGGTGCCCCCTTTCCCTCTCACCCCTCCGCGCCAGACCCCCAGCTCCTCTGCCCACATCCCCCTTGGGGCACCTGCCAGTGTGAGTGGACTTGGGTCCTGTGTCCAGAGCCCCTGAGCGAGGCGCAGTGGGGTCGCAGCTCTGGGCCACGTGACACGCTGAGGCCCCACCCCCGCCCCTGGTGACCTGCCAGCGCACTCCCAGGGCCCTCAGGGTCCCTGACCGGCTCCTGCCTTGGGGTTGGGGCCTCAGCCGCCTCTCCTCACTGTCCCTCGGGCCAGGGTGAAGGGTCCCGGACCAGAGTCCCCACGGGGCTGGCACGCGCACCTGCCTGACGGCCTGCTGCAGCTTCTCCAGGCTGATCTCCTTGGCCTCACGCAGCAGCGTGCGCTCGTCCATCTTCAGCATGGACACGCGGTACTGGCACAGCTCCACCACCACCACGTCGGGCTGCACCTCCCGGATCGTCTGCGACGGACACGCCAGCTCACCGCGGGCCCCACGGGCAGAGCCACGCCGGACCCAGAGGCCCACCCCCAGGGCGACCCCACCGCCGGTCAGCCGCCGTGGAGACAGCTCGGTGCTGGAAGCGACTACGGAGGGAGGGACGACCCGGCTCTGCGTGTCCTGCAGCAGCAGCAGTGGCGGCTCACGGGCCTCACCTTCACCACGTCCTTCTTGCTGTCGTCGCTGAAGTGGGCCGTGCCCACCACGTACACGCGGCTCCCGTCCTCGGCACCAGCTCGGTCACCGTGCGCGGCAGGTTGGGCCGCTCTTGCCGCCTCTTCAGCTTCATCTCCAGGAGCAGGTTGAAAGCGTCCACGTCGGCTGCAGGGACAGCAAGGCCGGCTCAGGGCCATCCTCCCGCACGGGCGGCCTGGGCCTCCGGGGCGCAGGGACGGGGGTGTGTGCTGCCCCGCGGAACGCGGACGCACGTGGGGGCCTCTCCCGGCCTCGAGCCACTGGTCCTTGCTCACCAGGACATGCGCCAGGCCCCCACTCCGAGGGGAGCCCCCAGGCTGCCGAGGGGCCCAGGACGGGGGTGCTGTGCAGGGCACCCGGCCTCCCCACCTGAGGAGGGGGCTCCTGCCGCAGCCCTGCTCGCGCTCAAGAGCCCCCCCGCCAACACCCCAGGGTGCGCCGGGGCCCCTGGTCCACCACAAGCTCTGGAGATCACCCAGCCCAAGGCCCTCCCGCCCGGCACGGTGACCCCAGGGAGCACGCACACAGGTTCTGGGGCTCTCCGGGCAGCACCCTGGGCACCACCTCCGAACCCCCTGAAGTCACGATGGGCTCTGTGTTGGCCTGCAGAGGGAAGGGGAGCGTTCGAGTGGCGGTACTCGCCTCTCCGGGGCCTGCCAGGACTCGTGTGGTGGCTCCATCAACCCCCGGGACTGTCAGCCGCGTGCCCCGCAGACAATCTCCTCACAGGCGGCCCACCCTCAGGGCGCCCTGCCCCGGGCCCCTCGGCTGACTAGCAACATCCCAGGAAGACCAGTGAAGGGCTTCTCTGCACAGAGGCCAGGGTGACCCCAGGGAGCCTCACGCAGGGGGAGCCCCCCACTCCACGGGGTCGCCCTGGCCCCCAGCCCCCAACCCCCAGCCCAGGGCTCTGACCTCGCGAGGGGCTGCTCCTCCTGCCCCTCCATGGCGGGGCGGCGGCTGCCGGCAGCGACGAGTGAAGCCTGAGGAGACACAGGAGCCGCGTCCTCACCTGGAGCCCCGGGGCCGGGCACGGGAGTCAGCGCCCCGTGGCGCCGCGTCCGTCGGGAATGATCCGCGGGCAGGACCTCGGCCCCAGGCACGGGTGATCTCGGGGTCTGTGGTGCGGGGCTGAGAGCAGGGTGGGGACACCCGGGCGGGGAGCCCAAGTCACCCAAGGGCAGGACGTGCCGCCCGGCCTCCTGCTCGCCCAGCAGGGGGATACCCCGCGGGGGCAGCTGGCCAGACCTGGATGCCTCCTTTTCGACTTTGGAATAAAACACAATTTACAGAATTCCCTAAAAAGACAAAACCAGGTGGCAGAAGGAACCTGTGTGCTGGGCTGGCGCGGAAGGCGGTGCGGCTGCAGCCCCGCTTTCAGGAGCCACATGTGGTGACGATACGTGTCACCAGCAGCGTCACACAGGCGTCGGCACAGACTCAGGAGGAGGAGGGGGAGGGATGGCGAACAGCACAGGTGTGTGTCGGCCTCACTGAGAACCGAGACTTCTTCTGGTTGAAGAAAAGAGGCACAAACTCGAAGAAGCTGAGCTAGGAGCCGAGCCCCGGAGGTCACGCGGGAGCCGCTTGTGCTGTCCCTTCTGGAGGGGAGACGGGGTGCAGGAGCCCAGCAAGGCTGTTCTCACCAGAGAGATCATCTGCGCTGGGCCCGGGACACGTTGTCCTGGACATCTGCCACACGGACGCCACCCGAACCTCCTAAAATCCTGCCGGAAACTCAAACCAGAGTCTGACAGAGCCTCCGGTTCCAGCTCTGAGTTTAGAGCCGGGGTCTGGCCGCCAAAGGACAGGGGGCTTGGCACCCGCAGGAGGGTCCCGTGGAGAACCTGACCGGTGACTGGAGACCGTCCCGTGAGGAACGACTCTAATTTGGTTTCAGTCGTGGGCGCCGTATCGTGGGTTTTTAGAGTCCGTGTCTGTCACACGTGAACCGATGGGACGTGCCGGGAGGCCCCACGCGGGCAGTGGGACACCCCTGGGGCGCCTGTCAGTTTCACTGTTGCACTTTCACAACAAAGAGGAAAAACAAATAATAAATAAACACCACGCTAGGTCAAGTTCCTTCCCCCTTGCACCCCGTGACCCTGAGCCCAACCCTAACCCGGGCTCTGTTCCTGGCCCGCTGGGAGCTCCGCTTCCTCGCCTGCGGCCGGGAGGACCGGCTCGGGCAAGTGGCTCAGCGCAGGGCAGCCCATCCCAGGATGGCTGTGCCTTCTGGAAGAAATGAGGCTGGGGGAAGGGTCTGGAAGAGAAACTGGCTCAGGACCAAAAGGGGGCAGGCCCGCCAGTGGAGAAGGGTGGCAGGCAGAGCCGTGGCCTCTGCACGGGGCAGGGGAGCCGGCTCTGGGGTCTGAGCCCGGCCTGGGCCCCCGGGCGCCCCGCCATCGGGGAAGGAGCAGCAGTGCCGGGGGCGCCCGGTCCCCACGGGCAGCGGCTCACCCGGCCTCACCACTCCCGGGGCCGCCTCCTTCCCACTTCACAGACAAAAGCGCTCCACTGATGCAAGGCACCGACCGAAATAGAAACAGGAAGCTGTGTCTGTGGCCGAGCTGGGGCCCGCCCGCCTCTCAGGTTCCCGAGCCGGCCCAGGAGAGCATCCCCCCCACCCCCGGTCCGCTTCACACAAGGCTGCCAAAGTACTGGAGAAACTTCTCAAGGAAGCATCCCGTGCTGTCCTGGGAAGCCTGTGTGACAGCCGGTAAGAGGAGGGCCACCGAGGCCGAGGCCTCCCTCCCACAGGGGTGGGGGTCACAGGTCTGGGTCGGCCCTGCCCTTGCCCTCCCTGCACTTGGCCTGGCCAGGCCAGACTCACCCTCTGTCCCCAGGGGGCAGACGAGCCTTGAGCCCCGAGATGGCGGGGCCACCAACCGCAGCACCAGGACCCAGGTCCCCTCGAGCTCGCTGGGGTGGGCGCCTGGCCTGGGAGGGGTCAGGCAGGAAGGCCACCGAGGCCCCTTCAGGGCCAAGAGCCCGTGATTCTGAGAAGCGTCTCTCTGATGTTATCACATGCACACACTTCCCAATATCCTGGTTTCCTGCAACCTCAGCCAGGGCCCCTGCTGATACCCTTGTAGGACGTATCAGTAAGTTCAGTGGGTCATCAATCCCTCCTCCCCTAGGGAGCCCCGCTCACCATGATGCACTTTCAAACATTTACGGCTGGGACCCGAGCCTCTCTAAATATTTACGGGAGGGGAGCAAAGGGCCCAACGCCATAGAACGCTGGGCCCGGCCTCCATCTCCCACACCCGCAGGCTGTGTTTCTGGCCACAAAATCTCCGGACGATGGGTCCTGGCAGCTCATCACACCACCACAGGCTGCAGCGACCAGCAGACCCCAGGCTAACACCCTCGCGGGGAGATCGATGTGCCCCCTCCTAAATCCAGGCTCCAGCGCCCAGCTCCCACCAGCCAGCACAGCCCCAGGGAGGCCGGAACCAGGCTCCCGCCCGGCAACCTGGCCCCGCCGCGGCCACCACCGCCGAGACCCTGGGGAGCCCGGCACGAAGCAGACCCTTCTGCCCGGTCCAGGTGCTCACCGCCCCCAACAGGTGTCACTGCTGAGCCGGACGGTCCACGGAGCACGGCCTGGGGAGGCATCAGGCTCAGCGGCGGGAGAGGCCTCCCGAGCCTGGCCACCGAGGCCAGTCCTCTAGGCGGCTGCCAGCACCCGTGCTGCGGGGGACGGCTACAGGGTTGGCCAGATCTCAGGCTGCTGCTTGGCGCGGCGCGGCCTCGGGCAAGTCGTTCCAACCCGCCAGGCTCTTAGCTCCTGCCTTTAGGGCCGAGGTGGTTAGAGCAGCCACCCAGCCATCCCACGCGCAGCACGAGGCGTGCCACACTGAGATGCCACCTCAGCTTCCCTCTGCTGGGGCATGAAGAGAACCAGCCACCTGGTTTCAGGAGACTCGTCCACAGAGAGGGACGCCACCCTTATCTGGCTCCACGCAGATGACACCCACACGCTTCTAGGAAAACGAGCTCCAGATCCGAGGGAATCCCTGACCCCCGTGAGGACCGATCTTGTTGGGTTCACCAGAGAATGCACCTGCTCACAGGGCAGGGAGAGCCCCACCTGCATTAGGGACCCCCAGGGAACGTGTCAAGGTGCTCTTGCTGGATGGGGTGTCAGCACAGGAAACGGTTTGCTGGGTGCCCCTGGCAGGACAGACCTGAGGACACCGGAGAGTGCAGGCTGCGTGGCAGGCCACAGCTCCCGCCTGCCCAGCCCAGGCAGCTGTCCCCTTCCAGGAACAGCTATGGACTGAACTGTGTCCCCTCATAGTTTGAAGCCCTAACCCCAGTGGGGGTGAAATTAGGAGGCGGGGACTTTGGGAGATGGTGAGGGTTGGGTGAGGTCATGAGGCTGTGCCCCAGGATGGCATCAGAGCCCTCCTGGGAAGAGACCCGGGAGAGCAGCCCGGTGAGGATACAGTGAGAAGGCAGCTGCCTGGAGGCCGGGAAGAAAGACCCCTCACCAGCAACCAAATCAGCCAGCACCTTGATCTTGACTTTTCCGTCTCCAGAACTGTGAGAAAACCGTTAAGCCCCCTTCAGTGGTATTTTGTCATGATTGCAGAGCAGGAATGAGACAGCCATTCTCTCTCATTCATCCCTCTAAAAATTAGGAAGCCAGAAACTGCCTCCCAGACCAAGAGCTGATGGAGTTCCCAGAAAAACCATCTCCCAACCAACCCACTAGGCCTGCTCACAAAGCCAAGGGTTCCAAACTGGACAGACTAGCGGGCTGGAGAACTGGGAGGCAGCAGGGTGTGGCCCAAAGCCCTGACCCCCTACATCCATCCCCACTTCTGAAGCCTGGGCACCTTGGCCACCGGAGACCCTCCTGGGTCTGGCAGGCTCTGCGTTATGGAGGTGTGGCCGAGGGTAGGATGGGGGTAGAGGGCACATGCCAACTCACACCTGAGCCGGAAGCCTACCACACCTGGCCAACCCTCTTGGAACCTGGACTCTACCCAGTGCTGGGTCCCCACACTGACCTCCACTGCAGGGCGCTGGGTAGCGGCCTGCCCGCCCACCGTGCCAGGCCCTCTCCTGGCTGCAACATCACCGCCATCCTGTAAGGCTGACCAGTGGCCCCAAGGTCAGGGCTCCCTCCCAGCCACACAAGGGGGCAACAGCGGCAAAAGGGAGAGGCCCAGGGAGAGTGGAGCCTGCACAGGAGGGCGCCGAGCTGGTGGCCTGGACATCTTCCTCTCCAGGGGACCCCGAAAGCCAGGAGGATTCAACCTGGAAACCATCAATCTCCTGACGAGGCTGCCCTGACGCCCAAAGTCAGCCGAGGACTTCTGAGCGAGTTCCTCGCTGTCTTCGGTATGCTTTGGTTTCCTTTCTCGGGACAGTTTTCACAAAGACGCATACGTGAACTCTGTGGTGCTTTATGGCATGTAAGTTATGTCTCAATAAAGCTCTTCACAGAAACAAGGTAAGTAAAGACCTACAAGGCCTCGGAAGTTTGGTCTCCTTTGCCCATATGGCAGCCCTGCTTGATCAGCTTGAAGGGCAGAGGCCTCCGGCACGCAGAAGGGCCCAGGGTCTCCACCGAGACCCTGCCGCCGCCGCCTGGGGAGGAGGGGCCCCTGCCCCTCGCGCCCGGGCCCCCGCCCCCGACTCCGGCCGACCCCGCCCCCGGCCCCGACCCCCGACTCCGGGCCCCGGGCCCCGCCCCCCGGCCCCGCCCCCGGCCCGCACCATCCGAGCCCTCGAACCCTCGCGACCCTCGCCGTCGACTGCGGCCCCGCGCGCACTCCTCGGAGGTCGGGGCTGATCCTTCCGGCCCGGGACCTCACGCTGGGGGCTGGCTGGGCCCGGCCCGATGCGGGGCAGCATCCGACCTGGACCGCGGGCTGACCTCGACCCGCCGGAGCCCCCGCGCGCCGCCCCCCGCCCCAGGCCCGTGCCGCGCGGCGTACCAAGGCGGGGCGGCGCTCCTCAGCCGGCCTCCATGCGGCTCGTCGCCCCACCAGACGGGGCGGACCGCGACCGCGGGGCGGGGCGGCCGGACGGGCCGGGGCCGGAGGGCCGGGCGGAGCGCGGCATGCCGGGAAGCGTAGTTCCGCGCGCCTTCGGCCCGCCCTTGCCGCGAGGCTGTCCCGTGCCCGTGGACTACAGTTCCCAGGGGGCCGCGCGCGAGCAGCCGCGGACTTCACTTCCCAGGAGACCGCGCGCGAGAAAGCCCCGCCCCGCCCCGCCCCGCCTCCAGCGTCGGGATTCGAGGACTCAAGCGGCGGCTAGGGCCCCGGGTTCGAGTCCCAGGCCTGCCACCCGACTGGGGCGGCGTTGCGAAGCGCCCCAAAATTCTCTGGCCGCAGCTCCCGGTCAGTAAAAGGGGTGTGATGTTCATATGGCCTGCTATGATACAGAACCGTCAATCCCGCCCGAAAGGGTCAGCGATAGTGCAACGCGAGGAGCAGAGAGTTCGGGTCGTGGACTGCACCCATGTGGGCGCCTTGGCCACCCCTCGGCCTGGCAGCTGGGGTCCGGGGAGGCGCGGGCGCGGGCGGGGGCGGTGGGACGGCTGGAGGAGAGGGGGGCACGAGGTGGGGGCGGGGCCCCGGGGTGGGGGGCCCGCGGTCGGCCCCGGAGTGAGGGATAGCCCCGTCCGGCCTGGGCCTGGTCTGGGCCTGCCGGGCCGGCCCACCAGCGGTCCGAGCTGGGCGCCGGGCCTCCCCTCAGGTTCCAGGAAGGGGGTGCTGGCCCAGCCCTGCTGTCCCGTGCAGGTCCCAGGTTCCCACATTCTGAGTCTGGGGGTGGCCCTCCTGTGGGCTGGCTGACGTGGGAGGTGATGGCCCATCCACTCTCGTGCGGGGCAGGCTCCTGGTCGGCAGGCGGGCTCTGTTAGGCGAGAGGCTCTGGGTTGACGTTTATCTGCCCGGCTCGTGGTCCAGGACCCCTGTCCCGCCCTCTCTGTCTGGTTCCTATTGTTCATCTCCTTCGTGCTGGCACAGATCGCTTCTGCCCGCCCCCCACGTTGGCCACCCACACAGGAGAGCTGGAGTGAGGGCACTGTTGTCCCCTCGAGGCACCAGCCCCACGGCCTAGAGCCAGTCTGGCTGAGATGCCCACGCTGGGCTGTGTGATGGAGAGAGGCCTGGGTTCCAGGCCTGGCTGTCTGGGGTGGGTCTGAGCTTCTCCCACAGCCCCTCCTCTTGGGAGAGGGAAGGCACCTCTACCTGCCCTGCCCGGGGCTGGAGGGAAGGAGCAAGGAGGCAGGTGTGGAGGGTGTGTCAAAGGAATGCTGATGCCCACGGTGCGCCCTCTGCCCCCTCCAGGCAAGGTGGCATCCCTGGCACCTGCAGGAAGAGGTCTGCTTCTGTGGGACGCTGACTCCCTTCTGTTCCCCAGGGCAATGGGTCAGTTCACACACCAAGGAACAGGCCGCTGGAGGAGACTGGTCTGAAATGTCCTGCCAGACCTTGGCTCAGGGGGCAGGGCTGGGCACAGCAGTCCCGCTGAAGACAGAGACCGGGGGCGGGGGGGCGCTCAGTGGCCGGTGTGCCTTAGCCCCGCCTGGACACATGTGCATGAGGAACTTCTGTGGCCTCCGTGGACTCAGCGCACGGCCAGGCAGCGTGCCCCGCGGGTCTCTGGGGCTGTCTCCACTCTGAGCAGAGCCCCTGAGTGTGCACGGGCAGGGGTGGGGAGCCGGTCTGGGCTCCAGCCCCGCTCAGGGATTGCCAGGGGGCCCGTGGCAAACGCTGCTGCCTGAGGTGAGTGGGAATTGGGCTCCTGGGTGGGCAAAGCAGCCCCTACCCCTGCAGGGTCACCTTGGCCCCAGTGCCCGGCTCACCACCACCACGGAGCTGGCTGCCCACGTGGGACCGAGGGGCCAGGGGCTCATTCCACCCTGCAGGACCTGGTCAGCCTGCCTGGGTCCTGTGGGGTCCCTTCCCCAGATGAGTGGAAATGGTGAGTGCCAGCCCAAGAGGCAGCAGGCCGTATGACCTGGGATGCTGGGCTGGGGAGAGTGTCCTGACTCGGGTGAGGGTGAGTGCTTTCTGGGGACAGGGGCTATGAATTGTACCGTTTTGCCCTCTGGGGCCGTGCCGACCCTGGAGAGACTGCCCCTCCCAGAGTCAGCCAATTCCTAGAGACAGCAAACAGTTTCACAAGCAAACCAGCCATCCACAGCCCCAGACCATCCCTCCTCCATGGGGTACTCTATGTCCTCGGGGCCACCCTCTGCCTGCCCCAATCACCTGGGCCAGGCACCGACAACTAGGGGCAGCCCCTCCGCCCTGAGCCCACCGAGATTATTCACGCTGGCCGGTCCTGAGCCTGCTCACCCTGCCTCGCATCTCTCCCTGCGGAAACCCAGTGAAGGCTCCTGCCCACGTGTCCCCTCTCCCTGCCTCCTGACCGGCCCTGGGGCCCACTCCTCTTGGGACCTGTGATAAACTGTCTTTGCAGTGGCAGTCGTCTCCTGATCTCTTGGCTTCACCATACCTGAGTGATGATAAAAACCTACATCTAAAACCCAAGTTGGGGGACTTCCCTGGTGGCGCAGTGGTTCAGAATCCGCTGCCAGTGCAGCGGACACGGGTTTGAGCCCTGGTCCGGGAAGATCCCACATGCCGCGGAGCAACTAAGCCCGTGCGCCACAACTACTGAGCCTGCACTCTATAGAGCCCGCGAGCCACAACTACTGAGCCCGTGTGCCACAACTACTGAAGCCCGCGCGCCTAAAGCCCGTGCTCCGCAACAAGAGAAGCCACCGCAATGAGAAGCCCGCGCACCGCAGCCAGAGAAAGCCCACACGCAGCAACCAAGACCCAACGCAGTCAAAAAAAAATAAATTTATAAAAAACAAAAACACCCAAGTTGGGATGCAGCCCCGGATGATGGATCGACCGCACTCCCGGGAAGCCCAGCCTGCCCAGCTCAGGGTTGCTCCAGGGAGGGGCCTGCGGAGGGGCTTCGAGGAGGCCAGGCCAGTCAGGCCTCCACACGGTGCAGCAGGTGGTCCCACCCTGATCTCGGCTGAGCCCCCTTGTGATTGAGGCCCGCACCCCAGCTGCTCTAGCCCCCAGAGGTTTCTGGCCCAGCTGCCCCGCCACCTGCCTCCAACGAGCCTCTCTTCAGACCCTCGGGGTCTCCTGCTGTGGCCTACGGTGTGACTCCTTGGTGCACGCCCAGGACCAGCCTCATCCCCACCTGCATGCTGGGCCTGGTGAGGAAAGCCGCCCCCCACCCGCGATCCCCGTGACATGAACACCTCCAGAGCACATTAGGGGCACCCCTTCCAGGAAGCCCTCCTGAGTCCTGCCAGTTCTTGCTATTCCCCCCAAGTGTACCTGGCAGCCCCTGCCCTCAAGCATCTGATGGGGGGGGTCGGCTTCCTGGGGGGGCTCACTCCATCTCCACTGAGTCTGTGTGAATCACCCTGTGGCCCAGTATGCACGCACGTTAGCTGGAGACCACAGTGTGTCAGCCGCATGACGACTGTGTGTTCTCATTCAGCTGTGGATGCAGCAGGGCCCCCAGGCAACCTGGAGGGCATCGGGGCGCCTCCCACGGCCCTGCCACCCCCCGCCCCCAGCACCTCCATCCCGTGCAGGTTGGGTGGAGGCCCTGGACACAGGAGGCCTCAGCTGGACCACAGGCCTCCGGCAGGATGGACCACTCAGGACTCAGGGGTATCAGAATAATCTTTATTGATATGCTCGGTGCTACCTTGTTAATACTGTCACGTTGTCGCCGTGGCTGAGGTAATAGGGACGGCCCCGCCCAGCGCCGGCCCTGGGCTCCCACGGAAGCGTCGTGGACCCTTGGGCGGGGGGGGGGGGGGTGCTGATGGCCTTGGAGGGGACGTGGTTATTGCGTTGGATTCCTGCCCTCGCTGGCACGCTGGCGCCCTCGCCCAGCCTCACCCCGTGCCCACTCACGCACACACTCGCACACTTACCCGCTAATGCACACACCCACTGACACGCTGGCGCCCTCGCTCTCTCACCCGCACGCTCCCACACACACACACAACATCCTTTGTTTTGAATGCGTCTGAAGCCTCCTGGTAATAAATATACTTGCTAGTTACAGTAATCATAGTAAAATAAAGTACAGGTTTGTCGGGATACGAGGAGAAAGTGCACGTTGACCTTTGACTGGAGGGTGGCCCCTCCCACCGAGGGCTCCCGGTCCCTGCAGGGGGCAGCCCTGAGGTGCCACCACCCCCAGCTCCCTCCTGAGTTGTCCTGCCACCGCCCGGCCCCTCACGGGCCAGCATCCCAGGCCCAAGACAAAATCAACTAAAAAAATAAATTCTTCATCTCACAGCCGAGCGCCTGATGCAGGGGAGGGGGGTGGCGGCTCTGGGCCTTTCTGGCCCCGGGCCCTACAGGGGTCACGGCCAGCCCCTGGCCCAGCCAGCGCCCCGACGATGCCATCTGAGGGGCCGGGTAGGCGAGGCGCTGAGCCCCGTGGCATGCGGACAGGAGGCCGGGGTGTGGGCAGTGCCGGGCGAAGCAGAGGCCGCATCCACGGGGGGCTGGGGGCAGTGGCACACTGCGGTCATGCAGGGGGGCCTGCGACGGCCTGGGCAGCCCTGTCCCCTCAGAACTCCACAGTACTCACTACTGTCCTGGGCTCCTCAAAGGTGGCGATGAGGATCTGCTGGGGGGGAGGGATGGGGATGAGGCTGCCCACATCCGGGGGGGCTCGGGGGGCCCCGTCCTCCTCCTCCCGTGCCTCATACAGGGTGCTGATGTGCAGCAGCGGGTGGGTGGCGTTGCGGCTCAGGATGGCGAGGGGGTCAGGCTTGCCCAGGCTGGCTGGCGACAGAGGGGCCGTGGCGGGGGCGGCGGAGGGCGAGCAGACGTGAAACGGGCCCCCCGAGGGCAGCGCGGCCCGGGATGGCTCTGCTGGGAACAGGACCTCCTTCTCGGGGAGCGGTGCATCTGCAAACAGCCCAGAGCACAGAGCCTCTGGAGGCCCCTCTCCCCACCTGCAGCCTCCCCGCTCCTCCCGCCTGGCCGGCTCGAGCTCTGAAGCTCCCGCACACAGCGGCCGGCCTGGGGGGACTCTGGCCGCCCCAGGAGCAGTGGCGCCCGTTTCCAGAAACTTCTTCAGGTGCCGAGCAACCTTACCGTGTGTCCCCGCCAGCCCTTCATCCCGTGTGCTTCACAGGGCCCTCGAGTGAGGGTCCCGCCTGTCGTCACCCTGGCAGCTGGCTCCCTTGCCCACCCCCTGCTTCCATCCGGCTGGTTCAGTCCTTAACCCCTGTCACGCCCCTCCAGCCCTGCCCATCCCTACCTGTGGTGGGTGCCACGGTCAGGCCCAGCCCACACTCCTCTGCCTGGGACAGGAAGCCCCCTTCCTGGCTCCGGGAGGCCGGCAGGGCGGCAGGCATGGCCTCGGCCTTGGCCTTCTTGGTGCCCAGGATGTAGGGATGCACGTCCAGGGAGAAGTGGCGGGCATGCTTCTTGTCGGGGGGCGGGCCCGCGTCGCCCCCGCCGCCCTTGTAATGGTGCGCGGCGCGCGCGCCCGCGTCCAGCAGCGGCGCGATCAGCGTGTCGGTGGCCGTCTTGCGGCGCACGGGCTTGGGCTTCTCGGCCTTGCTGTTCTCCACGCGCATGATGGCCAGAGGCTCCTTGAAGGGCTGGGGCAGCGGGTTGCTGGTGGGGATCCACTTCATCTTCTTGCGGGGCCGCTTGACCACGGGCGGCTCAGCGTCGCCCTCGGGCTCGGCGGGGTTGGCGCTGGGGTCCACGGTCTGCACGGCCGCGTCGCGCACGGTGGGCGTGGCGTCGTGGTTGGACTGCGCAAGCGCGGCCAGCAGCTGCCGCACCACGTTGTCGTACATGAGGTCGCTCTCGTTGGTGATGAAGTCCAGCCGGTTGAGCGACTTGATGTGGTCGCGGTTCTCGTTGCAGAACATGGCCAGGATGTTGATGTCGCAGAACTGCGAGCGGCGCCACTGCCGGCGGGTCTTGATGCCCACCTTGTGCAGCTTGTCGAAGATGAAGTTGCTCTTGCGGAAGATGAAGAGGTGGACGAGGTTGACGAGGATGGTGAGGTTCATGGAGCAGAGCAGCACGATGTCCACGCCCGCCACGATGCGCTGCAGCTGCACAGACGGCAGCTTGCAGGTGACACGCACGGCCGGGCCGCCCCCCGGGGCCGCGCCCAGCGCGCAGGTGAACTCGTTCTGCTTCTGGGTGGCGTAGTAGGTGCACAGGTAGGAGATGGGCGCCACGCTGAGGAGCAGGATGAGCAGGTGCCGCGCCAGGTAGAGCTTGGCCAGGAAGTTGCTGCGGCCGCGGCGCTCCAGGTACTTCTCGAACAGGTTCTGCTCGGGGCTCTTCTCCTTCTCCGCGTTCTCGATGATCTCACGCCGCTCGCGCTCCGTGATGCCGGGCCCCTTGGATTGGATCTGCTTCTCGATCTTGGGCGCGCGGCCCTCGGCAGCCCGGTGGTAGCAGTTGTCGATCTCCTGCAGCAGGAAGTTGAGCTCGGAGGTGAGGCGCGTGGATGCCAGGAACTCCCAGCCCAGCGCGGGCACGTACATGATGGCCGCGAAGGCCAGCAGCGAGTAGGGCAGCAGCTTGTGCTCAAACAGCGACGGCCACAGGCTGGCGTCCACGCCGGGCAGCGCGTCCCGCAGCTCCGTCCAGCAGTAGCCGCGGGCGTACAGCGCCTGGTCGCGGGTGAAGTTGTGCGGCGTGTAGCAGTAAATGGGCTCCTCTGGGGGCAGAGAGGAGAGGGGGCTGGGGGCGAGCCGGGCATCGGACCCCTCCCGCCTGCCCCGCGCTGAGCCCCCTTCTGCACATCTCAGCGTGGTGGCGTGGGTCTCACCCCCGGTACCCCGCCCCTCACGTACTGCAGTCAGCTGTGGCACAGACAGAGGTGGGTTGGGGGTGGAGGGTACAGCCGTGCCCACCCCGCCTTGGGGGGCCTACCTGCACTTGGAACCTCAGGCCCCCCTCCGAGTGCCATAACGTCCTCACGTGCACACAGGGACGAGTCCCAGAGAGGGCGGCACAGGCCACACCACTCAGCCGGGGCTTCTCTTCCAGTGGCACAGCTGGACCAGCCCCCAGCCTGGCACTGCCCCGGGCTCCATCTTGAGAAGGGCAGGAGGTCAGGTCCTACCTACCCAGAGGCAGTTACGGTGGCACAACTAAAGAACAACAAAAGTGGCCCTGCCTGCCCTTGAGAGTTGAGGAGTGTCCCCCCAAGACCCACTGTCCTGGGAAGGGCAGGCCTGGGGTCCCTGGACACTGTCCTGGGGAAGGGCAGGCCTGGGGTCCCTGGACACTGTCCTGGGGAAGGGCAGGCCTGGGGTCCCTGGACACTGTCCTGGGGAGGGCAGCCACCCCGGGGATCCGACAGGGAGGATTCACCACCCAGCCCGCCATGTCACGCAGGAAAAACGGTCGTCACTGAGCTGTCTGCCCCCAGGTGAGGAGAGGCACAAACCAACAGCGGAGAACGTGGGACGCTGTCCCCCTCTCCCTGCCCTCCAGCTGGGCCTCCCGGTGAACGCTTCTCAGAGGGGAGAGCTTGGCCGGCTCGGAGCCGTCCTCAGGGCAGGGCGTCACCGTTCACGGCCCCTGAAGGCCGGGCCACTCGGCCGTCAGGCCAGGCTCCAGTCCTTGTCACCACAGACCGGGCGCGTGTGCCCTCTTGCCAGTGGCAGAGCCCGGGCCCCCCGCCCAGAGGGCAGCGTCCCACTGACAGGAGGTCAGTGCCCCCAGCCCGACCACAGCTAGCATACGTGCCAGCCCGCCCTAGGCTGGACCCTCCCTCGCAGCCCCCAGGGCGGGTCCGCTGAGTCTCCCTCTGCTCCAGCGTAAGCCCCTCACCCCACGAGGCTTGACACCAGGAAGCAGCGGGGACCAACGCACCTGTCTTGTCTGTCTATCTGTCTGTGCAGGCCCCTCCCAAGGCCTGCCCCACATTAAGCCCGGCCTTTGAGGCCGGGAGAGGCAGATGGTCACCGCTGGTGCCCCGGCTACACATCTGGGCACGGAGACCCCACACGTGCCTTCGGCCCCAGCGCACGGAGGTCATCTGGCCTCTTACATACATACGCAGAGCCCCAGCCATTGCCCCCAGCGTGACAGCCCCGCACCATCCTGAGGGTTGAGGGGGGCTTGAGGTGGGCCTCAGGATCGCCGGAGTGGGGCCCACAGCTCGTTCCAGGTGGTGTGGTCCAACGGCCATGGCAGCAGGACCTGGGGCTCCACGTGGCAGGCACTGGGGAGTCACGGAGGGCCTGGGAGCAGGAGTGACGGGCGGGTGAGCTTTGCTCGGCTGTGGTGGCGAGGCCAGGGGCTCCATGAGGAAGCTGTGCCATGGGCACACGAGGGTTGGGGCTGGGTCAGGAAACGCTGGTACCCACAGCCCAAGGCCCCTGACGAGGACACAGATTTGGGGCCTAGTGGTGAGTTGGGCTCAGAGAACATGGAAAAGGCACAGGATCCCCCCTCGTGGTTGAGAAGATAGCATTTTATTCACTTGCTTTTTGTCCTCACAGCCAACTCCAGGCCAAGGAAGGGCAGACGCTCTTCTCTGGGGGAAAAGGACGGCGGGGAGAGGTCCCCGGGACCCCCAGGCCCCTGGTCCAGGCCCCAGGGGAACTGGGAGGGTGCCGCGGCTCTGGGGCACGGAGGGGGCCTGTCCCCTGGCCGTGAGTGCTGCAGGCACAGGGGAGCTGGGTCACCCGTGGATGGAAGCAGGGCCCCCATGGGTCCCCACGTCCTCTCACGTCTGCCACTGCCCCCTGGCTGCTGGGAGGGGAGGAGGGATGAGCCCTGGCTCAGGAGAGGCCCAGCTCCAGGGCCCCTCGGGCTCTACACTGCGGTCTCTGTCTTTCCCTGACCTGCAAAGCAGGTCCAACAGCCCAGCAGAGACCGGGTGTGTCATGCAGGTGCCTCAGGACACACGTGTGCAGTGACCCTGGCCCGGAAGAGCTGTGGCCGCATGTCCTGACTTGAGCTGCAGGGGCCTGGGTGCTGGGCCGGACTCTGGTTGGGGGTGGGGGCGACCACTGAGCCAAGGGCCCTGGGCACCGGGCGCTCAAACACTGCGGTGCCAGCACAGGTGTCCGACCGGGACATGCAGACCCAGCCAGCTCACCCAGGACACCTTTCCTGAGGATGGCACTGTGGACTCTGGACCCGAGCACCCCTGGCTATGCCCCGAGAGGACACCGGGGCCAGGGTCCTCGCAGCCCCGGGTGCTCCCAGAGACCCCGTCGTGGAGCGCGCAGGGCCGACTGCGGTGCCGTGGAGAACATCGAGCCAGAGCAACAGCCAGGGCTTGCGAGGCCGCTTCGGGGAAGAAGCCGTGTGTGCGATTCCGAATTCGCTGCAGCCGGGGCTGCTCCCGGTCCCCAGGCCAAGCCCAGCCCTCGACAGCGTCCCCTCCCAGCCCGACCGCCCTAGTTCCCTTGGAGACCCTGCCTGACTGGGGGTAGAAGAGGCACACCCGTTACAGGCATCTCGGAGATGTCGAGGGTTTGGTTCCAGACGCCAGCGATAAAGCGAAGATGGCGATAAAGCAAGTCACACAAATTCTTTTCTTTCCCAGTGCGTATAAAAATAATGTTTATACTATACTGTAGTCTATGTCTACATGCTGTATGTATGTCTAAAAACCAATGTACATACCTTAATTAAAAATACTTTATTGCTAAAAAATGCCACCCATCGTCTGAGCCTTCAGCGAGTCGCAATCTTTTCGCAATAGTAACATCAAAGATCACTGCTCACAGGTCACCGTGACAAATGTATTAATAAGGAAAAAGTTTGAAATATTGTGAGAATTACCAAAATGTGGCACAGAGACACGAACTGAGCAAATGCTGTTGGAAAAATGGCACCAGGAGACCTACTCGTCGCAGGGTTGTCACAAACCTTCAAATCGTGAGAAACGCAATATCTGCTAAGCACAACAAAACGAGGTCTGCCTGTGTTTGGCTATTTTAGGAAAAAGCAGCTGTTGGTCCCCTCTTCCCAGGGCCCACATAACATCTGGAGAAACCGGTAACCCTTCAACGCCCCGCTCCCCCGCCATCCTCTCTTTTGGCCGTGCGCCTGGCTGACCCCTCCATCCGCCACTGAACGGGTCTGCACAGTGGGGGTGTCTGTGGAGCCACGGGGGCCTTCCCGCCACCTGCCACCCTCCAGCCTGGGGATGCGCACAGGCCCCGGTGTTCAGGGAGGTCCCCGCCTGGCTGGCTCCTCACCATGAGCCCAACGGCCAGCATGTGCTTGCCCACGTGTCACCAACAGGCAGACACGTCGGACCCCCATCCCCTGCGCCAGGGCACCAGGTGAGGATCTGGGTGCTGGGTGGGCTGGTGGGGGTGAGCGCCGGGTCCCCTCGAGCCGAGCTGGGCTCCAGTGGATGGGACGTGGATCCTTCCGTCAGTGGCAGGACATACCCACACCCCTGGGCTCGGAACCTGAAGGTGGATGGTGACCCAGTGCTGAGGGGACGGCTCGGGTGTGCTCCTGTCTGGGGGCGGGGGATGCAGCTGGAGGGGCCTCCAGCGCCCCTTGAGGGTCAGAGCTTCTGACCTCGCTTCCTCTTGCCCCCCTTTGGTCCACTGCAGTGGTCCCCTACCGTCCTCAGATCTGGAGAAGGGACCCGGGGACGATTCTGAGCTCTGTGAGGAACGCCAGGTAGACGGACCCTGATCCAGGAGAGCAGGAGACGCAGCCGCCTCTGCCCCGAACCGCGGGGGGTGCAAGGGGACCGCGCGGCCTCAGTCACTCAGCAGCGGGAGAGCTCGTGAAGCCACTGCCACCCCCCATTTGCTCTGTGACCTGGAACAGGATTACCACGGGGCAGACCCGGGCCCCGCGCGCCAGACACGCTCCACCGGGTGGGTTTTGGGTCGCGGGATGCTGGGCCCGCAGGACCGGCACCCGCCTGCCCTGGCTCAGAAGGCCTGCCTCGCCCTCGCTAGGGAGGCACCGGGCCCCTCCTGACCAGCATCGGGCCCAGGCGTGTCCCCAGACACACGCAGGTGGGTGTGAAAGGGCAGGTGGCACAGGGAGGCCAAGGGTACCGCCAGGAGCAGAGATGAAGGACTCGGGGAGACCCAGAAGCCCAGCCTGGCTGGATGCTGAGGCCCCCCGACGTGGGGGGAGCTGGTTCACAGCAGAATATCAAGGTGGTGGCCCTGTCCCAGGAGGTCGCCTGAGGGCGACTGAGTCCTGAGCCTGCCCCACCGTGTGCATCTGGAGTGGCCGGATTGTTCCCCCAAAAGATGTTCTAGCCCCAAGCCCTGGTACCTGTGAATGTGACCTTGTTTGGAAAGAGTCTTTGCAGATGTGATCAAGTTGAGATGAGTCACGCTGGATCAAGGGAGCCCCGATCCAATGACCGGTGTCCTCATAAGAGGAGGGAAATTTAGACAGACACCCAGGAGGAGGTGTGAAAACGCAGGCAGAGATCAGGTGATGCGGCCACAATGAAGCCAAAGAAGGCCCAGGACTGCGGAGCCTCCAGAACTGGAGAGGCAAGGAGGGACCCTCCCTGGGGCTTCGGGAGCATGGCCTGCCCACGTCTGGATTTTGGACTTTGGACCTCCGCACTGTGAGACAATAAGGCTCTAGTGTTTGGAGTCACACGTTTGTGCCAACCTGTCAAGGCTGCCCCAGGAGACACCTGTGCACAGCCTGACATCCCCCCCAGGCTCCTGGGGAGCGTGCTGACCCGGGGAGCGGCCCCACCCGGGGGGGGGGACGAGGCAGCCTGGACAACGTCCACCCTCAGGTCACAGGGACCCCTAACGGGTGAGTCCTTTGTGCAAGGAAGTCTGTCCACGTCCCTCAGGGGAGAGTCGCCCTCTCTGCCACGGGCTGGTGGGCTGTGGAGGGGCCTCCCTGGACATCTGGGCCCTGAGACCACTTGCCAGCCAGACCCTGCGTGGGGGGCCGTTTCCCGTCTCCAGCCGCCCACCCACCTGCCTCGTGTGGACCCTTGGGCCCCGGGAGCCCACTCCTCCTCCTCCTTCCTGCCTCACCTGGGGTCACCTCTCGTTAGGAGGCCCTCAGGTGCTGCCCAAGTGCGCTGAATCTGCTCAGGACCACGTCTGTTGAGGGGAGCTTCAACCTCTCATCACGTCCACGCTGCCGTGGTCACTGCCCTTGTCGGTTTCTTCTTCTACCCGCACCAGCCTCACAGGGGCTGGGCCTGCTGCTCCTCCAGGCCCTGCCTGGCCTGGGGGGCCTCTGCCCAAGACCTGCCCAGCCTCCCGGTGCCCCCCCAACCAACCGACCAGAATCTGCCCACTTCTCAGGGTCTTCATCCCACCACCCGCCCCAGGACCCTGCCCAGAGGCCGTGCTTCGGTGTCCGCTGTCCCCATCACCTGTAACTTCCTTTCTTGGTCCCCACCTGGCCACTCCTCCTTCCCTCAGACCCTGCCCACTCCCCCTTCTGGTCGCCCCTCTTCCACGCCAGCCCCCACGTCTCCGTGATGCCTGGGACCGCCGGGTCCGCCCGGTGTGAGCCAACGGAAGGTAAATTCAATACATCGGAAGAGAGGGATCAGGGAAGCAGCCCCAGCGACCGGCGACACATGCAAGGTTGGGGGAGTGTTGAGGGTCTGCGGGGAGACCCCGGGGCACCGCCCACACTGCCGGCCCCAGTGGGGAGGCCCGCGGCGGCTGGCGCAGCGAGGGTGGCCCGAGAGGGCACGCGCCCCTCCCGCCGCGCGCCTCCGGCCTCACCTGCGAAGTTCTTGGTGAAGACCAGGGTGACCAGCAGGATGGGGACGAGCACGGTGCCGATGGTGACCACGCGATCGAACGGCAGCTCCAGCTTGAGCTGCAGCAGCAGCGCGGCCAGGGCGCCCGCCTTGTCTTCCTGCGCGCCGGGCAGGATCAGCTCGCGCAGCTTCTCGCCGGCCAGCAGCGCCGTCGCCATGTCCGCGGACGGCTCCAGGAGGTGGTGCATGGGGGGCGCGGGGGGCCCAGGGCGCGGGGCCCGCGCTGGGGGCGGGGGGCGCTCCGCCGCCGCCCCCCGGGGCAGGGGTCGGGCCGCCCGAGCCGGCGCGGGCTGCGGGGGGCGCAGGGGCCGCCGCCCCCGCCTCGGCTGCAGCCCCGGCGTGGCCCCGGCGCGTCTTTCCGGCGGGGGCGGCGGCGGCGGGACCCCCCCCGCCCCGAGCGGCGGGCGGCGGCTGCGGTCCCGCCGCGGGGAGGGGGCTGTTTACCTGCGGCGACGCGCGGCGTGGCTCCGCCCCCCCCGCCCCCCCACCCCCCCGCACGCAGATGCGGCGCCGGCGATGACTTGGCAAAAAATATTTGAATTAAATAAAATGAATGAACAATGGTTCTTCCTCTTCCTCAGGGCGGGGAGGAGGGGCAGGCCGAGTGGGGGGCTCCCGTCCCCCGAGGCGCGGGCGTGGCTGCACGCGGTGGAGATGCGGCGGGGCCGGCCGCGTCCTGGGCCCCCGTCCTCCAGCCCCGCGTCCGGGAGCCGCCCCGCGGGGAGCGGTTCCTCGCCCGCCTCCGGCGCCCGCCCGCTCTCCGCTCTCTACCGAAGCCTGGCCGCCACCGTGGGCGCTGAGGCTCCCACCCACCCGGGCTGCTGCGGACACAGACGGGGGACTGCCACCCCCCACGCGGGGCGGCCGGCCGGCGGACGCTGCGGGGCGTCTCCTCACGGCCTCTGCACTGCAGCCGTCGCCCCGGTGCCCTCCCCCCGCGTCGCCTCCACGCGGTCCCGCGGCCTCTCTAGCCCTGCACCTCCTCCCCATCACCCCATCCGTTTGCCTTGGTCAATGGCATCCTCCCGGTCGGCCTGTGCCCGCATCTTCCTGACCCTTACCCCCTCCACTCCGACACCCCCGTGCCCACCCTCAGGCACCACCCCTCTCGCACCCTCCTGGGTTCGGTCTCTGGCGCAGAGCCCAGCTGCCACCTTCATGCCGATTAACTGCCAGACTCGCTGTTTCACTTCTTATTCTTTCATAAAAGGTCCCCGTCCTACTGTAATAGGATATACACGTGCTCTTTATAAAATATTTAGCGTAGTTGGAGTTTCAACTTCACTCAATAATTCATCCAGCTATGTCTTAAGCACCCGTATTTGCAGGCCTTGGGTCACTGCTGTGAGCTAATTTCCCACCCCCTGTCAGGGGGGCTCAGAGAGGGGGGATGTCCTCTACAAGCCTGAGCTTCACACTTTTTTTTTTTTTTTTAAATATTTATTTATTTAGGCTGCGCCGGGTCTTAGTTGCAGCATGCACGAGGAATCCAGTTCCCCCACCAGGGATGGAACCCGGGCCTCCTGCATTGGGAGCGCGGACTCTTAGCCACTGGACCGCCAGGGAAGTCCGGGGGTCGCTGTGCTTTCGAAGACTCACCAGTGTTTCTGAGCGACGCCCACCCGTTCTACCTGTGTACTGCTCACTGAGGGAGTCGGGCTGCTTCCATCCCCAACAACCCAGACACCTCCAGTCAGGGGCTGGCCTCTCCCCTGCAGCAGCACGTTTCCGTGATCCCACATGCCGATGGAGGTCCCCCACATTCTCCTTTTCCCTTATTTAATGGCTTAGGTATTCATGGCCTTTCCTTTTCCGTATACATTTTGGAGGATGGGGAAGGTGGAAGTCTGCGCTGCCTTAGGCTGTTCCATCGGTGAACAGGGCACATCCCTCCATTACATCTTCTGTGCCTCCTGTAATAGAATCATTATTTCTCTGTAACGTCTTGTTGGTTCTTCAGGTTACTTCCTAGACACCCTGTAATAGCTCCGCTGTAAACAGCCGCCACTTTCTGTGGTGTATTTCAGTTGGTTAGCCCGGTTAGGAGAAAAACCGCTGGTCTCCATGTGCTCTCAGAATTGGCAGGTGGCAGAGTTGCCACTGGAGCACAGCGGGTGTGCGGTGGATGCTGGCAGGACGAGCGCATGGCGCCCACAGGACGGAGGGCGCAGCCGGGGCTGGCGGCCCTGCACCCCTACCCCCACGTTACGGCACCCCCTCCGACGCTGTCCTCATCCCAGAGAGGGGCCTGGGTGGGGAGGTGACACCTGGTTAGGGGCTCCGATCCCGCAGAGGCTCCGAGCTCCGCCCTCCCTGCCCCTTGGGCAGGGGTGGACAGCAGGGGCTGCGCCGGCCCTCACCCCTGGCCGGCCCAGACTGGGTGGCTACTCTCCCCAACTCCTGTCTCTGGGGCAGGATGGCATTAGGGGGGCAGCCTGCCCTTCCTCGTGCTGATCCAGTGACATGGAAGGACTTTGGAAGGTTGAGGGACATTACTACAGCAAAACCTTCATTCTCATCTCTATTTAGGTGACGTTTTATCAGCTCGCATATCAATGAAGACGAAAAATAGGAAAAAGCCTAACGCTGAACACTGTCTTATTACTTGGGCGAACCCCAAGTAATGTTCGCCCTTGAAGATGGGCGGCTCATTAACTGACGCATTTCCAATTCTACTTCGACGTTCAGTTACGAAAATTTGCCATGTCTGTGCCTCGTGTTGATCGAGTACGTACCTAACGATTCTGAGAACACGGAAGTTCTTGTTCCCAGGTCTGGCCGCATGGTCTCACAGATTAGGACAAACGACCCCCTCGATGTACTCCAGGTATTTGTCTGGGAGCAGCCGAGGGTGCTGGATAGGACAGGCCATGGCACAACACGGCGTAGGGTCATCTCACCCCACACTTGGACAGCAGGTGGGCTGGGAGCTCTGCCCCACCGGCCCCCTCACTCTGGAGACTGGAGCCACCGCCCTGGGGTCCCCAGGCACCTGGCGGAGGAAGTGGAGCTGGTAAGCTGGTCCACTCGAGCCCTGTGGCACTTCTGTTGGCCCTTCGTTGGCCAGAGCTCTCAGCCGGCCCCGCGGGGCTGGGTGGGGAGGCAGGTCACAGCCCACCGTGTGCCCGGGAGAACAGACCCTCTGTGACGCCATAACTTTCAACCCAGCACATTCCGCACTGGGGTGCCGTTCTGTGGGAAGGAGGAAAAACATGACGTTTACAGCTGTGAAAGGACAACTTGCTGGGGTCCTTTTTAAGTGGACGAGGGCGAGCGTCAAATTGCAATGGCACTTTGAATCTTTGTCGGAGATGCTGAAAAGGCTGCTGGAACTGTTCTACTTTAAAACGATAACATTTACAAGACGCCGGGCATGAGCAGCTTTAAAAAGTGAAAAGCTTGGATCACTTACGAACGAGGGGCGGGACACACAATTTCCAAGTTTCATTTAGGGGACCTCTGTGCAGCCACACCTACCCACGGTGCGCTTTTTTTTTGGCTGCCTTGGGTCTTTGTTGCTGTGCGCAGGCTTTCTCTAGTTGTGGCGAGCAGGGGCTACTCTTTGTTGCAGTGCGTGGGCTTCTCATTGTGGTAGCTTCTCTTGTTGTGGAGCACGGGCTCTAGGCACACAGGCTTCAGGAGTTGGGGCACGTGGGCTCAGTAGTTGTGGCGCACGGGCCCTAGAGCACAGGCTCAGGAACTGTGGCGCACGGGATTAGTTGCTCCGTGGCTCGTGCGATCTTCCTGGACCAGGGCTCGAACCCGTGTCCCCTGCATTGGCAGGCGGGTTCCTAACCACTGCGCCACCAGGGAAGCCCCTGTGGCGCCTCTTACCTCTGCTCCACGGGGTGTCCATGCTGGTCTAGGTGACTCGGCCTCCCACAGACTCTGACCCTTGGCGGGCAGGCACCGTGTGCTTCTGCCCACAGGCAGCAGAGGTCCCTGCTTGGGCACCGGCCCCCATCCCCATCCAAAGGTCACATGGGGGCTCCTGCCTGTTCTGGCCCAGCCAGGCTGTGCAGCGCCCTCCTGCCCTTGGCACACAGGTGTGCCCTGAGTACTGCCACCCCAGACACACCTCTGGGTCCCTGCTGAGATGTTCCCTGGCCCACCCAGCCCCTTACTGCCCCTTACTGGGACACCCGCCCAGCCCCTTACTGCCTGCAGCTCCTGCCCTGGCACGTGGTGGTGACCAAATACCGCCACTCGCGCCACCGAGGATGGAGGGTGGGACCAGCCACGTGTACTCAGCCAACAGTGGCTCCCCCCCCGGAATTTCTAGGTCTCCACTGTCACCGGTTGGTGTCAGAGGCCCGGCCCCCAAGACCCTGCTCTGGAGAAGGTGGCATGGCAAAGCAGAGTGGGCTGGACTGGGACCCGGTCACGGAGAAGACCAAGGGGGCAGAGACAGGTGGCCAAGTGGGCAGGAGATGCAGACCGAGGGGGTTCAGTGGGACCCTGACTTCCACTCAGACTCTGCCAGGTGGGGCTCGAGGCTGCTCAGAGTGACCTGGCAACTGTCCTGGCAGCCCACGCACGCGGCCAAGGCCAGAACCTTCTCGTGTCCTGACAAGCTACTGGCTCTGTTTCTGAACCCAGCCCTTCCCCCACCAACTGACCCACAGCAGCCATTTGTGGTGTGTCCGCAGTTAGGAGAGCCCAACCCCAGGCCTGGGGGCCCCAGTGGGCTCCGGGCTGAGCCACCGGGGCCTCGACTTCCCCACCTGTGAGCCAGGAGACGGCATTCCCAGTGCTCACAGCTGTCGGCAAAGGGACAAGGCCCTGAGGAGCAGGGGTGGGGGCAGCCAGTCATGGGGGGGTGCTAGGGTCCTGGGGTGGCCTTGGGACCCCTGGTGCGGACACTGTCTGCCCTGTCCCTCCCGCCACGCCTTCCACCTCTGCAGCACCCACGGGAAGGTCTCTGTGGCCCTGCCTGTGACCTCCAAAGACTCGGATACAGGCCCCGCCCAGCTGCAGCAGGATGCAGGCGGGGGAGGATGCTGACCCCCACCCCTGCCCTGCCGGCCCAGCCCTGGGCAAAGACCCCCAGAGCCCCCAGGCTTCACACAGCTGGCGTGTGAAGTGAACGTGGCTCAAGGGCCTGGAGGCCATGTGAAAGCCTGACCGCCACCCCCAACACTGGACGCGGAGGCCACGCAAGTGTCCCACTCAAGCGTTTATTTCGGTGACAGCTGCAGGGACTGGCCAGGGGTGGGCACAGGCTGCGTGCGGAGCTGACAGCAGCGAGAGCAGACGTCAGACCAGGGGCCCCAGGCCCGTGGCCATGGCTGGAAAGTAGGCAGGCCGCAGCCCAGATGGCGTCCCTCGGGGCGTGGAACGCGGCCTCTGGCCACCGCTTCTCAGCAGGGGCTCTGCTGGGCAGAGAGGGGCGGCCGCACACCTGGCCGTGGCAGCGGACTTGGAAATGCGGGGTCCAGTGAGTGGGACTCCCCGTGACAGCTCAGGCTCGCGCTCAGGGACCACCGCGGGGGGCTGGCAGCCCCCTCTTCCCAGGGTGGTCTTACGAGGGGCACTGAGGTTTGCTCATTAAGCTGTGAAAGGAAGGAGGCGCTGACCCCAAATGTCATCCCAGGACCGGGTGGAGGGTGGCCGCAGCCCAGGGGCAGGGCCCGCAGGGGCAGGAGACGGCAGCGCTCACTTCTGCAGGGGCTGCAGCTCGGGCGGCAGGTTGCATCCCGTGTAAACCCCATTCGCGATGCTGTACTCCAGCAAAGCCCCGAAACACGGATCCTGATGACACACAAAGGGGCGGAGCTTGTACCTGACAGCCATCCCGCTGCCCCACTGGGCCCCTCTCCCTGAGCCCTGGGCCGCAGCTCACCCTGACAAGAACATGAGGATTTCCCACCACAATCAGCAAGGCTTTGGGTCTGGTGATTGCAACATTAAATCTTTTTGAGTTGGACAAGAATCCCAAAAAATATCTATCATCTTCAAATATGTCTTCATTCGACCGCACCTCAGAAACACAGAGATGGATAAAAATAGTGTTTAAAATTTTTCGGTGTGGAAAGAAACTCAACATATAAAAGCATTTAAAAACGTTAAACATCAGTATGACTCCATCTGTGGTCAAAGAAGAGAAAGACAGTGGGCAAGGAGCAGGCCTCACCGCGTTCTGTCTACACCCAAGGGGATACTCCAAACACCAAGGGGTGACCTCCGGGTGCGGGGTTTGAGGCAACGCTGCTTTTCCTCCTACCTGAACTCCCCAACCTGCCTGCAGTTAACACGCACTGTCCATAAAGGGAATTTTAAAGAGAAGAGCAGACTTCCGAGAGCCGAGCCACCCTTCCCGGCCCACAGGCTCCTTGCCAATCCCGCCCCTTCCACATCCCAGCCCTCCTTCTCCAACATTTAACTACTTCTTCCTGGGTTTCTGTACTTCTTCGTTTTGTTTTTTCAAAAAGAACACCCTACAGTTAACTGCTCGAGGTGGCGGTCCAAGGCCCCTCCTGCCCCCGGGAGGCCCCGCACGGCAGCCAGCCTGGCGCGGGCCCCTGGGACGGGGGTACCTACAGTTGAGATGATGATAGCCAGATACTCTTGCCCTTGAAACTCCTCCACGGATCCAACCTTTACATCCATCAGATCGACATTTCGCAAAAGAATTCTGATTTTCTCCACCTTTGAACGAGATGAGATCAAAGATAAAATTTCACACATCTGACCATTCTTTACATCGTACAGCGTAAGCTGAACGTTAACCACTGAGCACCCGTGGCCTTTCAACCCCTGATCTCGGTTCATCAACTCGAAGCTGCTCACAGCACAGACCCCGATCTCAGGTGGGGTGTACGGGGCCGGGGCAGCCCCCCCCAGGGGCAGGGCTTTGCATCAAGAGGTGAGGACTCCCTGTGCTGAGAGTGGGGGCGGGGCCAGAGCGCCCCCTGGGGTTGGCGGGGAGAGCGCGCCCATCCAGGGGATCCCACCCCCCGGGGCCTGAGTGGTTATGACAGGAACCAGGCTGTGTGGCCACAACAGGAAAGCCAGGAGGAAGAGGACGGGGGGGACGGTCCTGAAGGGGGGGCAGCTGACGAGCTGAGCAAGACCGGGGGTGTGTGAAGATCTCCAGAGGGTGCTAGTGAAGGAGAAGCAACTTGAAATTGTGAAAAGGAACATACAGTACTTGGACAAAAGCTCAGCTCCTGCCAGCACAAGAGGCTGGAGGGCGGGGACCAGAGGCGGCTCCCTCAGCACCCCGGGGGTGGGCCTTCTCACACCCAGAGACCGCACGCGCCCCGAGGTGAGGTGGTCACGTGTCCCCAGCCTCCGCCCCCCACCCCACCCCACAGATGCAGAGAGCGCCGTGTCCACCTTCCTTCCTCAGACCCCAGAGGAAGGCAGGAAGGCGCAGAGGAGCTGGCTGGAGCAGACACACCTGCTTCCGGTAAGGCGTGATCACGCCGATGTCGCCAGCGGACACCGGGCTGGAGATGCTTCTGGCCAGCAGGCAGCAGTAGCGCATGACCTGGACGGCCTCGGCAGGGCTGAACCACGACGGGCTTCGCCCCTCTCGAGCTTCGTCGCCCTGCGTTAGCAGGAAGACGAGAGAATGGCACGTCCGTCACAAAACGTCCTTTTCTCGACAGGAGTTTGTGAAGGGCCTATGAATTAGGGGAGACGTCAGGGTGGTGACTCAGCAGAGACAGAGGAGCCCTGCTCTCGTGCAGACTTGTGTTCCAGCAGGACAGACGGACGCTCAGCAGTAAGGACTCGTCCTGGATGCACAGATGCCGGGGGAGGAGGGTTGGCTGGGCGTGTCTGCGAACTGGGACCCCACCCCCTGCCAAAATGCCCCTGCGTCCTGGCGAGAGCAGACCTCGTGGACTGGGTGGGGGAGGCGGCTGGCCGGCTGATACCTATTTGGCCACAGATTTTTAAGAGCAGAATTTACAGGCCCTTGTTCTTGGTCGGAACCTAATAAAATTAGAAGTAAAATACAGGTCACCCAAACAATCTTAACCATGTGGAAATATACTTCTTTAGAACTCCTGGGTCAAAAAGGAAAATAAAGTCACAAGCACCTCGACAGACACGAAGACACACGTGGAAGGGCAGAGCTGGGAGGGCGCGGCCACCCGAGCCCCTGTGAGGAGGACACGGAGCACAGGGACCAAGCGTCCATCTCACGGGAATTACGACAAACGAAGCAAAGACGAGCAAGTTAGCGAGGGGAAGGGGTCAAGAGAAAGCTGAAATTCATGAAGCAGAAAACAGGTGAAGATAAAGTCCAAAGCTGGTCTTCCAAGTAGACCAAAGGCCGGTGCCTCTCCTGTAAGGGGCCAGACGGTCAGAACCCGAGGCTTGGCTGCAGCCCTGCCGTCTGGGCGCAGGCTCCCGGCTCCCGGCCGCACTTCCTTTAGGACAAGACCCCAGTTGCCTTGGGCCCGGCCCCCCCTGGGCGCTCCTGGGGCTCAGCTGCCCCCTTGACTGGGCCCCTCTGCGAGATGCCCTGGGCTGGGGACAGAGCAGTGAGGCAGATGGGGGTCTTTCTGGAGCTCTGGGGGAGGGGCTGCCGAGGGGAGCATATAGGTGACACCTGGAGGTCTCATTCCAGGGACGCAGTGCCCTGCGGGGGAGCGAGGGCCCTGGCAGTGCTGCAGCCTTGTCACAACGGACGGCAATGCCCTTTTGCTCCAACGGTGGGAGTGGACCCCGCCGTTCCCTGCGAGCCAGCCCCAGAGGCCTCACCCTCATTTTCTTCTGGGGGCCCAGAATGGAGCCAGTACAGAGTCAGGCCCCCGAGAAATACCCACTAAATAAGGTAACCTTTCTGGACTCTGTTCTTTTCACACCGAGCACCTCCATCTCCACAGCTCCATGGTAGGTTATCCAGTGGATCTGGAGTCTCCATTTCCTTCTACACAACGTTTTTGCACGTTTGCCACTCCCTTCTACACCCAGTTTTTGTCGCGAATGAGCCTACTGTGACCCTTACGTAGTTTGCAGGAAACACATGGGTTGCTGTGGGCAGAGCTGACCTCTCCTCAAGGCTGTCCCTCCACCGGGAGCGTGGGTGCTCTCGGGCGGACCTCCCCTCCTTGGCTGACTGCTCTGCTGCCCCTGAAACCTGGGACGCCTTCGAGCAGAGGCTGGGGGAGCGGCATTCCTGGAGGGGCCTCGTGCCTAGCGACCACACTGGTCTCCCCACAGAGCCCCCTCTTCCTCCAACTTGCCTCCATCCAGAGGATGGACACCCCAAGCCGCACCTGGACCCACGAGCCCACCGCTGACAGAGCGGGTCAAGCTAAACGTCGAGGGGCCAAGCGCTGTCCCCGGGAAGGCAGGCTGCTGAGAGGACGGGCAGACACCGCTCCAGCCCCAACTCTGCAGGAGAGTTTGGCGGGGGAGGGGGTCACGCCAAACCTGACTTCTGGTTCTAACCACCAAACTCCCAGTACAAACTCCCTGGTTTTAGTGAGCGCTACCGGGCATCTAACACCTCCCTCTGGGGACCCCCCGACCCAGTGAGGTCTGGGGGAGGGCAGGCTCTGTCCCCAGGATCGGTCCTCCCACTCGACACCACCGAATCACAGGGGGAAGGGGTGGGGCGGCGGCCGGAGCTTCCTCAGGTCTGCTCACCTCCCAGCCCCCGACCAACCCTGTCAACTCCCTCAGGATGCCCCCCTTCGATGCCCACCTCGGGCCAGCCCCCTCCGGGGCCTGCTGTGCAGTCACCCGAGTGCCAAGGGGCTGGTTCTGCGGGGGCAGAGCCCCCTCCTCACTGGCTTCTCTCCCCCGGGACCAGCAGGGAGCAAGCCCACCACAAGCTCTCAGGAGATGCTGGGTTAAGGCCGCCGGGTTAAGGACCAGATTCAACATGGTAACCAGGACACGTGTAACCGCGGGTAGCACTGAGGGGTCGCCCTCCTGCCGAGCCTGGCCCACACCCACCCTCACTCCGTGGAAGATGAGAGGGAAGTCCTTCCTGAGTAACTTCTCCCAGCCCAGCAAGGAGGTCACCACCCTGGGGTCTGCGCAGACTTCCAGCTCTCGGTGGTAGAACAGTCTGGACGGTAGGGCCAGCAGAGCTGAGTGGGACCTGTAGTTCTTCACGAGCTTCGTCACCTGCAGGTAGGA